>NC_031977.2:19323944-19644882 GCF_001858045.2 Oreochromis niloticus
TTTTACTCTCCTAGCCTAAAGACATGGCTGCAATTAATGAGAGAAGAAAGGAGTTCAATCAGAGCAACAACCAAGTCATGCAGAGTAACCAGAGATACCATGCTGATGAAGTGGAGGAGCGGTTTGCCAAATACAAGCCTGGAGTCATGAGGCAAGACTTTTTTTACTCTCCACACATCTTTATTTACTTACAATTTTAATTTAATTACATAATGTTGCAAAAGTGCATATTTTACAGGGTTATATTTATACGTACCTCATTTCATAAAATGAAAAAAAAAGTGTCATCCGGGGACTCAATTTAAAAATAAATAAAGGCTCCCCCAAAATTTGGGAAATCCTAAAAATGAAAAATGGTGAAGGCACAGTCTCCCTACAAACTGACAACTGTGGGAGAGAGAAACAAAATAAGATGTAAGAGGGGAAAGAATGACCCCTGTTACATTTTATTATGATTATGAATTCCCTTGGAAATGATCACTAAGTGAAATTTTTTTCCATCATATGGGTGAAAATTGCCCAACGTTATTGTCCTGAGGTTTATGTTTGCAACGGTACCTTTTTCAGTACTCATTTTGAAATAAGTCTGCACTTCTTAATTGAATTTTAAAAAATAATGTATTTACAACATTTTACAACCACAGCAGCTTCCAGCTTCCAGGGTCTCTGTCTGACAGTGTAATATTTGTTCTGTTTACATCTATTTTTCTACCAAATTAATTACATGAAGAAGAAGCTGTCAGTGTCTCACTCAGAGTTTCTGAATCATCATCCTTGGCTTCAGCTTCTTGCATGCTGGTGGTAGACATGCTACAGTTAGCTGCATGTCCTTTAATGCATTTGTGTTTCTGAAAGCGTAACCACACCCAAGACTGCTTTTGGCTCGCTGCCACTGCCGCCCTGTGAGCCTGTTGTTCTTGAGAGGGTGTAGCTTCAGCAACATTGGCAGTAAATTGACTTTTTCTTTTAAAGCGCTTTTCTATCTTAGCACTCAAAGCGCTTTACACAACTTGCTTTATTCACCCATTCACACAAGTACTTTTTTCTAAGCTTTTCCTCGGTAAGTGCTTTCTATCTCACATTCGTACTCCAATGGCTTCATCCGTTAGTTAGTTTATACCAAAGATATGTAGAATGTTGATCACATGGTTTTGGTCTCTAAGCCAGCTTAGACAACTGTTTTTTTTAATCTTTTAATTTTAATTTTTTTTAATTTACTGTGTTGTGCTGTTAAACAGTGAGGAGCTGCTGACAGCTCTGGGCATTGATGAGAACACCCTACCTCCTCTGATCTATCGCATGAGGCAGCTAGGTTACCCACCAGGTTGGCTCAAAGAGGCAGAGATGGAAAACTCTGGCTTATCACTGTATGACGGAAATGGTAAGTTTGAAAAAGAACTCAGCGGCTTCACAATTTTTCTTTGTTGAACAGAGCAAGTAGAAAAATAAAAGCTTCTGCAGTCTGCACAGATTATAGAGGATGTTGTTTTTTTCTCTCTTACAGCATCAAGTGATGGCACTGTAACTGACAACACTAATTCACAAAACCTCTCATATGATGTTTCCAAACTGGTGGATTTCCCAGGTTTCAATGTACCCGCACCACACAAAATGAAAGATGTAAGTGTTGCAGTCTGCTTTTTCAAATGTTTGACCTCCAGTACAGCCTGGTATCCGGTCAAAAGTAAATATATGATATGTGATGCACAGTTTCAAAACCATTAAAACACAACATTTAATTGACGAAAAATACAAAAACAACATTAAATGTTGATTTGATGTCATAAAAGTAAGAAAGGGGCAATGAAAGACTAGAAATATCTTGTTGAATAATTTCAATACATTTTTAGGTAAATTGCAACAGATCAGTACTTGTGAAGCTAAATCTACGTTCTCTAGTCTGGTTAAGTCAAACTCTGCTTTGTTTCCCCCTTTGTTGTGATTTGTTAGTGTAGCCAGACATGCTTTGCATTCTGGCACACAGCAGAGTACACAAACATTTTTGATTTCTTTGGGGTTTTCACAGTGTGAATATAAACCAAACCATGGGAAAAATAATAATAATAAATGTAAGGTTCTTTCTCAGTGTAAAATTGGAAGGAATTTGAGGCGTTCGTCATCTAAAAAAAGATGATTTTAAAAAATAATTTGGTGAATCTAGAAAAAAATCTCTGCACATAGATATATGATTGAGATCCTCAGGCCAACAGACGGTTCTGCAACATCCACAGTTTTATAGTGGAGATCACTGACTTACTTGAAATGTAAACAGGACACAGAAATAACACGACTGCCACCTGTCATGTCATCTGACAACTAAAAATTCTGATGAGGAGACGGACCATCTGACTAGTTATCAGAAAAAAACAGGGTCCATGTTCGTATAGGTATCAATTAGTGCACATGAAAGCCCTGTGAATTCTGAAACACACAGCTACTGTCTAGGTACTAAATTGGGTTCAAACATAACTAAAAAGACCCTGAACTGAAAGAATGGGAAAATATTTTATTTCCTCATGAATTTCTACAGTGTTTTTTTTTTGTTTGTTTGTTTGTTTTTTAATTTTTAAAGAAGAGCTCATGTCACACTGTGGTGGAAATGACCTTTTTGACAAATGTTGCTGGCATCAACTTCAAAATGAGTATATATTTTTAGTTTCCAAATTTGCTATGTTGTCTTTGTGTTATTTTCAATGAAATGTGGAGTTGAAATGGTTTACAACTCATTAAAGTATGCTGGGACCTTTTTTTTCTTTTTCTTTTAAAGTTAAATAACACTTTTTCTTTATTTCTGTTGTATCTTCAGGAGTTCATGCACTATGGTTCAATTCCAATGCAGACCAGCCACATGAAGCAAAACTATGCAGCCTACCTGTCCAGCTTCTTTCCCACGGTCTGTATCGCAACTCCCTACTTACTTCTTGCAACAGCAGCTTCTCAACTTCCACCAGATTTTATCAAAGTCACCTTCCGGCCATCACCTTGAGCGCTATTTAGCAGATTAGTGCTCATTCTTAGATATAAGATATAGATATAGATTAGATATTTAAGCCATTACTGCTCTCATCAAGGACAAAATCTACTCTGACTTGAGGTTACTTTGCTCTGTGCAACAGTTCATGGTGTTCACATGACCCATCCTTTAAAATCTCCTTTACACATTTTACAGCATGAATCAACACTGATCCAACTGCACAGACCTCCATTTAATCCACAGGATTTAAATATTTCTACTTAAAAAAAAAAAATGTTTTTATGGTGCTAAAAGGAAAAACAAAAGTCGTGCTTTTTGGTCTTATTGCATGTTGCTCTTGCCAGCAGCCTGGTGCCACCTCCAGCAAGAGAAGACATGAATTTGACTCATCTCCACAGCTGAGGAAGAGGAGTAAGTTTAGCCCGGACCGGACCCCAGACAGGAGCTCGGATATGGATATTGAATCAGGTAACCATACATCTGGGTGTCACAGCCTGTATTCATGTTCTCCTTGAATGGTTAGATTTCCAGAGTTGGGATCCCATCCATCCAACTTCACTTTGTGTTTTTAAGTTGGAATGTGAAAACTATGGATCTTCTAAAGATGATTAGTTCTCATTTTACTGTTGTTGAACCAACATGTTGATGAGGCTGCTGCTAGTATATCAATGCTCTACGTAAATTGTTACCAGGATTATTGCTAATGAATAACTTTTTTAACAAGAGTAGATCACGCTGAGTTCACAGAAACAATGTTTTTGTTTGGTATTTGTAGCTCAGTTGCACAATAATACACAGTCAGCACTCTGTGGATGACTTTATTTTATTTCTTCTCGTAGATCCAGGAACACCTCATCAAATTCAAAGCTCTGGTGATTTCCAATTCCAGCCACCACTGCCTCCTGGCTCTCCTTGCTTTAGTTCTCCTCCTCCTTTACCACAGGGGACTCCTCCTTCTACACCCACCCCCCCACCTCTCCCTAAAGGTACTCCTCCACCTACTCCCACCAACGGCTCTCCAGCTGTGCGAGGGCGTGACTGGGTGGTGGTTGATGAGACTGGGGAGGGAACAGAGGATGACCTTACACTGGAGGAACTGGAGGAGCAGCAGAGACTGATCTGGGCAGCTCTAGAAAATGCTGACATGGCCTCTAACAGTGACTGTGAGACACCTGCCGCACAAACTCCTGTACCAAGTTCACCAAGTGTATCTACATCTGCACATGCGGACACAGAAAATGAAGACATGGATGAAGGAATGGACTCAATAAAACCTGAAGAACCTTCCCTAAGCAAAGAAAATCAACCGGAGGTTCAAGAGGCTTTGTCATTAAGCCCGGGACCAGTAAAAGTTAAGGACGATAGTCCTCAGAGTCCCGAACCAGCCGAAGTCCAGGAAAGCACCCCTCAGAGTCCCGAGCTAGTTAAAACTCAGGACAGCACCCCTCAGAGTCCCGAGCCAGTTACAACTCAGGACAGCACCCCTCAGAGTCCCGAGCCAGTTACAACTCAGGACAGCACCCCTCAGAGTCCCGAGCCAGTTACAACTCAGGACAGTACCCCTCAGAGTCCCGAGCCAGTTAAAACTCAGGACAGCACCCTTCAGAGTCCCGAATCAATGTTAGTCGAGGACAGCACATTTCAGAGTCCCGAGCCAGTGAAAGCCGAAGTTGACAACCCACAGAGCCCTGAGTCAGATTTGCCTCATCCGGTGAGTGGAGACTGTACGACTCCAGGGCATCTCGAGAAGGTAACTGCTGTTCCGCATCGGAGCAAGTTTGCAGCTGGCATCGTTCCGTTTGAAGATACACCAGAGTTCACTGAAGTTGCTGAAGCCACAGGAACATACCTTAGGATCAGAGACTTGCTTAAAAATTCCCCACGAAGTCTGGCGAAGAAGTAGTGATAGTTTATTGCCTTGATTCAAAACACAGTATATTTTAATGGAAAGTCTTCATTTCATCTCCATTCAGCATGTTTTTTTTCTATTCTGTGTAAATGCAGTTGATATGTAAAATTCAGTTAGGGAAAGCCTTTTAAGGATGCTTCAACAACTGATTTTGACCAGCTAGTCTGAGATTTTTTTCAGCAGAAGTGAACTGTTTACTTCACTGTAAAATGTGTACAATGGCAATTTCTTGACCTGCATTATTTTTCATCTTGTGGTGTTTTTGTGTTATTTGTTCCACTTGGAGTTCCAATGGAGTAAACAATATTGTTTCTGCTCAAGTTGCTACGTCTGATTGCAGATTTCACCGCATGGCCAAATCAAATATGCTAATTAGCCCTTTTATTGACCAAGATTTTTGGACATACTTGGTCATTTTTGCTGTAAAATTGAAGAAAAAAAGTTATTCTCATCTTTAAGGAATCATTTGAATGTTCTCTTAAGCCCCAAATGGTTGAGGAGTACGGTAATGTGAAGCACACATGGTAACAAATAGGAGCGAGCTGATTTTCTTTTTCTGTCCATATTCAGAAAACAGTACCTTGTAAATGCCATATGCTACCATGTTACACCTAATATCCCTGTAAAGCTTGCCGTCTCTTCTTTCCCAAACTATTTGAATTTAGTCTCTAGCAAAAACAGTAATGCGGTTTCAGGAATTTAAATAGTGCTTGTAATATATCCCTGCTGGCAGCCCCATGATAAATAATGTGTATATTCTTCGATGTCTGTGAAGGTTCTCAGTCATCCTGGTCTTCAGTTCTGAAGAAGCCTTTTGGATGAGAAGTGAAATGTCTTCAAGCAGCTTAAAGAAGTCCTGATGCTTTTCTTTCCAAGCTCCATAGACTGTATTCTTCAATGTTAGCTATTTTAGCAGCGCACAGTGAAGATTCCTCTGGCACTCTAAATGTCTCACTTAATCATGTCTTTGAACCACTTTGAAAGTGAAATTTCAGCAAGTTGAAATTCAGTTAAAGTAAAATTTACTTTACCGCAAAATATGTGGCGATGCATCAGGAGTATAACAGACTGTAAACACAGTAACCAACAGGTTAGCCGAGATCCAACTCCCCCTGACACCTTGAACAGTTTCTTTGCACGCTTAGTCTCTCTGCTGCTGGATGAGTCAATCTCCCCCAGCTGGAGGAGCGGCATTATCCTCTCATCCTGAACACCAGCAAGGTTAAGGAGTTCGTTATGGACTCCAGGATATCCAGGAAGACAGAACACACTCCTCTCCTTGTATACGGGTAGGTAGTAGAGCATGTGGACAATGTCAAGTTCCTGGGTCTTCACTTAAAGTGACCTGATCTGGTCGCTGAATACATCACACCTGGTGAATAAAGCCCAACTAAGGGTCGTCTTCCTCTTGAAGCTAAAATGGGCCGGACTCTCTTCTTGGCTGCTTGTGAACATCTACAGAGCCACAATCGAAGGCATCTGCTGTATTAGCATGACAGTGTGGTACAACAGCTACCCAGCACAAGATGAAAAAAACTTGACCCGGGTGGTAATAACAGCGCAGGCGATTGTGGGAAGTCTGGAAGAAGGTCAAAGGTATTACTGCAGACCCCAACAACCCCAGCAATGGACTGTTTATATTGTTTCCTTCTGGAAAGCAGTAAACAAACATTAAAAACACCCACCAGCAGACTGAGAGACAGCTTCTTCCCCAGAGCTGTGAAATCCATCTAAGTTGCATCTGTGACTTTCAGCACACCTGCCCATAGGGGTGGTGTGCATTTAATTGTTTTATAGTGTTGGTTTTGTCTGTATGCTTCTAATGAAATTTTATTAGGTGTGAACACATAAGGACAAAGGAATGTAAGTGTTGCACATAACTACATTTACACTGTTTGCCTTCATGGCACAGATTCAACAAGGAGCTGGAAACATTCCTCAGAAATTTTGATCCATGTTGACATCATAGCGTCACACAGTTACTGCAGATTTGTTGCACATCCATGTTGTGAATCTGCCGTTCCATCACATTCCAAAGGTACTGTATTAGATTGAGATCTGGTGATAGTGGAGGTCATTTGAGTATAGTAAACTCAGCTTTATGTTCAAGAAAACAGTTTAAGATGATCTGAGCTTTTTCACACAGTCTGTCAACCTGCTGGAAGCAGCCATCAAAAACTGGGGAAAATTTAATTACAAAGGGTTGGATATTGTCAGCAACAATACTCAGGTAGTCTTTGGATTTTAAATTAGTATTAATATCTACGACATCATTACACCACAAGCAGGCTGAATCACTGATGTCTGTAAGATGACTTATACAGGGAGTGCAGAATTATTAGGCAAATGAGTATTTTGTCCACATCATCCTCTTCATGCATGTTGTCTTACTCCAAGCTGTATAGGCTTGAAAGCCTACTACCAATTAAGCATATTAGGTGATGTGCATCTCTGTAATGAGAAGGGGTGTGGTCTAATGACATCAACACCCTATATCAGGTGTGCATAATTATTAGGCAACTTCCTTTCCTTTGGCAAAATGGGTCAAAAGAAGGACTTGACAGGCTCAGAAAAGTCAAAAATAGTGAGATATCTTGCAGAGGGATGCAGCAGTCTTAAAATTGCAAAGCTTCTGAAGCGTGATCATCGAACAATCAAGCGTTTCATTCAAAATAGTCAACAGGGTCGCAAGAAGCGTGTGGAAAAACCAAGGCGCAAAATAACTGCCCATGAACTGAGAAAAGTCAAGCGTGCAGCTGCCAAGATGCCACTTGCCACCAGTTTGGCCATATTTCAGAGCTGCAACATCACTGGAGTGCCCAAAAGCACAAGGTGTGCAATACTCAGAGACATGGCCAAGGTAAGAAAGGCTGAAAGATGACCACCACTGAACAAGACACACAAGCTGAAACGTCAAGACTGGGCCAAGAAATATCTCAAGACTGATTTTTCTAAGGTTTTATGGACTGATGAAATGAGAGTGAGTCTTGATGGGCCAGATGGATGGGCCCGTGGCTGGATTGGTAAAGGGCAGAGAGCTCCAGTCCGACTCGGACGCCAGCAAGGTGGAGGTGGAGTACTGGTTTGGGCTGGTATCATCAAAGATGAGCTTGTGGGGCCTTTTCGGGTTGAGGATGGAGTCAAGCTCAACTCCCAGTCCTACTGCCAGTTTCTGGAAGACACCTTCTTCAAGCAGTGGTACAGGAAGAAGTCTGCATCCTTCAAGAAAAACATGATTTTCATGCAGGACAATGCTCCATCACACGTGTCCAAGTACTCCACAGCGTGGCTGGCAAGAAAGGGTATAAAAGAAGAAAAACTAATGACATGGCCTCCTTGTTCACCTGATCTGAACCCCATTGAGAACCTGTGGTCCATCATCAAATGTGAGATTTACAAGGAGGGAAAACAGTACACCTCTCTGAACAGTGTCTGTTCAGAGACACTGTTCAGTGTCTCTGAACAGCTTATCAAAGTGATAAGCTGCTGCAGCAGCAACCACATTGCGTGCAACATTGCGTGCATGCACGCAATGTTGATGGTGAACAGATCAAAACACTGACAGAATCCATGGATGGCAGGCTTTTGAGTGTCCTTGCAAAGAAAGGTGGCTATATTGGTCGTTGATTTGTTTTTGTTTTGTTTTTGAATGTCAGAAATGTATATTTGTGAATGTGGAGGTGTTATATTGGTTTCACTGGTAAAAATAAATAATTGAAATGGGTATATATTTGTTTTTTGTTAAGTTGCCTAATAATTATGCACAGTAATAGTCACCTGCACACACAGATATCCCCCTAAAATAGCTAAAACTAAAAACAAACTAAAAACTACTTCCAAAAACATTCAGCTTTGATATTAATGAGTTTTTTGGGTTCATTGAGAACATGGTTGTTGTTCAATAATAAAATTATTCCTCAAAAATACAACTTGCCTAATAATTCTGCACTCCCCGTATAGTGTAGCCTATAGCACAAGATAAAAGTCCATTCGGGAAAGAAGGATTATCACTTGGAAAACGTATTTTAATTTCACTGAGACTTAAGCAGTTAGGAAAATGTTTAAACTACAATTCTAAATAGTCACAAATCAAAAGTTAAATCATGTTGAAACACGACTGACATTGGAATATTAACAAAACTCAAAAACATAAGAACCCTGGGTCACCAGACACAGGACCATGACCGTTTGTCTACTAGGAAGCTGAAGGGTAGCTCTGTATTTTTGAAAAATTACAACACTTAGTTGATGCTTAAAGCTGGTTTGTTTAATTAATTTGTATCCAATTTACCAGTGTAAACATGGTGTTTGAGGTCTGATTGAAGGATTGATGTGTTGGTAAGGCATCCGCTGCTCTGCTTTGAATATTGGTATGAACTTGAAACAGTGATTACTTAATGGATTTTCACCAAAATTGTGCCCACGTTCAAGACCATATTTGCTGGTTGTTGTTGTTATTGTTGTTGTTTTTAAGGATTATTATTTAATTTTCACAAGAATTGCTAGTTCCCCTAGAGCATGAGTCTATAACTCCAGTCCTCAGGAGCTACTGTAATGCACAGTAGCTCCTGAGGACTAGAGTTTGAGACCCCTGCCCTACAGTATTTGGCCACTCCAACAATCAGAGGATTCCCTGTGAGCAAGCATTTAGTGACAGTGGGGAGAAAAAACTCCCTTGCAATAGGAAGAAATCTCCGGCAGAACCAGGCTCATGAAGGGACAGCCATCTGCTGCGAATGGTTGGGGTGGAGGGAGTGGAAATTTAAAAAAAAGAAAAGGCAAAGTGATAAATATTGGAGCAACTTAATTAATTTTTTGTTAAAATCTTAAGCTGTTGTTATCAGATTTAAAGGAGTATTGGGTTTGCATTGTAGATGAGTGTTTGCAGTGGATTTCTGCTGTTGATTGCCCTTTCCAACCCCTGCTTGTGGTTTTGTCACTTTTGTCTGGGGTCAAAGAAGCAATGCTGGAGACTTTTGTCCCCCCCCCCTCTCATTTTAATGAAGGGGGAACTCTCAGGCCAGGTTCAAAAAAGGGATGCTTGAGAACCTCCAAGGGTTTGATGCGCTGGTTTGCATCCAAGGCCAACATCCGTTTAATCAGGCTGACCAATAAATCTGTGCCATTTTCAGCTCCTGTTCTAACTGTGATTACTTGTTTGAGGTCAAGTCTTATATGTCGAGTGTCCTTGGATTGGTATCCTGTCTCATACTGAAATTGTTCTTCTGTCTTAAATGTCCAGCGCTGTTCGCTGTGGTTGTTTTTTCTGAAATAATATTCTGTGGCCATCATAATCCATTTTCCCAGGGTAGAGGGGCACCCCTATAGCAAGTTCCACAGCTACCAGCCTCAGAGTCCACATGTCAATAGCTTCATTATATGGAATATGAAGCATAACTTCAGACCAAATTGTCTGCACACAGGTACCAGGAATCACTGCAGACACAGGATGTGCTAGGCCAAAGTCAATAACTTTGACTTTGACGGGAGACTCATGGCGGTTCACAACCATTATGTTTCCAGGTTTGAGGTCAGCATGCACTATTCCCAAAGAACTGAGGTGGTACAGAGCATTTGATAATTGATGTAAAATTGGCCTCAATTCTCTTGTGAGGAGACCCTAGTGATTCCGATCCTTTATGTAGTCCCACACGTTTTGATCCAGCAGTTCAAAATTTAAGCAGATGCGCTCTTCGTGGAGGAAAAAGTCCTTCCACTTAACAATGTTGCAGGTATCAGCATCCTCCAGGATGTTTCTCCAGGATGAACATTTCCAATTTTGCCTGTTGCAAAATTTCAGGTTTGCTCTTGTTGATTTTAATAGCCACGGTTTTGTTGTTTTTGGTATTTCGACACTTGGCTTCGACACCAAAGGTAGCTTCTCCAATGAAAGCTTCTATCTTGTAGTGCTTTCCCAAAATGCTCCCTTCAGATATTTCGCTTGACATGGTGAAATGTGTTTGTTTGGTCTTAAATTGGTGAGAAACGTTTCAAAATGCTTTTGGTTGCTGTTTTAAAACTCTCTCAAAACTTTTCCTGTTTTTTTGGTTGCTGTCAGGTCAAGGTCCTTTTAGGCACTAAACTATATGACATTTGGGTCCTATTTATGGACTCCCCTTCTTCTGACATGAATCAGTGAAGTGTAATTTTATTTCCTCTCCAGTTTACTGTTATCTATGGAAACTTGGAACAAAGAAGAAAAACTTTTTGGGGATTCCTAAGTCAAAATTTCAATTAATTATTTTAGAGTTTCCACTTAAAAACTAAAATTTTTAAGTTATTTGATTATTTTTTTTATTTAATTTTTTAAGTACGTCACTTTTTTTTTTTTGTTTTTTTACACATGGATGGCAAAAAAAAGACTCTTTTCAGTGGCGGAAACAAGCTTCTTTAATCTATCGTTCAGCCTTCGAGGCAATGGAGTGCTCCATCTTTCGGCACATATCATCTTTGGTCGGCTCCCGCCCCTGACGTTTCCCTCTGCCGTTGGACAGGCGGTTCGCACGCTGGGCTGTGCCTGCCTCCCCGTGTGTGAGTCGAACGTAGTTCTTCTAAAAGTCGTCGAGGTTCTGTACTTAGCTTGCTAGCTGTGTTATTTTTTTCCCCTCGGACGACGAAGTCTGTACATAAACACATCAGGTCAGTACTTCCTCATCCCGTTTCCGTGTATTTTCTGGTCCAACAGCGGCTGATAAACACGCGTGAAAGTTGTTCAGGTGTTTTCAGACGTTACTTGAGGTGAGGTGTTAGTTTAGCTCACTAGCTAACCAGCCCATATTGCTTGTGGTCTTAACCACCGGCTCACTGAACCGCTTTGGGCCTCGCTGCTAGCGTTACTTAGCAACTGATCACATCTCCCCCCCCGACCGGGATCCATTTAAGCCGAAGAGGTGACCAGGCACCTCAGCGCCACAACACTATACGGAAATTCATTCGATACAGATGATTTTAGCTAACAATTAACGTGTGCTGAGTGAACTTGTAGCAGCAGTGTGCCCTGCTGGAGCGCCGGTGACATTGCGGAGACTTTTGGACTTGTGGAATTTGCCTTTCAGTCACTTAGCTTATGACACCGTTTTCTTTTGGGGGGCTATGTGGGAGGTGTGGACGTGTTGAACCTGTGTAGCGCTAATGTCTCCCATTCTTAGCGGAGAAGAGCTACCATTCAGCTAGCTGGTAAGGTGAGTTAGCTGACAGGACATTTTTAGAGCAGCGTTACCAGATGTGCCACCTCATCGACAGCTCCTCGGTCCGCTAGCCACTGGTAGGCAGAGGTGACAAGGCGAGTGTCGCTTACAGGCAAATTCGCTGACCTGACACAAAGATAACTGGGTTTACAGCTCAGCCACAGTGTGCAGTGTGTCAGTGAAGCTGCATTTAACAACGGAGACGCTTTCCATTTAAACGTGTAACTTGGGCTGGTATAATTAAGCCTTTTTGTTTCAGAAAACAACAAAAAGCACCTTAGCATGCAAAGGCCTCCTTGAGATATTTTGCTTGACTGATGCTCCAGGAATATGAGAAAATGGCTTGCAATGAGAGGCAGGGGGCTCATGAATGCTATCTTTTTAACATGCCATTCTGTGATGTTTCAGTACTGTAAGAACACATTAAAGAGGTAGGAAGTCTGTTTTTTGGTCATTCCAGGGCTTATTTATGTCTATTCACATTGGTATGAGCCAGGATCTGTGTAGGACAGGGGTGTGTCTGTATAATGGCAGCAAGGTGAGGGTTGTTAAATTCAAAACAAGTGAAGCTAGAGGACACAGGATGCTTTTGGCTCTAATTCTGTACCATTGAGGCTTTTCTTTGCCTTCGTTTGTCAGTGCTAGCAGGGGCCTGAATAATCCTCCCTGCAGATGTTTCCTCAAATAGGAAGAGCCAGAGCTTGACTTGGCCTTAAGATGACAAAAGCAGGAGAGAGAATGTGTGAGTCATGTCAGATAATGCACACATCTGAAGATGTAAAGGTATTAGTTTATTGCTTATGGACGCAATAAAATGCACCCTACTTGGTCTTTGTTTGGGGCAGGAGTTTAAAGGGATACCTTGGCAGCTCAAAAAGTGGAAATGGGCCTGATTCAGTAGTGAAGTCTCTGGCTAATATTAACCTTGTGGAAGACCATGTGGACTTGGGTAACCATTAACTCCTTCCAACTAGTAGTGAATATACTGAAGAATTTTAAGAACTTCTGTCTGGACGTTAATTTGTTTTCATCCTGTTTTGTGTGGGGGAGGTGGAGGACAGTTTAATCATCTGTCAGAGCCATAACACTCATATCCAATACTTTAATGGACGCTGAGCATGCAAACGTATGCAGTTGTGAAAATGGAAGTCATCTATGTTAATGAAGGTCTCTGAGAAGTCTCACTTCTGCTTTACAAGCTACTCTCTACCTATTTCTGTTTGTTTATTTACACCAGGGGAGAGATAAAATCATACTACATGTGATTTAATGTGAATCTAGTTAAGATTTATACTTTTTTTTGCAGGCATCAGTGTATTAAATCTCTTTAACTTTTGCAAAGCTTGAGTATTTGGTGTTTTTCCCAAGCTACAGATTAGACTGAGTCAGTGGCAAAAGATTAACATTACTGCTGTGGGAAATTCTTCACTGTGAGAGGATCATGTTCAGCTGACAGCATCAGCTCACCGATCAGAGCTGTAACATCCTCTGGTCAAGCTCATGTGATTTTTGTACTAGAGCTTTATGGTTTTTCTGATAGAACTAACCTTTTGCTTTCAAAACTCCCTGCACAATGAATGTAACCTCTGCGTATTGTACCACATGTTCATGGGTCAATCAGACTAGAAAGTGCAGTCTTGCATAGACAGTCTTCAGCTATAATGGCTTCCCTGTTTCGCCTATTTTTGACCTGAGGGCTTGAGTCAGTCGTCACTCAAAGACACAGCGGGATAAAACTGGAGCACTGCTTTCAAACTGGGTCGTGTCTGCTGATGGCCACCTTTCACTCTCTGCTGAGAAATATCTTGGAGGCTGCGTGAGAGCTTCCTTTCTTAAGTTGTTTAGATAAACCTGTGTAGTGCAGCTCTTAGGCCCTTTCAGGAATGAAAGGTATGTTTGTGTGATGCTGTTGAACAAGTCTTACATTGAATTTATTTTCTTTGAAGATTAGCGTGTCGCCTGACTCCAAAGAGGTTCATGTCATAGTTTGTTTTGAAGTGAAAAACTTTTAACGCTCTCAGGAATTCGATACATACACAGCTTGTTTCATTGTCCCGGAACGTTTCAGATGTTTGCGGTCAATGATTACAGGAATAGCTACGTATAATAAAATCATTTTCTTGACATTGTTCAAGCCCTTGAGCTCCTTGTTTTCACTCATAACATGACAAGGTGAAGCCCAAGTACAGAATTAAGTGTCAGTACACTAAATGAAAACCCTTGTTTGTATACTGGTAGAATTTCATTATAAGCAAATTTCTTTGCAGATTACATACAAAAACGGGTGTGATATTCCATGCTTGTATAAACAGTGTCTCGGCTGGATGGGGACATATGCAGGGTTTTTCCCTGCATATAAAAATATTTTTGGTATTTCCCCAAGGAAAATTGACAGTATTGCAATAGGAAAAATAAATTGTGCTGGTTTGGTTTCAATTACTTGAGCGTAAAATAATTTTTGTTTATCACATGGCCAAAAAAATTACCTTAAACAACACAGACTTCATAGAAGTCAGATAATACATAGCTATTTGTGTTCCAGTCCTGCCTAAGTGCATGTTAAAGGTCAGCAGATGTATAAAACATTATGATTATGATTGCACAGTTTTTGTGTCAAGTAAGTGACAGACAATTTCTGTTAAAATGGAGCGTTCAGCCAATCTGCTTGTGTGCTGAGGTAATCTGACAAACAGGATAATCTGCTGCCTGTGGTCGTGTTTCTGCAGTAATCCAGTTTTATAAAAAGCTGCCAGCCAAGCCTTACATGTTGTTCGATGTCAGAATGATAGATTGAGAGAGACCCTCTGTGACACAGTCTGTGGTCTGTAGTTAAGGTCACACATTATCAGACGTTCAGATGGCACTACCACAGACTGCACGTTGGTCAGGCTGTGAAGGGGTATTTTTAGGTCTAACTGTGATGTCGTGTATGCCGAGGAACTTGTTGTCATAACAAAATACCTCCATTACACAGCACTAAAAACAAAGTCTACAGATCATGGCTTGCAACAGGTGCACTGTTGTTTATTAGTTTAGTTAAATAAATTAAATAAATTATTTAAACAAATTATTTTTGTCATTGACAAAAAGAGTTAAAGGCAGAGGATATTGACAGAAGGCACACAAGGGTTATTGACTGATGAGTAAAAATACTTTAGTAAAGGTTCACAAAATCAAGTAATGTTACTTGTTTTGTTTTTCCCTGTCTCTCTCAACAGGGTCCTTTTTGTAAGAAGCGCTTTTTCTCCCTTCTCCCTTTTCCTCATTTTTTTTTCTTTTTTTTTTTCTTTTTTTGTTTATTAAATTTTGGTGCGGAGAGAAAAAGCATCGCCCTTCCAGAGCAGCAGGCAGTGGTTTTGATGGTCTGGGGTCAGTCTGTATCCAGGGACGAACACAAGCCTTGTGGTTCAGATCACAGGAGGAAACATGAGCACAGCCAAGCCCAGTGGCATTAAAGTGCCTAGCAAGATAGCTCGGCCACCTGGAACAGGAGCCCCCAAGACCAACCCCAGCACAGGTAGGAATACATGTCCAACCTCTTCAGCTGAGTAGCATTTGAATGCAGGTATAGCCTTATTTAAAACAATGTACATGTTTGGTGTTTTTTTGTTTTGTTTTTAAACTTACCGTAAACATGAAATTTGATTCTTGAATAAATAATTAGTATATTCTTAATGCAAGATTTCCCTTTGGTACCCCGTTAAGCAGCAAGACTTAAACAGATGACAGTACATTTATAGTGTTATATAAATATAAAAATTAGTGCTGTCAGCGTTAATCTCGTTAAAATGACATTAACGCCATAACCACATTAACGCGTCAAATCTCCGTTAGCAAGTGAACGCGGATTGCAGGGCTGCACGGCGTCAACACCGTTAGTGTGGTTAGCTCGTTAATGCGTTAGTGCCGTGCAGCCCCACGCACGGGGCGATCCACGTTGACTCGCTTATGGAGATTTGCTGCGTTAATGCGGTTATGACGTTAACGTCATTTTAACGAGACTAACGCTGACAGCACTAATAAAAATATATATACAAGGGGTGTGCTGTGTTTGCTCTGCATTTGTGACGTGTCTCTCTGATTCAAATTAATAACTTAAGGAGTTTTCTTAAAGTCTGCTCTCCCTCTCACCAAAATGCAGCTAAAACTGCTGTTGCAGACAAGTCAGCTGCAAGTACCAGCACGGGAGAGTCGGGGAATGTGGAGGAGAGCTTCCAGATTGGGGATCGAGTTTGGGTGAATGGAAATAAGCCGGGCTACATACAGTTTTTGGGAGAAACGCAGTTTGCCCCAGGACAGTGGGCGGGAATTGTTCTAGATGAGCCAATTGGGAAGAACGATGGGTCAGTAGCAGGGGTTCGATACTTTCAGTGTGAAGCCCTGCGAGGGATTTTTACCCGCCCCTCCAAGTTGTCTCGCACAGAAGGAGAGGCTAATGGAACTCAGACGGCACCGACATCACGCGCAGCATCACCCACTCCCTCAGTCGGAAGCGTAGCCACAAAAACAGCACCGCCTTCAAGTACTGCGACAGCCAAGAAGGCTTCAACAGCAACAACAGCAACAACACCAACAACACCAGCTACCCCAGCTACCCCATCTTCCAACCTTGCAAGGACAAACAGTGAATCTGTCTCCAACCTCTCAGAGACTGGATCGGTCAAGAAGGGGGAACGGGAACTGAAGATTGGTGACCGTGTGTTGGTAAAGTTTGTTAAAGTTTCTATAAGTAGAAAAAAAAAAAAAAAAAAGGTTGCTTACAGTTTTCTTCCCTGAATATTTCAGCAAAGCTACAAAAATCTGAAGGTTCTCCCTTTTGTGTTTTAGCAATGTCAGCAGGGCCTCGAGAATCACATGACTCATGAAGCCCTCCTCCAGTTTTTGGGAAACTAACAAATGAAATATGGTTGCTTTCACTTGTACTTTGAAACATTCACTTTTGAGTCAGTGAAGTAGTTTTAGTAACAGAGTATAGTCTGGTACAGTCACTCAGGTCTGCTTATAGATGTTGAGTGCATTGATTCCTCCTTTTCCTTTTTTCCCCGCAATCACGAGGATGTGTAGCACTTTAAGTAAAGAGGAAGTGTTACTCATGCCTGTTGGACAGCAGAGGAAATATGCTCACCATTACCAAATTTAGTAAACTTTCCAACTTTCCAACTGTGCAATTTAAATAATTTATTATTATTATAAATTATTTTATAAATGATTTATTTATAAAAATAAAATTTAATAAACACACACATACCCCACAATCCTGGCATGTTTGCATGTGTTGCTTTTATGGAATTATCTCCCTTGGGATTTATTACCAGGCAAAGCTGATTACTTTTTAGTCCCCTCTCATCTGTTAAGAGAATTAAATGTTGGCTAATCTTTGGTGTATTTCCTCTCAGGTTGGTGGTACAAAGGCAGGAGTAGTACGCTTCCTTGGAGAGACAGACTTTGCCAAAGGCGAGTGGTGTGGCGTGGAATTGGACGAGCCCCTAGGAAAGAATGATGGGGCAGTGGCAGGCACAAGGTACAGAAGCCACAAGATCTATAAACAAGTTGTGTATAAACTCAACCACACTCCTCCTTTTATTTAACACTTTTATTATTGTGGTTGTATTCAGATATTTTCAGTGCCAGCCCAAGTATGGCTTATTTGCTCCAGTGCACAAAGTCACACGCATTGGCTTTCCTTCCACTACGCCTGCCAAAGCAAAAACAACCGTTCGGAAAGTGGTGGCCACCCCGGCGGGGCTGAAGAGGAGCCCCAGTGCCTCATCCATCAGTACCATGAGCTCTGTGGCATCTTCTGTTAGTGCTAAGCCGAGCCGCACAGGGCTGGTGAGACACACTTATTTAAAAAAACAAAACAAAGAACAACAACGGTGTATTACCTGCGGCATTATGGTGAGAGACACGCAGCAGTATGAACATGGTACCTGTCTCTCTTTCTACAGCTGACAGAGACATCCTCAAGGTATAATCGAAAGATTTCAGGCACCACAGCCCTGCAAGAGGCACTGAAGGAAAAGCAACAGCATATTGAGCAGCTCATGGCTGAGAGGGACATGGAGAGGGCAGAAGTTGCCAAGGCCACAAGCCATGCTGGAGAAATGGAGCAAGAAATTACCCTGCTCAGGGATGAGCATGAGCAGGTCAACTCAGTCACTGAGCCTGAACTACAGTTAGAGTTTAGTATGTATTAATTTTATCTACTTTAAATGTTTGTCTGTGATTTTGACAGATGGAGGCAAAGATGGATCAGTTGCGTGCCTTGGTAGAAGCTGCAGACAAAGATAAGGTGGAGCTGCTGAATCAGCTTGAGGAGGAGCGTAGGTGAGAGTGTGGGACTAGTTAAAGATGCCCATGAGAGGTATATTAGGTCCTCTAGTTTCAGTGTTGTGAGACACTGAAAGTGGGGTGAGAGCTTTGCTCCCAGTGCTGTTGTTTTACAGTCATAAGGTAATAAATTTGTTGTTGGCATCGCTCTTGATCACTGCAGTTTAGAGGTGGCTTGTGCCTCAGAGAAGTAAATATGTTTCTGTTAAATAGGAAGGTGGAGGACCTTCAGTTTCGTGTTGAAGAAGTTTCCATTACCAAAGGAGACCTGGAGGTAAATACACAGCACGGATACACACCACTGACTTCTTATCTAAATTTACACTTCAGACGCAGTGGGCTGCCCCATTTACTGTGCCCGAAATTCCAGTTTACATAAACCCACATAATAAAGGGATTTAAAATGTTGGTAAAAATTGGAGCAAAATTGGAGTAGCTACTCCAAGGTCCAGTTTGGTGAATTTTGAATTTCAAATCAAACGAAGCTTCTCAACTAGAGTCCTATAATATAATATAATATAATATAATATATCTACTTTAATCTTACATGAGATTCACAGAAGTGTCAATTCAAGTCAATACAGTGTTTGCATTTAAACCTGCCCCCATTTCTGACATCAAATCTGACATCTTGATTTTGAAAGTGTTAGTTTTATGTAACTCCCAACTTAATGCAGACAGATAAATTATGTCATGATCTATTTACCATTTGTTATTGGGTTGGGTTTTTTTTTTTTTTTTTTTTTTTTAGCAACTTGCATCCCAAGTTGCAATATTGAGAGTGCAGTAGCTCAGTAGTATCTGTGTTTCTTTTCTAATTAAAGAATTTATTTATTCCACAGTGTTGCACAGGAAACCACCTCTGTTACTCTGAAGGCATCCTAGCTCAAAATAGATGTTTTAAACTGTGGGCTACAGGGTTAGAAACTCAATTTTCCTTCTCTTTAAATGTGTGTACTAACAGTTGAAGCAGCAGATATTCATAAATAATTTTGTGTAGTTAAAAAAAAAAAAAAAAATATGACCACCAAACTAAAAAATAATGTGTTAACTTCAAGCTGTTGAAGGTGTACTAATGTTGAGCTGTAACCCTCAGTAACCCTCTCTGTTCAGTGACGCGGTCTTATTGCTTCTTCTTCCTTCCCATCTTCGTCTTTCATGTCGGTCCAGTGCTCGGCATGGAACCACTGGAAATGCTCCCCTGACTTTTCACTACCCAGTCACAGTCCTAATTTCTGAGCCTGCCGCTTGCAACCAGGGAGGAATAACACCTATGTTAAGAGTTAAAATGTAATTTAATATATGTGTTTTAAGTTTTCTAATCAAACCGGTTCAACGTCCATACCACTGACTGGATATGGTGTATCAGATTGTTAAATATTAGTTTATTTTATCCAGTTGTATCCAATGAAGACCTGGGATAAACCATGGTCTACATACATTTAAAAGTGGTGCTATTCCAATTTTCCAAACAAACCCTTTTTTTAAACTTTTATTGTGTTTATGTAAGATTAGAAGCAGAGCGTTTTTCTAAGTAATGCTTTATTAAGGTTCCATAAAAATCTGTACTTGTAGCACCAAAATACAGAGAAAGCCACTGAGATCCATTCTATTCTTGAGCCTAAAGTGTTTCTGTTACTTATTGATTTCTGTTAAGTTGGTCACAAGTCTTGCACATGGTGGTCTGATAACTGCTGGTTTCTCACAACACTAAATATATAAAGTGTGGACAGTGGCCTCATCACCAAAGAGAGAAAGCAGTGTAGGTATTGACAACACTAATTGCTGTATATAGAAAACCACAATAATAAATGTCTTTATATTGACTTCGTCTGGTAAAATCGGACATCTTCTGTATATTAACATGCACCGACTTTGTGTTAGTGACACACAGGGATCAGGAAACTCCCAGTACTGCCTTCTCTCCACACCGTGGTGAAGTCATGTTAACTTGATTTTACTTGCTGGCTTGGCACACAGTTTAAAATTTTCTGTGTATCATAACAGTCTGTGTGATTTGTTTACCAGGTGACATTTTTTTTTGCATGGTTACTTCTAAACTGCTTCCATCAACATACTCATCCTGCACATCCATACTACATGCCCCCGTCGTCTGCTGCTTGTTTTGTTTTGTTTTTTCTTTTTTCTTTTCTCCCCACCGTTTCTTTAAAAAAAAAATCCCTATTTGCAGCTGTTTATGGCACAGCCTGAAAGTTCTGCATGGGGGTGTTTTCTCATTTCCACTCATCCACCACTATCCACACCCACCCAGTGTCCTTCCCTCAACCCTTTAAATACTCACTTGCACACAAAGACACACACACACTTTCACTGTCATCCCTATCCAACCCCTCCTTCCTTTCTCCTGTCTCCCTCCCTCTCTGTCTGCGTTGGGCTGGCATGTGATGGTGGCACTGGTGTGTTTTCTTCCTCTCCCCCTTGTTTACTAACAGACGCAGACCAGACTGGAGCATGCCCACATTAAGGAGCTTGAACAGAGCCTGCTCTTTGAAAAGACCAAAGCTGAGAAACTCCAAAGAGAGTTAGAAGACACTAGGGTAATGAATTCTGCTCTGCAGCGTGTTGCGTTGGGAAAAAGGCCCGTAGCCAAAAAATGTGCAGCAGTAACTGGACTCTTGCTGTATATGGGCTTGTGGTAAATGTACCCTACAGATGCATTTCAGCTTTACATAAAACTAATAACCCTGATCTTAAAAAGCAGATTAAATCATATACTAAAATATTAAACATCTTTGGTACATTTAAAATCCTAAATTAGTCTGCCCTGCTTACAGTTTGCAAATTAAATGTCAAAAGTATTAGTTTCTTTTGTCACACTTTATCAGATATTAAATTATCTCAAATTTACACTGGTCCACTCAAAATCTTTATATTTTGAAAATATGGAGGTTTTGACCTCCAAAACAATAACCATGTGCATCTGACAGAGAGACGCATGTTTTACCCATATTTTCCAGCAGATGGTTTTGTGGTATCACTGCTTAACCAGACAGACAAACTCCTCCCCAGCTTGTACCAAGCTAATCATTTTCCCAGTTATCCTATGTTCTCCTTTCCCGGTCCTTCCTGACATCCATTTGTCCCGCTTATTTGGTGTCCCTGCATTTTGCTAGTTTAAAACCAGATCCACCTCCCAGACCAGTCCACCTACATGTTACAGTCACAGTAAATGTATAGTTTCGAGGAGGATTCGGCCTGTAGGTTTAAAACTAAATATTTTTACCTTCCCAAACACTATGTAAAACAAACAAACAAACAAAAAAATAGTTTTGTACCAGAGCTTGATTGGTGTAAAAGTACTATAAAATATCAGGACTCCCTGAGATGTTTTTAGTTTGTGCGTCTAATAAATCATGATGTCAGTGAGGACACTTTCTAGTCTAATACTTGGTGGAAAATTTCTTGTACACTGCTGTAGCTCCATACATGCTTTCAGTGTTCACTTCCATTATTTGGATCATACCGTTTATAACCACAAGAGGTCAGTATAATGATTTTTTTTTTAACATCAAATGTTTTGTATCCTTCTCATTTAAAAAAGCAAATTGAGAAAAATTCTCACCCAGTAATCACTTTAAATTACTTTAACAATTAGTTTTTCATTTATTTAGTAAAAGTTAGTTATTAAATAATCTTATTAATCCTTTTTAAAAAATGTACTAAGATATTTAGTAGGCTAGTTTGAGATACATTTTTAAATAAAATTCTCCCGCTTTTTAAGGTTGCTACTGTATCAGAAAGATCCCGTATTATGGAACTTGAGAGGGACCTTGCACTTCGAACAAGAGAGGTAGCTGACCTGCAGCTGCGTCTTGGGGTCCAGCAGGGCTCTGAGGACTCAAACTCTACTCTTTCTCCCCTCCTGGAAGAAATAAACTCTCTGAGGGATCAGTTGGCTTCTCAAGAAAATAGTCTTCAAGAAGAGCTGGGTAAATACAAGGAGAAGCTAGAAGCTCAAGAAAAAATCCACAGTGATGCAGTTGCTCAGCTTCAGGCTACATCTGTGAGGCTCTCTGGTGACAAAGAGCAGCTGCAGATGCGCTTAAGTCAGGCAGAGAAGGAGAATGCTGACGCTGTTGAACTGTGGCGTTCAAAGTTGGAGGCTGCCGTTGCCTCTCACCAGCAAGCCATGGAAGAGCTGAAGGTGTCCTTCAGCAAAGGTGCAGGTGCTCAGACAGAAGAACTTGTAGAAACCAAAAGTGCACTTGAGAAGCTGAAGTTGGAACACAAGTCAGCTCTGGAGGAGGCCGAAGCCAAACACAAAGCCGAAGCTACGGCATGGACTCAGGAGTTGAAGGTGCTGAAGGCACAGGTGCTGTCTCTGACTGAGGACAAAGAGCGATTGGAGGAGTCACTTCGGTCCAGTGTTGAAAAAACAGAAGAGCAGCACCTGGTGGAGATGGAGGATGTTCTTGGAAAGCTTCATGCTGCTGAACTTAGGGTAAAGGAGCTTGAGGAGAAGGAAGCAACGCTAGCACAACAGGCTCAAGACAAGGATGGAGAAACCAAAGAACAGATGGCGGAAATGGTGGCTCTGCGCAGCAAAGTAGCACAAAGTAACCAGGAGCTTGTAGCTATGAAAGCTCAGCTAGAGGTGGTACAGAGCCAAGGAGACAAGCAGGATACCAAGGTGGGTTCTTAGTAACTTCATGATCACTAAATGCTCCCTTTTTGTTATGTGCCATATTTTTCTCCTGGTGATGTGATTATCCTTGGCTTGGTGTACCATTTTCATAAAATCATTGCTTTTGGTTTGTTATGCATTTCATCCATTTTATATGTTAAAGGTTGCTGAACTAAACTCTCAGCTGGAAGGCAAACAGCAGGAAGTCCTCTCTTTACAGCAGAGTCTGAATACTGTAATACAGGAGAAGGATACCCTGGAACAAGAACTTGGAGGCCTGGTGAGAACTGTGACTTAATTTTTGGTTTTGGAGATATTCTTCCCAAATTGTACCCCCTTTTTTTCCAAAGTTTACCTTTATCTTATTTCTGTTATTTCTCTGCTGCAGTTTTTTTATTTTTTGATATTTATTATATTCTCACACAACAAATCTGCATGTATATCTGCTGTAAGCCAGTGTCAGCTCATATTTACTGATCTAGTGGGTTGATCTCAGTATCGAACGCAGTTAAAACATTACATATTGGCAGTATGTCTATCGTAGAAGTGTCATATGAAAAAATTTTTCCTTCACTTTGCCCACAGAAACAAAAGGTGGCTGAAAGCACAGAGGAGCAGACTAAATCATCAAAAACTATGCAAGGTAATCTGAGTCACTCTGTGTTCAGTTACTGAAATGTTTTCACATCCCATTTTCCCGTCATCTGCTGTCATTCTACGTTGTTAATGTGCAAAATCTTCTAGTATGTAATTCTTTTGTTTGTTTGTTTTTTGTTTTGTTTTTGTAGAAACACTTGAGAAACTGAGTAAGAAAGAAGAGGAGTACACATCCTTGGCCCAAGAATCAGAGTCATTAAGAAGTCAGCTTGCTGGTAAGCTCATTATCATTTCATTGATCTAGGGCTGGGCGATATATCGAGTTTTTAAAAATATCGATATATTTTTATACGAGATATAAGCTGTGACAATTTCCTTTATATCGATATAATCTGTGTTACGTTATAATTATAGTTGTGGAGCCACAAGTTTGCCTCTCTTTCGTCCACTTTTGTCTTTACGCAACGTTACTCGACCTCGCCTCTCCTTCACTGAACACAACTCCCCCTCCTCCCCCATCGCTTCACCTGCAGGCAGCGACAAGATGGACACGGCAAATCTCCGTTAACGAGTTACTGCGCATCGCCCCGTGCGTGGGGCTGGACGGCGTCAACGTGTTAACGAGCTAACCACGCTAACGCCATGCAGCCCAGAGGGGCTGCACAGCCTAAAATCCTTTCATTCTCTCAAAAGTTGACAGCGCGCCGTTTGTATGAATTCTGGTTGTGCTTGATGACCGCGAACCGACTTTATGTGATACACGGCGCTCAGCAATCTGTCAAAAAACGAGTTTTAGTACGACTTTGGTAAGCTATGGAGCTGCACCGCTTGATGGATTGTCAGAGCATTACGGCTACTGAGGAGCCTCGCGTAGTAATACGTACTGTGCTTCAACGTAATATTACCGTACTGTGTGTGTATAAGGACCATAAATGGCACCTGTTAAGAGACATGGTTACGAAGCGGATTTCAAACTCCAGGCTGTCAGTCACGCAGTAGAAGTTGGGAACAGAGCAGCTGTGAAATCTGTCTATGTTATTATGCTCAGCGTCTTTTAGTGTACATTTTGACTGCACAATTGTGAGCTCTTTGTTATGCACAAAAACAACATAGTTTTATTTTATTTATGGAGCATCATTATTTAATAAATGCTCATAATTTATTTTTGAGTAGTTTTTTTCATGTACATCTATGCTGTATGTTAATAAAAGTGCCTGTGTGACATCTGGGACACAGCTTTGACTAAGAACTCTCTTTGTTCTTACTTTATGGCTTTAAAAAAATATCAAGATATATATCTTATATCGCCATCCAGCTAAAAAATATCGAGATATGAATTTTGGGTCATATCGCCCAGCCCTACATTGATCTATCTTTAAATATTGTGTGTGTGTACATTTTTTGTTTTAACAAAGTCATCTTTATTTTTATGTTTTTTTACAGGGCTGGAGAGGAAGCTAAAGGCTTCAGATGAAAAGAACGAGCAGCTTTCAAAAGACAAAAACAAGCTGGAAAATGATATCTCTGATATGATGAAGGCATCAGGTGATAGTTCTGTACAGCTGACCAAAATGAATGAAGAGCTCATACAGAAAGAAAGGTACCACACTTTAATTTTCCATCATTAAATATGACCTGATTACAATGTTTACTCAGAAAGAGTCAGATACTTGTTTTTCTTTTGTTTTAGTCCACGTAATTTGTAATTTATCCGACTGCTCACTGCACATGATCCTCTTCTTTTGTCATCACACAGGAGGCTGGAGGAGTTACAAAATCATCTAGCAGAGGAGAAGGAGAAGGTGGCACGCTTAAATGAACAACTCCAACAAGAAGTGTCCCACAAAGAGCACGAGCTCAAAGAGACTAGAGAGGCACATCAGACTGAAATAAATACCCTTCAGGAGAAGATCACTGCCTTGGTTAGTCACTAAAAATATGTTTTGATGCATATTTTGAGTACATATGTTGAGCTAGCATTTTCAATGCACACATCTATTTTTAGAAATGCTCACAGCATCTTTATTTCATAACCCACAAACACTTCTTTTAACGTCAGAGCGGTTAACTTATGGCAGGAATTAATCAGCCTGTTCACAGTGGACAGTCATCTTCCTCTACAAACTTTTTTCTTTTCTTATTTTTCTAAACTGATCCTGAGCCTTTGGTTAACTTGAATCCTTTTTTAAAGTAACATATTGCTTATTACTCATTGTAAATTATTCCACTAAAACATATTCTTTAGACATGAGCTGCATCAAAACAAGGCGACAAAAATTTTATTGTTGTTTTTCCCTTTCTTGTTCCCTGTTCTTTAGGAGAAGACTGTTAAACAGGGTGAGACCTTGGTTGAGGAGCTCAAGACCTCACAGGAGAAATCCCTCTCTCAGGTGTCTGAGCTCCATGCGAAGGAATTTGAAACACTGCAGAGTCAGGTTGACAAGTTGAAGCAGGAACTCTCTTCCTCCAAGGACAAAACCCAAGAGCTACAGAAGATGGTGTCTGAACTGCAGCCATACAAAGAGCAGGCCCAGGTAAGCGCAAACACCTTCTGGTGCATTTTTATTTTTGGCAATTTGGTAGCCTCAAAAGTGACTGATTTAAAACGGTTAAACGGAAAACGATGAGGAAGATATATTTAACTGTTTTGGGGTTTTTTTGTTGTTGTTGTTTATTTACGTTTTGCCATACACATTATTTATGTTGAGTTGCTCATTTCCCCTCGTATTACAGTTAATAACAAGCCCTACAATCATAGGCACCATGGATTGCATGCTTGCAGGGGTAGAGCTTATAAAATTCTGTCTGTGTTTATAGACGGTTTATGGTTATTAGTGGAAAAACATTCACATAAAGAGAAATGATTAGTTTTAAATGCTGTGCACATGGATCCCATGTTCACCTTCAGATGAATCTGGATTTCCATGGATTAAGAAAGTTTTCAGACCGTAAACTTTTTTGAGAACTTCAGACCAGGATGACACGGATACAATTACAGACATAAACCCAAAATGACAAAGTTATTGTCCAAATTTATGAATTTGTTTCTCCAAAAAAAACATCATACTGGTTGCTGAGCTGTACAGATTTATAATGTGGATACTGGACCATATTACAAATTGTATGTTTAAGTATTGATTTAAAATTTCTCTTAATTACATTAAGTGATAACTATTATTTGTAGCATGCCCCTGCTAGCATGTTTCATAAGCTTGTCTTTTTTTCTTTTGTTAAAAATTAGAACATTTTCACTTTTCAAAAAATTGATTTGTTTGTGTCAGTGCTCACTTAAAAAGTTTAGTTTACATTCATTAGTCATGAGATTGAAATAGTTGATTGGTTGAACCAAAGTTGAGTATTGATGCGTTCTAATGTGTTTTTGTGAATTTTTCAAAACTACTTTTTGTTAGGTGCAGGCAAAAGGTTTGGTTTTCTTCATCTGATACTATCAGTCTTTGCTCTCTTTGGTCTTCCAGGACCTCAAATTTCTGCAATCTAATAATCACCACAGCCTGATTATGGACTCTTTTATTTTGATCAGCACCTCTTTAACCTGTTAACTGTCAACCACTAACCAAATGGAATAAACTCAAGACCTTTCTATATAGAAGATCAATTTCAGGCCCCAGTGTGGCCAGTTTTCTCATTATTTCATGAACAAATATCAATCTGTTGTCCAGTAACTGAAAAATAAAGGGATGATGTATATTACAGTACCAAAAGGTTTGCTGACAGCTTTTCATTGTGAACGTGAGGCTTAAAGGGAACCAATCTAAGTTGTTCAGGGAATATTCTTTGTAACCCTTTAATTTAAATGTGAAAGTGTTTTCAATCACATCTTGATTGCTTCATTTTAGATGCACTGTTCAAGTCGTATTTAAAGAAAGCCAAAGTGAAAATGTTCTGCCTCCTATTTCTATATGTATATCTTTTGAAAATCATTGTGGTGTAAGCTCTGGTGTGATCTTTTTCCATTTTTGATGCTTCTGCAGCTTAACCTTTCCATTTGCATATGACTGATATCCATATCTGCTTGGTTTATTTTGTATTCATTCATTCCTTGCTTTGGGTATTCCCCTCCCTTTTTTTTCTGTCATCTTTTGTTTTCCCAGTGTTTTTCTGCTGAGCTTGACTCCTACAAGCATGACGTTGAACAGTTGTCCAAAAAACTGGAAAAGCAAAGCCTAGATCTGGAAAATATATATAAGGAAAGTGAGGATTTTAAGGCTGAGAAAGGCAAACTGGAGAAACAGCTTTCAGATGTTCAGGCTAAGCTTTCTGCCCTTGAGATTATTCACCAGGAACTTTCAGTCCAGAATAAAGAACTGCTTACAACCAGAGAAAAGCTAACAAAACGCCAAGAGGAACTGCTCGCCACTAAGAAGCATTCAGATGAAGAGAAGGTTTCAATGATTGAGGAACTCGACAAGCTCAAAAACCTTCTTCTAGAAGGACAGACTGAAATCAAAGATCTGCAGCAAAGTAAAAGTGAAAATCTGGCTGAAATCGAGGAGCTTCAAAGACAAAATGCAGAGAAGAATGACTCTATCCTAAAGCATCAACAGGACATTGAGCAAATTGAAGCGAAAAAGAAGCAGCTACTTGAGGATTACGAAAAAGTCTGCAAGGAGAAAAACCGGCTTGAAGAGGACCTTAATGAAAGCAAGTCAAGGCTGACGTGTGAGAAGGACAATCTGATTTTGGAGAGAGATTCTGCTAGAAATGCTAAAAAGTCTCTTGATGCTAAGAATGCTGAGTTGCAGGCAAAACTGAAATCCCTGAACTTAGAAAAAGAAGATCTCACAATGAAGAACACCCAGCTCCAAGCCCTAGCAGAATCGCTGACAAAAGAGAAAGCAGAGATGTCCTCTGAAATCAGCGCATTTGTGGAGGACAAAAAGAGCCTTGAGACTGTGAAGGAGGAGCTCCAGAATAAGCTTAGTATTACAAAGAAAGACATGGAGAGCTATATCCGTGAATGTGAAGAACTTAAAGTCTCAAAAATTAGCTTGGCCCAGATGCTTGAAGAATTCAAGACAAGCAGTCAAGTGACTGATTCTGAAAGGATTCACTTGCTACAGGAGAAGGAAGACCTTCTTGCAATCCAAAGAAAAACCTCTAACGAGAAAGAAGAGCTTCTCAGAGAGATACAAGAATTAAAGGAAAAGCTTCAAGTATCAACAGAACAGCTGACCCAGACCAGAGAGAAATTTGAAGAAACGTTAGCATCTGTTGAGCAAGAGAAGCAAGCGCTTCGTCTTCAGAATTCTGAAACAGAGATGGTTCTCCATGCTTTACGAAAAGAGAAGATGAGCCTGGATTCAGCGCTGGAGCAGCAGAAAATGGACTATGAGCGTTTGGCTGGGGAGAAGGAAGAGTTAGAAGAGAAGCACACAAAGACCGTATCTGACAAAAGTGCTCTTTCTCTTGAACGTGGTAAGCTAGCTAGTGATATCCGAACAATCAATGACCAACTGGATAGTTGCTCCAGAACTAATGTTAACCTTATTCAGGAGAAGAATCACTTATCAACAGTGCTGGAGGAAACCGAGCTGCAAAAAAAAGAGTTTGAAGCCAAGTTGACTTCTTTGAAACTGGAAAAGGCTGACCTACAAAATGAACTGAAGAAAAAGTCCTCTGATAGTGAAATGCTTGAAAAGAGCAAAGCTGAACTCAGTGAAGAGCACAGTAAACTAAAACTGAATTTTGAGAAGGCTAACTCTGAGCTTGTTAATCAGGTAGAGAAACTTACAGAAGAACACAAACATCTTCAGTCCTTACAGACTGAGGCAGAGAGAAAAGTGTTGTCCTTGCAGAAGGAGAACCAGGAGCTGGTTCAGGAGATCCAGGAGTTGAAAAGTCAGATTAATTCAGTCTCTGATGCCAAGAATCTACTTGAGACCCAGCTGCAGACTGAATCTAATGAGCGCAGTAAAGCAGTGTCTGACCACGATCATCTTTCCAAGCAAATTGAGGAACTGCAGAGAGCTTTGTCCAAAGTTGCTGAGGAAAAAGAAGAGCTTTCATCCAACTTAAGCAATACTGAGGAGCAAAAGAAAGCCTTTATGGTGGATGTGGAGGCTTTGAAGGCACAACTGAAACGCCAAGAGCAAGAAAATTCTCAGTTGACAGAAGATAAAGACCAGTTATTATCGAAGCTGGAGGAGCTGGGCAGACAGATGACCTCACTGACCACAGAGAAGGAAGAGCTGTTAGCCAGCCGGTGTAAACTAGAGCAGGGGATTTCTTCCCTCCAGACGGACCAGGAGAACTGGCTTGCAGAGCAATCAAAACTTCTTGAAGAGTTGAAGTGTTTGCAGGTTAGTCAGGAAAAACTACAGGTAGATGTTAAGGTCCTACAGACAGACAAAGAAACTTTGGAAAAGCAATATCAAGATGCTGTAGCCGAGGTATCTGCTTCCACTGCTGTAAAAGAAGAAATTTCCTCCAGCATCGCACATCTAACAGCTCAGAAGGATGCCCTCCAGGTGGAGAGGGATGAAGCCACCCAGCAAGTCAGGCAGCTGGAATCACAGCTAAAAAATGCCATTTCTAAGCAGCTTGAGGTATTTGTCCTCCAGTAGTAATCACTGATTAACACACGTTAGAACGGCTGGGGCTATGTCACCCTCTCACTGCATGCCTGCTGGTTTGTCGCACTGTCCCTCTGTTCTTTATGTCTTAACACTTTCCATTTACTAACCAGTGTTGACCTCTTTTAGCTCCCAGCCTTAGCCTGTGGGTTTATAACGTGATCTGATGTTGGGCAAAAATTCCTGTTGATCATATGATTATGTAGGTGTTAGGTGATCTGGGTCCTGCTCAATGATAAATGAGAAATGCCATAGCTTAAATAGTTGACTGTCTCTTCCACAAGACAATCAGCTGTCAGTGTCCGTTCTGAGGCCACAGGATTTAAGTCTTTATGTACTAATTATGTTTCCTTATTGTCTTCATGTTGTTCATTTTTAGGCACACTGTACTTGGATTGCAAAAACCTGAGGTCTGATAATTGTCGAGCTATTTGAGGAAATTATTTAACATGTAGTTAATTCAATTTTTTTTTAAATTGGTGCCAAAACAAATCATGCATTACGAGTAGTTAAATCTGATCTGCGCATTTCTAATTCTAGGGTTTTGGTTAAAGTAATTTGGTGTCCTAACCTGCTTTTAATTTCAATCTGTTCTGACCATTCGCTGTTTAGGCTGCAGAGGCCTCTGGCAAGACAGCCGAGGCTCTCGAACAGCTGACAAAAGAGAAGGTCGTGTTGATGCAGCAGAAGAATGAAGTCCAGTCTTTGCTGGACGAGCTGCAGACTTCCAAGCAGGAGTTGGAAACACAGGTAACAGATGGGATTTTGAATAGAAACCTCTAATAATGTAGGCTTGGGCAGAAGTGGCTTTTTGTATAAAGTGATGTGAAAGTGATGGTGTGAAGTAAAAATATTCTGATTGTATTTATCTCCACCTTTTGTTGTTTGTTTGTCTGTTTGTTTTTTTTAAAGCTGGAAACGCTGAAGAAAGAGAACTCCAAGTATCAAGAAGATCTTAATGTATCCAAAGAGCAGCTTTGCACTGAAACTCAGAGGAGCAAAAGTCTGTGCCAGGAAATGTGAGTACATCCTCATCCTCAACTGTTTTCTGTCAACTAATCAACTGACAACTAAATAGCATATTATTGTAAAGATATGAAAAGCCAGTGTATGGTCTATTTGAGTTGAAAAATTACTTGGATGAGTTGAACAAAAATTACAACAAGGTTTTTCTCCAGTGAGGAGCTTAAAGAAGCGGTCTCTGTGAAGTCGCAGTCCCTGCAGACGCTCCAAGATGAGAAAAACAGACTGACTCAGGAGCTGGATAATAAACACAAAGACCAGAGTGATGTTGTGAAGGTTTAAACTTTATTCTTTGGATACAGAGACCCACATGATTCTGATTTTTAAATTCAGCTGACAGTGACTGAATATTAACCGTTTTGTGTTTTGTTTTTGTTTTTGTTTTTTTTTTTCTTTGCCAGCTTAAGGATGAGCACTCAAAGCTCAAAAGACGTTTGGAACAATTGAAACAAAGGTAAAATTATTCCCACCTGCATTACGTGATTCACGCAAAGTGGACCTGATATGTTTTTCTTTGGTTTCATGAAATGTTTGTTTTTAATAATCAGACCACTTACAAATATGTAGTAAATATCACTTTATGATTCTTGCTTTTGCAGAAAAAGATTTAAAAAGTCTTTTAAAAAATCTTCTACTTAATTTGATATTTCTTTGCATTTCCCCTCATATACATCTGTTACCAGAAATGTATATAGACACTGGTTTGTACAGCTTGTGATTGACTAAATCCACACTAATATTAATAATATTATCATTTGAATATTCAGAGAAACAACATGTCCTGCTATAATCTTGCTGCATAACTTTTTTCATATTCACCCTCATATTATTGATCCATTTTAGTCTCAGTTTTTACAACATTTGAGAAGTTGCCCCCCCCTCCCAGGGTTTTTAAGCCTGTTGTCCACATTGGCAAGCAGGAGGTGGCGCCCAGCCACCAGGTTCAAAAAAAGCCTAGATGCAGCCAATGAAAGAAAGCAAAATAGTAAAATTCAAAATGTAGCTGAATTAGCTTTTTTTTTTTTTCAGACAGACAACTGAGGAAATGTATTGTTTCACAGTGAAAGATAATGATTGATCATTTGAAGTGTTGGTCATTGAAAGCTACTTTAGTAGAGTGCAAGATAAAAATGTGGCGCTGGGAATGAGGAGGTCCACTTTAAAGCCTTTTATAAACAGCATACACGAATGACTTCAGCTACTAAACATCTGAACTGATGATTAAGTGAATATGCTCTTCCTTTCCTTTAAAGCCTGCCAAATAATGCCTTCAGGTACTTAATGCTTTTTAATATTACTCCATGTCAGTCATGTCACAGTGTAAATATACATTCACTCGCCAATTCATTAGGTACAAACTGAGCATCAGAATGAGGAAGAAAGGTGTTTTAAGTGACTTTGAACATGGTATGGTTGTTGGTCTGAGTATTTAAAAAAACAAAACAAACAAAAAAACCTGCTGTTCTGCTGTGATTTTCTCACCCAGCCATCTCTATAAAGATAGATTAAAAAAAAAAAAAGAGAGAAAATATCCAGTTAGCAGCAGTTCTCGGGATGAAAATTCCTTGTTTCTTCCAGAGGAGAAGGACCACACAGCTTTAAGATGATAGAAGGGTAACAGTAATCCAATAACTATTTGCTACAAGCAAGGTATGCAGAAGCGCGCCTCTGAACACGTCGAACCTTGAAGCTGGTCTAGAGCAGCACAAGACTACACTAGGTGTCACTCTGGTCAGCTAAGAATGGGAAACTGAGGAAACTTGCACAGGCTCAACAAAATTAGACAATAGAAGGTGGGAAAAACACTGCTTGGTCTGAGTCTGAATTTCTGCTTCAAAATTCAGAATGTAGGTTCAGAATTTGGTGCAAAAAAACATGAAAAAATTGATCCGTCCTGCCTTGCATCAGCAGTTCAGGTTGGTGAGGGTGGCGTAATGGTGTGGGGGATATTTTCTCGGCACAATTTGGGCCCCTTGCTACCAAGTGGGCATCGTTAAAACACCACAACCTGTCTGAGTGTTGTTGTTGACTATGTGCATCACTTTATGACCACAGTGTACCAGTTTACTGATGGCTGCTTTCAGCAGGCTAATGCACCATGTCACAAAGCTCAAATAATCTCCAGCTGGTTTCTTGAACATGACAGTGAGCTCCTTTTTGGATGTGGTGGGAAAGAGATTAGCATCATAGATGTGCAACCACACATATTCCAGCCACATTTTGAATATGTGCCACTAAGAATTAACACAGCTTTGAAGACACAAGGGAGTCCAACCTGGTACTAGCAAGGTGTGCCTAATGAACTGGCTTTTGAGTGTATATTGACCACATTTCTGTAAATCTGTACAAGACACTAATGCTTACAGCTCCATCCCACCTGCATGACATGTTGTTTGTACTGGATCTCAGTTTTAGCGTCGTCTTCAGTACATTTGCTGTCTTACAATTAGAAAATTTTGTCCGTAGAAATAAACTTTCTCCATTTGTCTCCTGAAATCTGTGAAATAGTGAGAGCACCTTGAAGGAACAGCTGGATAAGGAGAAGGCTGCCCTCCAACAGTCCATCCATAAAAACAGTGCCTTAATATCAGAAAAGGACCAGCAGGTGGAAAACCTCAAGAGCGAGGTAATTTATTTTAAGTTGTTACAGCAAATCACAGACAGGGGAAGGATGTTGTAACATAATTCTGAAGCACAAACCTTTTCATCTGATTGTTGTTGATGGAGTCTGTGCACTGCAATACCAAGTGTTTGTTCCAAGGAACATTTTTATGTCAGCTGGCTGTTAAATGCCGTGTGTGGCTTTCAGTGTCATTTCCCTGTCACAGTTGGTATAGCTTTTAATTGGAGGTTCGAGGCACATTTCTTTAAAGTCAGAGGCTAGAAACAGGAAGTTACTTCTAGGTCATAAAGTGTGGCCACGCTTTCTGCTTAAAAATGAAACTTGAAAGTGCATATGTGAAATGCAAGAAACATCTGGAGGTGGTGACACATTTCTGTTTTGCTTTCGTCTTCTTATTTTGAATATACTCTCAAATCTTGGCTTCAAGATTGGCTGAGATTGTATTTGTACAATGTGTGTTTATTTTGTACTATAATGCTGAAAAGAAACATTGTTGTTTCAGTAATTTAATATCAAGGGTTGTTTTGTTTTGTTTTTCATCATAGCTGGCTGTAGTACGTGGGGAAAGTGCCTCAGTTAAGACACTGCAGGGTACAATTCAATCCTTGGAGCAGGACAAAGCTACTCTACAGGCGCGTGTGCAGAGACTGGAGAAGGATCTGACTGCAGGGCCTGTTGGTAAGTCCTCAGGCACAACAGTGCACGGTTTCAACATAGCCAGATTTTGTGTCACCTGGCTCAGATAATTGATATCAGAATGGTGGTCTGCTGGCCTGTGCTTCAGGCTATGTGTGTTTGTATTTATTAAAAAAAGGGGGTGGGGGGCATTTGATGTGTTCCTGCTTCTTCCCACAATGATGCAGCGCGTGCAGCACCGCTTTCTTCTGCAGTGTTAGTCATTTACTGCTCAGCAGTAAAAATGTATAAAATGTATTCCTTCAGCAAAGAGTCTATATAGCATGTTGAGGATACTGAGAGTAAAAGGTCAATGAAAATATGCCATGAAGGTTGATTTTAATCCAAAACTGCACAAACATGCTTATGTTATGTAGACTGGAGTAGCTGTGGCGGTCTAGCCAGGTCCCTTTACCTCATTAACCCTTTAATCTCATCTTGTACTGCAGCCATTTGATAGCAACAGAATTAATTAAACTTGAAAGTGCATCCATCCAAAGGTAAACTAATTTCTGTTTTCCAGGTGATGCAGCGTTGGACCAAATGAGGGAGGATAAGGAGACTGCAGAGAGTCAGGTGTGTACTGCAGCACTCCCGATTGACATCGGTGAACAGACTGAGAGTTTTGCTTTGTCTATTTTATTCTTTTAACACATTCAGTGTAACAGTGCTTTCCTACCCTGCCCGTTTGGGGCAGCTGTATGGAAACAGACTTCCTGAATGCTGTTTGTGAATGACTGGGCTGTTTGCTCATACAGTACTACTAAATGACACTGTTTTTGTTTGTAGCAACAGGCTATATAGTGGATTTTATAGTTCTGTTGACTCATTTAATTCTTACAGTATAATGTTTTGTGGAGGTGAATTTAGTGGAGTTTAATTTCACTGAAAATATTTGAAGCTTCTGTCATCTCAGGCTCTACAAGGATGACTGATAAAGCCAAAAAAGTTGGTAACACACTTCCATCGGGTCACCTCTGTGAGCGTGTTTCCAGCTTCACGAGTTTCCCTCCCATGTTTATTCTAAAAATGTTATACTGTAGTACGTGTCTGTGATGACTTGAGCGTGTTGTCGAGCAGAAGTCCTAATTTGAATTTCACTTTCTTTTTTTTTCTCCTTCTCTTTCTTTATTCCAACTCTTCTCCTCTGCCCTGTCTCTGATGTTGGCAATGCTGCACCACCATCAGGCAGCGGTTTGTTATTGTTTTTCATCAGCTTCACTTGTGCATGTTTGTCCATCACTGTGGCTCTTATGTTTCATGTGGTTGAGTCACATTATTTGGTGTGAAAACTACAAATGTCCTCCAAAGATGAATCGAGCTTGATTTAAGCGTTCAGTGAGCGCTCTGTTAAAATTCAGACGTTTTAATTGGCAGCCGTTAATCATCATAAGCGAGCTTTCTTTGTGGCTCATTTCAAGCTTTGATTCTTCTTTGACTCGCAGTAGCCACTCGGCACCTTTTTTTTTTTTTTTTTTTTTTGGTTTTATTTGTTTTATAAGGGGGGTTTAATTTTTGGGAATATTTAGTGACACGTAGTTACTGTTGTCGTAACATCACCATAGTTACTATCCACATTGTTTTAGTAATCAAAGCCTTTGAACATAGTACAATAAGTCTAAGAGGAAGACCCCCATTAGCTGTTTAAAATTATTAATATCTTAGAAAATGTTGTGCTCGTTCTCCAGGGGCAGCCTTGATGCTAATGTTGTGTGTTTCCTTTACAGATTGATTTCCTGAATTCAGTCATTGTGGACCTCCAGAAAAAGAACCAGGAGCTCAAGGACAAACTGGAAAAAATGGCAGCTGCTGCCCTTAATGGGAATAATCCAAGTGAGCTGGATAACTATGACGGGTAAGTCCAATTCACAAAAGAGCTTCTCAGGTGTTTAAAATGATGTTCGCTGTGTGGCGATGACTCTAAACAATTTCTCCTTCTCCTTTCCTCCTTTTCTTCTGCTGCTTCTCCATTGTTTTTGTTCATGATTTTCTCCTTTTGTTCCTCCTTTTTCTCTCCTTTTGCTTCTTCTTGTGGTTTTTTCTTCTTGTCTTCTCCTTTTTTTCTATACCCTTTTTTCTTCTCCTCTTTTTTTCTTCCTTCTTTTGCTTCTTCTTTGTCAATTTCTCCTTCTTCCTCTCCTTTTTCTCCTGCTCCACAGCCACGACAAGCAGCCTGCAAAGAAAAAACCTCCCCCGAGGCTCTTCTGCGACATCTGCGACTGCTTTGACCTCCACGACACTGAGGACTGTCCCACGCAAACGCAGATGCCAGACTCCCCTCCACACACCACCTACCACGGCAATAAGGCTGAGGAGCGGCCCTACTGCGACATCTGTGAGGTCTTTGGGCACTGGACTGACTCCTGTAACGATGACCAGACCTTTTAAAGCCCTTTTGCTTTGTTTTTTTTTTTTAAACCCTCGTTCGCACAATCACTATATTTGCACACCATTTTGGATTACGCTGTGCTTCTGGGGTCCTAATTGTGCGTGTGTGTATGCATTTTGTGTGCTTGTTGTTTTTTTTCAAGCATCTTTGTTGTCCACACCACCCCTTAAGCGCTCTTAGAGGAGAAAGGTTTGGCAGAATCTCTTCATTCATTCAAATAAACTGCTACACATGAAATAACAGTTTCATTTGCAATTGTAAATGTCTTTGAAGGAAAAACAATGTTTGATATCCTGGGTTTGTGTGAGTGAGGGGCTAATGTAGGTGGATGTATCACTCTGGGAGAAGCAGCAGTCTTCTTCAAATCGTTTAATTTATCAGTATGTTAACACCGTTTGCACAGCTTGTAAGAGGGTTACAGAGATAATATAATATCATAAAAGTTGTTTATTTGAAGCTGTAAATGACTTGATTGAAAAACAAATGTCAGTTTGCGCAAGGTCGGGGAGCTATAGTTTATTTTTTATGCCTGGAAATGCTATGTACTTAAAGATTTGATAGTATGAGTGTAAATTTGTAACAGGGAGAGGTTTCCTTGCTCTGATATAGAGTTGGAGCAAAAAGCAGTGCTGTTTGGCTTTAATAGGGACCTTTTTTTATGGACTTTGAAAAGGACTGCAGGAAGATTGATAAGAACAAAATAAACTGTTAAATAATGGACTTGATGCTTATAAGTCCTCAGTTCCTGTAAAATGGCCTTTCTCAAAAAGTTTCTTAGAAGTTCATTTCTGTATGAAACGGTGAAACACTTTGGCATTTCTCTCAATATGTTTTCAATATCTGTGTATTAAAAAAATAAATAAATAAAATGTTTATGGGTAAATGAAGCATCTTTGTGCAGAATTCCTTCATAATAATATATGTGTGTCACACCTGAATCCTGCTGCCTTTGTGCACTATACAGTGAAAAGAATACACTAAATATGTAAACCTTTATTTTATACATTTCAGAACCAGAGTACTAATCTAGGGGGGAATTGTTTAATATACTGCAACAGACTGCAAACGTGTTCATGGAGGCACACTTAGAAAGCTCCAGAAGCCAAGTTATTCTTTTAGCACTTGCCTGGAGGTCTTCTTTTATTTAATATATTTTAACACCTGATTATATTATCAATCCCCTTTAATAAGGACTTCATATTTGCTGTAAGACTCTCATAAGTGCTATGATCTGTGATATACTCCTCTGTCAAACCACCCTCCTGCATGTCCTCCTTCATTACATCCATGAACCTCTACCGTGGTCTTCCTCTTTTCCTATGGCCCGACAGTTCCACCTTCAGCATCCTTTGTCCACTGTAGCCACTAATCTTCCACTGCACACGTCCAAACCAACTCAGCATTGCCTCTAATTTTGTCTCCAAACCACTCAGCCTAATGTGTCCATCCTGGTCTCATCACTCTATTTTGTCAGGGCTATCATGTCCAAACCATAGATCACAGCAGGTCTCACTACCATCTTATAAACAGTCCTTTTCACTGTTGCTGCTATTCTTCTGTCACCCCAAAATCACCCCTGACACTCGTCTCCATCCACTCCACCCTAATTGAAAAATATGTTCATACTTTCAATGTCAGTATTTCTGATAAGTACCAATCAGAACCAACCACAGCACAGAAACTGCTCTTACTGAAGTCACTGATGACCTGAAGGTCAACAGTGATGTATTATGATTCTTTCACAGAGAGTTTCAGTCTTGGTTCTGCTCGATCTCACTGCTGACATTTCAATGATCACAATTTAGCTTGTTTAACGGGTCAGATTCTCGATTAATTTTCTAGAAACTTTACAGAAGTGAAAAGAGATGAGATGGAAATATTTGTTGTTACTCCAAAAAGTCAAAGACATAAAATAATTTACAATCTTTTCTCTGAAACACAGTGAACAAGTTAGGAAGCTTGGCATTATTTTTCGACAGTGATCTAAGCTTTGATAATCACTTTAATAATTTAATAAAGTTACCGCAACTGCTTTCTGTCACTTAAAAAATATAACAAGTTAGACTAACGGGGTTCAGTGCCGACATTCTCCATCACTAAACCCACTGTACTGGAGTGGCCGGGTGCAGCGGACCACCCTCCTCAGGCCTGGCTCCAGGGCAGGGGCCCTGGTAATCCCATCTTGGGCACAGTAATTCGCTCCCTTGATTTCTTTCCTTCTACAGGGGTCCTCTGAATCACTCTTTGTCTGGCCCTTCATACAGGACTAATTTGCTTTGGGGCAAAAACCCCTCAGCAACATAGCCCCTGGTCTCACTGAGACACACAAACCCCTCCACCACCACAAGATGGTGATTCACTGAGTGGATTTAAAAACTAATTTCAAAAAATAGCTTCCATGTAGTTCAAAGGAATCTGTCAGTCCGGATGGTTTTTCCACGTCACATGAACACAAAGTTGGGTATGATATTTAATTTAAAGTTCTGAATAAGCCCTAAGTACGGACATTTTCCAGTCCACTTAAATGCACACAGCACATGCAGTCCTGAATAGGATGCAAATACAGCAGCCTGATAAGACGGTACTTTGAGGAGGCAAGAAATTTATTATGCAGTTATCTCAACGGTACCGTCACAGTTAACAGTCATGAGGAAGGAAGGACGGAAGGACAAACGGACCCCTGGGGAGAGCAGTCCGCCTTAGGAGGTTTGTGGCAGGAGGAAGTGGTGAGCTTCAGACGCAGTCTGCCATTTCTTCAGCTCCACAATCAGCTCCACAATCACTGGTTGGCTGGTTATTGAGTCTTGCACCTCAAGCGCCCTCTTCTCTTTATCTGCCGACATCACGCAGGATTACAGAGACGGAAAAAGAAAAGCTCACTGACTAATGACGCCATTTCATTCTTTGCCTTCTTTCTTAATATCCTCTCCTAAACACAGACCACAACATCTACAGCTGCTCTGACTCTCAAAGTGGTCTGGTGCTTTTATCCTCTCTTATGTAAGTCAAAGCCATTTTGTCATGAAGCAGTTATCTCGCTAACCTTTTGACGATGCTGCATTGTGCTGTCTCCCTTTTGTTTCCTTGTCCTCCTTCTTGTCCTCTTTGTTTTTCCTTCCCAAATCCTAAAGATGTACGAAAAAATAGCCCAGACATGTCAATTTGTTTTTTGTGTCCTTTCCTACAATGCTACTCTTTTGGATGGGTTTTCCTATTTTAACCTTTGTCCCATGTAACTCATCCAGAAAACAATAATATCTCAGCAAAACATAAACTCATATGTGCAAACTTGCCTTTTGATGTGTTTGTGTTGCTTCTACCTCAGAGTCTGTGTGCAGCACGCCAAAGTCACAGAGGACTTTAACCTGCTGGCCTCCTCTGACCAGGCTTTGCAGGGGGATGTGCACAGAGCCAAGGATTCGTCTGATCGGGGCATCTTGGACCAGCTCAGGTACAGATTTTTTATTTTTGTCTTTAGACTTGGTGAAATCAGATTTAACTGGAGACTATAAAGAAGAGACGAGTGACATTAAATTACTGTCCATTTGTAAAAAAAAATCAAAATAAATCAATCAATAAAATAAAACCAGAATGCATAAACCCAAATTTTATCCACCACAGGACACAGAAAGTGTTTAAAGCGAGTGAGCCAATATTTTTATTGGCAGCAACACATCTTTAAAAAGTTGGCATGGGGGCAACAAAAACCTGAAAAAGTAAGTGATTATTACAACTAGGTTTACTGGCAACTGGTCAGTAACATGATTGGATATAATCTTATAGAGGGAGAGTTACACAGAACTAAAATGGGCAGAGGTTCACCAACCTGCAAAAAACTGCATCTATAAATGATTTCAGAATAATCAAATCAACAGATTCAGATAATCTGGAGGAATCTCTGTACGCAAGAGATCGTTTGATCGTCAGGCAGCACTGCATTAAAAACATGTCACAGAAATCCCTGCATGGACTCAGGAACACCTCCAGAAATATTCATCTGAGATCACAGTTCCCTGTGCCATCACATGCATGTTAAAGGTCTGTTATGCAAAAAGAAGGTGCCACATATAAACATGATCTTTTTTTTAAGTTGTTTTTTAGATTTACTGCTATTCCCCTGACACTTGTCTCCACCCACTCCACCGTAACTGAAAAAATGTGCATACCTTTAATCTCTCGGTATTTATGATAAGCACCAAACAGAAACAGCTCTTGGGATTCCCCAAGGGTCACTTTTTGGTCCATTTTGAACTTCTGAACCTTTATATGCTTTCGCCTAGTGTTACACAAATCACCCCTGACACTCGTCAAAAGCCTGCATCTCTGAAGTGATTGAAAACTGGCAGCTTGGACTGCAGTAAAGGCACCGTCAGTGTTGAAAGGAATATACAGTATGCAGTATAGCATAGCTTCCGACACTGAACCCAGATGTAAAAATCAGTGTATCTGTCCACATCACCAAGTTTCTTCCACGTTCCACAACAGTGCAAGATTTCCCTGAAAGTAAGTTCATTATTGTGTCTGCAGTCGGTGAGTTAGGCAATGACTGTAACTACAGTTCAATGGTATGACATGATACACTCACTTCTTTCTCCCTCCTGCCTTTCTTCTCTTTTCCAGGTTGGTTGGCTTTGGTCAGCGGGACTTCTTCAGAAGCAGCAGGCCATGACAGGACCTAAAGCCACAAACTATGAGTTTCGATGCATTTTGCGGCTCACGCTGGCCAACAAATCTTCAGCACATTGTCTGCTTCAGAAATAAAATGGGATATTTCTGGTGTTCTATGTGCCTTCCTCCCTTATTTCATCCAAATGACTTTCCTGATGAGAACTTCCCATATCTCAGGAGGGCTGAGACCCTGAGTACACATGCTTGTGACCTGCTGAGGTTGGGTTTGTGTCTCCTCCGGGAAACAAATCAGGGATCTATTACTTCATATATGCTGATTCTAAATATTGTAATTAAAAATAGCTCATTGTCTCATGCTTCTAAGATATTTATTTTTAGGTTTAACCAATTAATTTTGGACCACGTGATAAACTGTGACTGTTGTGGAGAGCCTCATCAATAAGCTTACAGAGACAACATTAGTGCTGAACATAATTGAATTCAGCCTATCAGTGCGGCCCAAGGTTATCATGTGGACTCTTGAGTAAATTATTGCCTATCACTTATTTGGATGGTGGACTTTTAATCATAAATGAAAAATGTGAAAAACTATTTCTATAGAGATGATGTAATATGAAACATTATTAACTGGAACTCTTTTTAATCAGAGTGCAGCATCAAGTCAGTTAAACTTCTGGGATATTGATCAGGTCAGTTTAGTATCAGAGGGGTTTTTTAAACAGTTTCAAATGCTTTGGTGTTAATGAAATTAACAACAGGTGCACTACAGCGAGAACAATAAGACAACCCCCATAACCTGAATGGTTTTACAGGTGGAGGTTGCTGGCAGTAGGATCCGTGTCACTGCTGGTGGTAGGAGGTAACACATGGACCTACAGAGGGTGCACAGGTAGTCCAACTCCTCCCGGATGGCTCATCAATGTGTGCCATTGCAGGAAGGTTTGGTGTGTCTCCCAGGACAGTCTCAAGAACATGGACGAGATTCCAGGAGACAGACAGTTACTCTAGTAGAGCGGGACAGGGTCGTAGAAGGTCCTTAACCCATCAACAGGACCGGTATCTACCCTAGTGCGCACAGAGGAACAAGATAAGCTCTGCCACAGCTACAAAATGACCTCAGACTTCAACAAACTTCATGAGGGTGGCCTGAGGGCACAATGTCCTCTAGTAGGCGCTGTGCTCACTGTCTGGCACCATGGAGCCTGCTTGGTCTTAGCTACAGAATACCAGAACTGGCAGGTCCACCACTTTTCACAAATGAGAGCCGGTTCACCCTGAGCACATGTGACAGACATGAAAGGGTCTGGAGAGGCTGAGGAGAACCTTAAGCTGCCTGTAACATCGTTCAGCATGACTGGTTTGGTGGTGACCCAGTGATTGTCTGGGGAGGCATGCCCATGGAGGGGTAGTCCATCTAACGCCACCAGGTTGCACCTCAGACTGTCCAAGAGTGATACCCTGGTCCAGATCTGGAATTAGATCCGCAGGACCTCATCCATCCTCACATTACGTGCATACGAGCACACGGGGTCATACAGACCATTCTGAGTTGCTGCAATGAAAGTTTGGCAAAACGGACTGGCCTGCAGCATCATTTTTTCACTTTGGTTTTTGTGTGTCTTTGAATTCAAGATGACCCCAATGAAGAGCTTTAACCTCTTCAAAGTGCCTTTCAGTCATTTCAGGTTTCAGTGAAGAACTTTCAGTGAATCAGAAAAGTTTGGCTGCAGGCCTGTGTAATCACACACCCTATCAAACCTGACTTTCTGTACCTTTTCTTCCTCTAAGCTTAAACGCAGTCCCCGATTGAGGAATTTCTTTAAATCTCCCAGAGCGCTCACGGTGTGGGTTTGCGTGTCACCGAAGTCCATGCTCTCTGACCACGACAGCTTGGATGTGGTGTGCCTTAACACTGCTGAGGAAGAAATAGGAAAAACATACAAAAAAGTCCAGCTTTTGAATCATCATGACTACACACCTCGGTAAAAGAAAACACACAAGTAAACCAGATATAAACCGGCAGCTCATCAGTGCCTTTGACACCTGATGAAGGCGATAAAGGATCAGGTTCGTCATTTGGTTTCAGGTTAAGTAGGCATACAGCTCTTCATCGGCTGATCTGACTGTAGTTTCCTTTAAGGCAATTTTGTAAATTCCACAAACTTTGATAAGAGAAAAATTCTCTCATTTGAACAGGACACATCACCAGGTTTAATAAATCCAAATATCAAACAGGCATTGTTTCCAGACTCCTTTATACACTGCGCGCCACCCTGTTTGTTTGTTTTGTATATTTCTGTACAAAAAGCTGTCACAGAGTCTGCTGTGCTTCATCTGCAGTCAGAAGTTTACGTCAAATACACACAGGTCAGCTGAGATAAGTGTTATTACCACATGTGTTGCCACAACTAGATTTCTCTGAGTTCAAAATGCCGCTGTCTTGTTTGGACGTCTGTTTTTCGCAGTTCTCGTTTGATCGTTGGCCTTCAGTCACAGATCTTGCATCAAATTTTGTCTCAGTGTTAATTTTCTGTAAAGAAAAAAAAATTCAATTTCAATTTGAAGTAATGGAATAATTTTACTTCTGTGCAGTTTCTGAGTACTTTTTTCCTCCGTTGTATGCTTAAATTTAGGAAATTATGTGATCGTTTTCCTTTTTGACTGAAGTGTGTGGCTTGTGTATTGTGTTTTTGTGACGTTGTTGCTGTCTACAACATAGAAAGTGGAGATATAATCTCTCCAGTGATTAGAGCACTGTCTATATGAGATGGTTGTGTGTTAAAATCCTAGTAGATCAGCAGTGTGTGAAATAGTTATTCCCCGTTCTGGTGCTCAGTTTGAACGTCAGCGGGTTGTTTTGAGTTGTTGCTGTGTGACTTGCTAATTAGATATTTGAATTAACATACAGCTATACCTAATAAAGTGGCTACTGAGTCAATCAGTCAATCACCACAAAGTCATCAGATCTGACAGATTTGTAGTAGAAAAATAGGCAGTTCACATTTTAGAAGAATAGATATATTTACATATTATAGAAGTATAAAAAATAAAAATATTAATGGTCCCGAACCTTGTCAGTAAATGCAACATTTTTTTAAACATTACTGCACTGTAAATGTGTCCTATGGCATGTGACATGAAAGTCATAAAGAAAGTAAAGAAACACACACAAACATGTGTGTATTCATGTATTCATGTCCTTGTGGGGACATCTAATTGACATGATGCTTTCCCTCGCCGCTTACCCTTGAATGCCTAACACTAACACTAACCCTTAACCTAAACCTAACCATAACTTATTTGTAACCCTGACACTAAAACCACATTTTTAAGTCATTTTAAGTGCCTTCAAATTTGTGGGGACCAGGATTTTGGTCCACATAAGGGTTGTTGGTCCCCACAAGTATAGTAAACGTCCAAATTTTGGTCCCCAGAAAGATGTCTGAGCAGGTACACAAACACACACACACACACACACACACGTATATATACTCTATTATAATAACATAAAAAAGTATTACTCATGCCATGTAAAATTAATACTAACAATATTTCTCCTTCACTCTCACTGAACTGAATCTTGTTGCATTTCACTGCATGTAATTCAATTCAATTTTATTTATATAGCGCCAAATCACAACAGCAGTCGCCTCAAGGCGCTTGATAGGTACAGAGAAAACCCCAGCAATCATATGACCCCCTATGAGCAAGCACTTTGGCGACAGTGGGAAGGAAAAACTCCCTTTTAACAGGAAGAAACCTCCGGCAGAACCAGGCTCAGGAAGGGGCGGGGCCATCTGCTGCGACCGGTTGGGGTGAGAGAAGGAAAACAGGATAAAGACATGCTGTGGAAGAGAGACAGAGATTAATAACAGATATGATTCGATGCAGAGAGGTCTATTAACACATAGTAAGTGAGAAAGGTGACTGGAAAGGAAAAACTCAATGCATCATGGGAATCCCCCGGCAGCCTACGTCTATTGCAGCATAACTAAGGGAGGATTCAGGGTCACCTGGTCCAGCCCTAACTATATGCTTTAGCAAAAAGGAAAGTTTTTGAAAGTAGAGATAGTGTCTGTCTCCCGAATCCGAACTGGAAGCTGGTTCCACAGAAGAGGGGCCTGAAAACTGAAGGCTCTGCCTCCCATTCTACTTTTAAATACTCTAGGAACAGCAGGCCTGCAGTGCGAGAGCGAAGTGCTCTAATAGGGTGATATGGTACTACAAGGTCATTAAGATAAGATGGGGCCTGATTATTTAAGACCTTGTATGTGAGGAGCAGGATTTTGAATTCAATTCTGGATTTAACAGGGAGCCAATGAAGGGAAGCCAAAACAGGAGAAATATGCTCTCTCTTTCTAGTCCCTGTCAGGACTCTTGCTGCAGCATTTTGGATTAACTGAAGGCTTTTCAGGGAGTTTTAGGACATCCTGATAATAATGAATTACAGTAGTCCAGCTGGAAGTAATAAATGCATGAACTAGTTTTTCAGCATCACTCTGAGACAGGATATTTCTAATTTTAGAGATGTTGCGCAAATGGAAGAAAGCAGTCTTACATATTTGTTTAATATGTGCGTTGAAGGACATGTCCTGGTCAAAAATGACTCCAAGGTTCCTCACAGCGTTACTGGAGGCCAAGATAATGCCATCCAGAGTAAGAATCTGCTTAGATACCATATTTCTAAGATTTTCAGGGCCGAGTACAATAACCTCAGTTTTATCTGAATTAAGAAAGAAAGTATACTTTATTGATCCCCGTGGGGAAATTCCTCTCTGCATTTAACCCATTCACTCAGTGAAGTAGTGGGCAGCCATTGGGCGCCCGCGGAGGAGTGTGTAGGGACGATACCTCAGAGTAGCTGTTTAGTGGATTCGAACCACCGACCTTCCGATCATGGGGCCACCACTCTACCTACTGAGCTATCAAAGGAGTTTGCAAAGAAAAGCATCTGGACTTCTTTGAGTTGCTTGAAGACGTTTCACCTCTCATCCGAGAAGCTTCTTCAGTTCTAAGGTCAAATGGCCGAGAGTCCCAGATTTAAACCCAGTGGGAGTATCCCCCCAAGGAGGGACAAAGGACCCCCTGGTGATCCTCTAATCACATGCGCCAAGGTGTGAAAGCGGGTGTGGGACCTAATCAGCCAGGGTTTCGGGTGAGCTCATTGTGAAACCTGGCCCCACCCTATCATGTGATTTCCTGAGGTCAGATGGCCCAGGATGTGAGTGGGCGTTAAGGCGTCTGGGGAGGGAACTCAAAACTGGATTATAGATGGCAGACAGTTGGTGTCGTAAACCACCGCCTCTGTTCAAAGATGGTCGCTCACAGTGGACATAGATGGCCTCTTTCACTCCTCTTTCAAACCATCTGTCCTCTCTGTCCAATATGTGAACATTGGCATCCTCGAAAGAGTGACTTTTATCCTTAAGATGCAAGTGGACTGCTGAGTCTTGTCCTGTGGAGGTGGCTCTTCTATGTTGTGCCATGCGCTTGTGAAGTGGCTGTTTGGTCTCTCCAATGTAGAGGTCCGGGCATTCCTCACTGCACTGTACAGCATACACCACGTTGTTCAGTCTGTGTTTTGGAGTTTTGTCTTTCGGGTGAACCAGTTTGTGTCTGAGTGTGTTGCTGGGTCTGAAGTACACTGGGATGTCGTGCTTGGAGAAAACTCTCCTGAGTTTCTCTGATACACCGGCTACATAGGGGATGACAATGTTGTTGCGTCTGTCTTTCTTATCCTCCCTCGCTGGTGTCTGATCTTCTTTTCTGTGCCTCTTTGCTGACTTTATGAACGCCCAGTTAGGATAACCACATGTTTTCAGTGCTTCCTTTACATGTGTGTGTTCCTTCTTTTTCCCTTCAGGCTTAGAGGGAACATGTTCTGCCCGGTGGTGTAGGGTCCTAATTACTCCAAGTTTGTGTTCCAGAGGGTGATGGGAGTCAAAGAGGAGGTACTGGTCCGTGTGTGTGGGCTTCCGGTAAACTTCAATGTTGAGGTTGCCATTCTCTTCAATGTGCACAGCGCAGTCCAGGAAAGGCAAACAGTTATCCTTAGTGTCTTCCCTGGTGAACTTGATGTTTTTATCCACGGCGTTAATGTGCGCAGTGAAGGATTCCACTTCTTGTGTCTTAAGGTTTAACTACTGCCAGCATGAAGGCCTGTGGTACATAGCCAATTATTAGAGATAAGTTGATCATATTTAAGATTGAAGCATTAATTAATGGCAGGACTTCTTTGAGCAGTTTTGTAGGAATGGGGTCTAAAAGACACGTTGATGGTTTGGAGGAAGTAATTATTGAAGTTAACTCAGAAAGATCAATTGGAGAAAAAGAGTCTAAATGAATATCAGTGGTACTAAAAGTAGCTGTAGATAATATTACATCTGTGGGATGATTATTGGTAATTTTTTTTCTAATGATTAAAATTTTATTTGTGAAGAAGTTCATGAAGTCATTACTAGTTAACGTTAAAGGGATGGTTGGCTCAGTAGAGCTCTGACTTTTTGTCAGCCTGGCTACAGTGCTGAAGAGAAACCTGGGGTTGTTCTTATTTTCTTCAATAAGTGATGAATATTAAGATGTTCTGGCTTTGTGGAGGGCTTTCTTATAAAGGAACAAACTATTTCTCCAGGCTAAATGATGATCTTCTAAATTTGGGACACGCCATTTCCTCTCCAGCTTACGAGTTATCTGCTTTAGGCTACGTGTTTGAGAATTATTCGACGGAGTCAGGTACTTCTGATTTGAGGCCCTAGTTTTCACCGGAGCTACAGTATCCAGAGTCGTACGCAGTGAGGAGGTAAAATTATTAACTAGATAACTGACCTCTGTTGGAGTAACGTTCAGGTAGCTGCTCTGCTCTATGTTGGTACAGGGCATTGAAGATGATAACAGTGGGTGGATTATATTCTTAAACTTAGTTACAGCGCTTTCAGAAAGACATCTACTGTGATGAAGTCTGCTCTCCACTGCTGTGTAATCAATTATCCGTGTAATCAAGTAACCGTCTGTACATGGACCTTTACTGTACACAATTTTTCTTATTAATTTTTTCTATTTTTATTTTTCTAATATACAATATCTCCATTTCACATTTGTGCTGCTGTAATAAGTGAATTTCCCCAATGTGGGATTAAATAAAGTCCATGTCTATGTTTCACCATGACTCGTTCACCTTTTTCCGTAAATGCAAGCAAAACTTTGTCAGCCTGTTAAAGTTAAACAGGGTTGATAACTGTATCTAATGTAATACACAGTGGTTTCTTTAAAGATATTTAGAAATTTAAATCACATTTCTGGTTATTTTATGCATGTCGCACCACATGACAGCACATTATACCACACAAAAGGACAGAAATGATTTTTAAAATTTTAACTAAAAAAACACTAAAATAAACAGTTTCTCAAAATTTTCAAAACAGCTTTGAGTCTGATTTATATGCTCAGACTCGTGTTAAAACAATCAGGTTTCATTGCTGTACATTTACATTCATGTATTTAATGAAAACAATTTTTTTAGAAACATACGAACATTCCCAGTTCATGTTTCCATTCTGCCTTTTTGTAGTTATATTAGAAATGTTGAACCATTCACAGGGTTTTAAATTTGATCAACACGAACTGAATTCGTGATCTTTTTTAACAACCAAATGTTTCTTTTTGTAAATTCATTATGTCTTTTACGGTTTACGGTTTTTGTTCTTAGTTTCTGTTAATATAGTTTTGGTTCCCTATTTGTTTCAAAATGACTTTTGGCTTATTAGTTCCCTTCTTGTTCCCTTAGCTCTTCACTGTCTCCTTTCAGAGTGTTTACCTTTTTCTCTCTGTGTCATGTGTGTATGTCTTAGTCCCTGTCTCAGTGTTAGCTATGTTTCTTGTTATATTGTGGTAGTCTCTTCTCTCCTGTGCATTGTGTCGAGCTTAACTTCCTTTGTGTCATTATTCCTGATTTGCTCCCGGTGTCTTCCCACCTGTTTCCTCTCCTCTCATTGCCTGAGGTCTATTTACTGTCTGATTTTACCTTTTTCTGTTCTCCTGTATTCCATCATGGCTGACGGAGTGATAACCACTGAAATTAAGGTGAATTTATATAATACTTTAAAAGTACCTTGAAATCTGAAGATTGCCGGTGAATTGCAAGATAGAGATTTTAGAAGGATTTTGTCGCTGTTTGTTGCTCTTAATTTAGTTAGAGCATTAATCACATGTAACTACAGAAAGGAGGTGTTAAAAAAACCCACAAACCTCAATTTGTAGTAAAATGTGAATAAAGAAGAAGAAAGATGTAAAGATGCAGTGTGTAGTAGAGAGATTGCGTAACCAAGGTGGAAACAACAAATGACGAACTTATCAGTGTGTGGGTAGCTTTATCTTTTAATGCAGGAAGGAAATATGTTGTTTGACTAAATTGCACTCTTTATTCTGACAATTATACGTCCAAAGCAATGCTTAAAACCATATTAGAAATATACAATGAGGCCCAAAACATTTAAAAACATCTAAACTTATAGATATGCTAAAAAACTCAAATGTGTGGGAAGGATACGTCACCGAGTGAGCAGGTGTCTGATGCCTCAGGAACACGTAGGAGATAAAATAACGGTAGCTGACCACAGGGAAATTGGGAGCTTTGTCATCCACAGTCATCCGAGGATCTGGAATTCCCGTCATCCTGCCCACGCTCACTGTGGCTGACGCTATGTCTACTGCCAGGTCTGTGCAAAGTAAAAAGTATTCTGATGTTATGACCTGTAAGCACATGCTCAGTGTGCATTAAAATTATATAGAAAACTGGGGCCCTCGCTCACAGGGCTCACACACTCACCACTCATCTTGGCCAAGCCCCTAAAGCGATGCCTCTCCTCCGGGGAAATCCATGAGGTGTCCAGACAGGAAAGCTGCGGGAGGCTGTCCACAGTCAGTCCTGGGTATGAGGATGCAAGCGTGAAAGGATTTCCCTCCAGCAGCAGCGTCCTGAGGCAAGGCAGGGTGCTCAAGCCATTTAGCAGAGCTTGCTGGTCCTGAAACCCGCAGTCGCTGAGGTCCAGACACACCAGCTGTGGCCTGAGGACAGACAGAGGCTTTACGGGCTTTACAGGCTTTACAGGACAGATGTGTATGAGACAAATTGTGATCCAACAGAGATGATATCTTATTTCATTCATACAGCTATTAACTGTGTTTTAACACATCTTCCATCCATCTTATTGGGATGGATGATACTCAGATAGGTTATGATGTTTAAACGATGCTCAATTAGTACTAAGAGGGCCAAAGTGTGCCAATAAAATACCCCACACCGAACAAACACACCTCTACACGTTTACAACCAACCTGAACTGTTGATACGAGGAAGGATGGATCATGTTTTTCACCATGTTTTCATGTTGAATCTGTGTGAATTGTAGCCCCAGTTTCCTGCTCTTAGCTCACAGGTGTGGGACACACTGTGGTCTTTGGCTGCTGTAGCTTATCTCCCTCTCTCAGCTGACAAGCAGCTTTTTGTTTTTCACCCACAAAACTGCTGCTCACTCACCAACCACCAAGTCACTTTCATCACCGTTATTCTCTGTTCTGGTGCTCAGTTTGAATTGAAGGTTGTTTTGGGTTGCTGCTGTATGACTGGCTAATTAGATATTTGCATTAAAATACAGCTATACCTAATAAAGTGGCTACTGAGTGTAACTTCCAGAAGGGTAAAGGATTAAAAATATGAGAAAAAATGTGACATAAAAGTCATAAAGAAAAATATAATAACATATATCTAAAACACACACACACACACACTGGATACTTTCTCTTTTTCAGCCTGTTCTCTATAACCCATGAAGATGGTTCTGGGAAAATCCCCGAAAATCAACAGCTGCCATTCAAACGCACTTAAATCCTTCTTCCTCATTCTGATACTCAGTTTCAGCAGGTCTACGTGCCTAAACACAGTGTTGCCACATCGTGAATGGCTAATTAGATATTTACTCATGAGCAGCTGAAAAGGTGTGCCTAATAAAGTGGCCAGGGAATGTATATACACAGTGAAGCACTAGGGAGCACAAAACTGTTTTTTACAGAAACGCTGGAGCCATACCTCCTCATCCCTAAGTGCAATTTCCACCCAGGGTTGCACTGACACGAGTCCATCCGTGTCTAAAATAGTTGCAGTTTCTCTGGACCAGGGATGTCAAACATAAGGCCTGTGGCCCATAATTGCCCTGCAAAAGACTCCAATCTGGACCATTGGACAATTTTGGAAAATGAGAAGAATCACTTAAATTTTAGACTTTTACAGATTTTGCTACTGATAACTCAGACCTGCCCCATGGTCATTCATACTTCAACAATTTAAATAAGTAATAGATTACATAACAGAAAACTCCTGTTTTTTTCACTGTCATCTCATCTAGTACAGAAGTGTATCTTTTTTTTTTTTACACTGGGCTCACAGTAAAAAAAACCCAATTTTGTCAATAAAGAAAAAATTTCCACATTATAAATACAGGCTGCGTTTACAGAACCTACATCAACATTTCTTACAGTTCAAGCCCACAGCAGCATTTCTTTATCATGCAGAAAAACTTAGATGTATTGTTGAAACTGCAATTCTTTTTCTAATATTAGAATATCTGAGATATGTGTAGTTATGTAGAAAGACGGGTTTCACCGATCAGACCCACTTAATTACGATCAAAGTGTATGTGGCCCACACTATAAAAGGAGTTTGACATCCCTGCTCTAAACACGTCAGTCATATTCAAAATATGCTTTATTTAGTCATGAATTTCAAAGAAATTAATCTGGGAAATCAAAATCAAGTCAGCTATGAACAGCTATGACACAGCATCCTTGTAGGCTGTTATCACGGTTATCGCTAAATGTCAGCTACGGTGTGTGCGCCAGTTATTTAAGATCAAAATGTAATAATGTCATTCTGCATCCACGATGCAAATCTCCTCCCGTGACATCCCAGATTCACTTAAATCGCCTTTCTTCTGTTTTAAGGTTTTGATTTTATTTTCGTTCTTGTTTTCTCTTTTTTTAAAACTGTTTTTTCCTCCGTCTATGATGACATGCCTGTTTTTGGGCCTGTGTTGTTTCCTTCCTTCCTTTTTGCATTTGCTGTTCTGGTTGTTAATGCTGAGGTTTCAGTTGGGATGCAACCAGTGACAGTTTCATTGTATGGCACACAAATGACTGGCGAGCACTTGTAAAAACCCTTTTGACTAGTTTAAGCCAGTTACTTGAAGTTTCCCGGTCTTGACTGATGTAGCTGCATTTCCTTCTAATTTTTTCATATGCGGTGTTTATCAGTTGTGAGCTGCAATCTTTGGGTGTAGTGTAGGCAGCAAAGAGAGGTGTCAGGTTAACCTCCAGGAAACCCATGATGACAGCCATCAGTAGAAGTCCAACTTTTAGTGATAAAGTTGACTGTGTAACAGAAACACTGCGTCTATTTCTCTCACAGTGTTGAGTTTCAAAAATGAACGCCATTCAAAATGTGGGACACCGTCTCAGTGAATGGACCGAGGGGGCCACAGAAGGCATCTGATCAACGTAACTCCAAAAAAGAAAGAAAATCAAAGCTGTATGTTTGGTCCTCTAGTGTTTCAAACTATAAACATGAATGCAACTGCGTCTTTTTGAGACAATCTCAGGCTCTAAAATGCCCGCAGTCAGTGGTGACACTCGGAAAGTTACCCTTAAAATCACAAACTGTGTGTGCGTGTGTGCCAACGGGGATCCAGCCGCCCACCAATGGAGGAAAAATTCACTGCAAATCATGACGATGCTGTTCTGACTGATCTTTTTTGCATTACGATGGTAAATTTCTGCTGGGATTTTCCTGATACGAGTCGCTCATTCATAGACTGTGATGTCATTCGAATGCTGTGGCCTTCACAGCCATCAGGTTGAAGGGGGTTGATCTTTATCTTGAAAAAACTAAAGGTGCACAGAACAAGCTCACCCAACACTCTATCAAGACACATCATGGTTTACCATGATTCACTCAACGTGGAAATCATATTTTTGTAGATTTATAAAATACTGTGTAAAAGTCTTCTCTATATTTTTGCTTTCAAGGAGCCAAGTTATTTTTTAATTGGTGTTGAGCAGTTGTTTTCCAGACTTTCTGAAGTGTTTTGTTTGTTTTTCACTCATTTTCAGTCCACTTCTTGTACTTTTTTTGTTTTTGGGGGGTTTTTGCTTGTTTTTTTGTTTGACCTATGAATAGGATAAAAACACATCACTTGTTCCCATTTCATTAGCTGAATTGGTGAAAAATGACATAGTATAACATATAACATAACATAACATAGTTTGGCAGGTGTAAAATAGTATTTTTGCACCAATGAGATGATTTCCAAAGAGCTACAAGCCGAAAACATGACATTTATGGGCACTGTGTGCAGTGTGTCCTTAAAAAATCTTGAGGGAACTGGACAAGTGGAGGACAAAAGAAGTCCATCCAAAAGCTGCTCAACAAGGCTCCCCTGTACAAGCCATTATATACTCCTGTTTTCACAAGATGTTTAACACTTTCTGTTCTGAAAAATCTTGGCGGGACATAAAGAAGAGTTGTGTTTTTAGATGTTTGCGGTTCTGTTTAAGTGATGATTAAGAGCAAAAGCTTCGGAGCTCTAGTGTGAAGCTGTAATACTTCCTTTTGATTGCAAAAGACACAGACATCATCAGACCTGTATTCCCCTCTGGCATTAGAATTCTGTAAAACTGCGAAAGTTCTGGTTTTTCTCACTGTTTTGTGGGTGAGATGAAAAGATTTTCCTTCCAACAGGGTGTGTTTTAGTCTCTGGTTGCCACTTTGGCAGGAAACCAGCTGGTATTGCTTCATTTTGATCAGTGCAAGTATGACACACAGGTGTGAAAGAGAAGTAAATCCACATAAAAGCAACGTGCAATGAAGTAATGTCACCTGCCAACTGATCAGAAAGTACACGATTGCACTTGAAAGCTTGATTTGACCTGGTTTGGTTTTCTTAAAATGCCAGAAAGTTTCCTGTGTGTGTGTCTGTGCGTCTCTGGTGTGTAATATGAACTAACCAGTGTCTTCCAGTAAGATGAGCGACATCATTTTGGGAACCCAGAGTGTTTGAGCTGAGGCCGAGGTACTGCAGGTGGGGAGGAGGAGCACCGCTGGCGAGGCTGTCTAAAGACGACAGCCGGTTTGCACGTAGCTCCAAAATCTTTGAAAGAAACATGTTCAAAATGTGTCACTCACTCATCTCCATGCAGCATCAGCTACACTTTGTTCTCTGAACTTTCAGATAAAAGCCTTCTGGGCGTCATCATCACTTATAAAACCATAGATCTGAAAATGAAAAGAAACAAACAAAACAAACACCAAGGACTGATTGAGCTGAGCTGCTGAGCTGTCAGTCTGATAGTGCATTAAACCCCAAAACTTTAAAGCTTCGCAGTCCTTGTCATGTATGCGTTATTGTGTGCACGCTGAACGAATGAGACAAAGAGAGATAAAAGAGTAAAAGAGAGAGGGAACAAAGAGCGAGAACGAGAAAGCAAAAGAGCAAGTGTGACACTGCACACTGGTTGCAGCACTTGTCATCGTCACCTTCTCGTGTTATCTAGCCTGTGGATGTCAAGAGCATCAAATTCGTCGGTCTTCGCCTGGTGCAGAACTTGAACATCTCAATAGCCAGGATGTCTGTTTCTGCAAAGGCTGAGGAAAGCCCACATCCCACCTCCCATCCTCACCACATTCCTACTGAGGGACTATCAAGACCATCCAGTGCAGCTGCATCAGTATATGATAGTGAAACTGCACAAAATCAGATTGAGAGACTGTGTGGCAGAGAGTGAGAACAGCTGAGAAGCTCTTTCCTACATCACAGAATCTGAATCTGATTTTCACTGCATCTGCAAAGCCAGCAGCGTGGCTGGATTTGCAGATGACTCTACGCACCCCTCATTCAGGCCGTCACTGCCAGACTGTGCTGGGCTAAGCTCTCAGTGGTTCAACACGTTAAAACCACTTTCCGACAGACTCTTGTGTTCAGAATTTACACACAGTCATCATGGGTTTAGTGCTAATTGGGGGAATTTTAATGATTTCTTTGAACTGTTGTTTTTCCGTGGTTTAAAGTTTTTACAGCACACACATCTTTAATGACTTTAAAAAACAAGAATTGGGTGCACAAGTTTGAATTTATTTTGGATTTCGGCCCTTAGCAAGTTGCACCTGGATGAGACACTTTTGGTAGCCTGGCTGGATATTTGACCACTCTTCTTGGTAGGGTTCAAACTGGTTGATTTTGCTGGCACAGACCCAGCATTTAACCAGACTTTGGGAAGGTCATTAAGGGGAGTTTAATGTTAGCCTACTTTGTCCATTCCAAAACCAGTTTGTTTGGGATCATTGTCTTGCTGGGACTGCCAAATGTGTCCAACTTTCAACCATGTAGCTGTTGATTTGAGGTGAAGTTGAAAGATTTAGAGGTAGTCCTCCTCCTTCATTATTCTATCCACTTGCATGTGTTGCAATGTGACAACATAAATGACAGCAAAGCAGCCCGAGAGCATGATGCAACCACCACCATGCTTGATAGCTGGCACAGTGTTCTCAGATTTGAAAGCTCACCTTGATTCCTCCAAACTCAATAGCTCAGTCTTTGTCTCATCTAACCATAAAACTTTTCTCCAGAGGGCTTTGCAAACTTCAATCAACCAAGCTTAAAGGTTTCAACTAAGGCAGGGGCTTCCTTCTTGGTCGGCACCCTCTCAGTTCACAGTTCAAGACTGGCTTCACTATTGGACAGTAACACTGTCCAACAGCTCATGGCAGGCTCGAGCCTCAGTGGTTCATCATGAACATCCCAAACAATCTTTTCTCATCTGAGGATGATCATTTGGGTCTTCCTCCACATCTTGGAAAAGTGGTGACACAGTTTGAACTAATGATGTTGAAACCTGCAGTTGTTGAGAAATGGCTCAGAGAGACTTTCCCAACTTGTGTAAATCTGCATTCTCATTCTTAGAGTTTCACTGAGTTCCTTGAATGCTTTCATTGATCCTAAGTATTGGTCAATCCCGTGAGTGCTGACCAACAAATACTTTTATGCGGCAAAGATGAACTACTGGTTGTCCGTCATGTTCATATTGTATATTTGTATATTTGTATGATTCTGACACTGTGTGGATCAGAGAAAATCTAAAATAAAATCAAACTTGTGCATTTAATTTCTTTTTTTGTTTTTGTTAAATCATTAGAGGTATGCTGTACAATCATTGTACTCTGGAAAAAATACAGTTCAAAGAAATCATTAAAAGTCCAAAATTACCATGACATTTATGGCAATGATGAGAGTATTTAAACGTCTGATCTTATGGGTAAATCCGAAAGCAAGGGTGTCACCTTCGATGATGCAGAATGGGAGAGCTATAGGGTTTTTTGGTGAATCATGAATCACATTTAAATTATAACAGTGCTGTCTACACTTAAATCTGTTAAGACCTGCAAATTCAAGCTAAAGCAGGACTGGGACTTGCCTTTAACGTGCCGGGAAGGTTTGCTGTGGGTACTTCTGAGATTTTGTTAGCACTCAGCACCAGCTCCTCCAGCTTTGAGAACTTCAACAGGCCACCGTCAATGGCTGTTACCTGAACACGCAGACAGACAGAAGATAAAGCTTTACAAATGTGTAAAAGCATCAAACATTAAATAAATCCGTGCTATGATAAATATGATAAAAGTGGGGTGAGGAGTCATCCGAGGTAAACCGGTAGCTCTGAAGAAACATTAGACAAACTGACAGCAGTTTAACATTGGGACAAATATAAAATTACCCCCCAATAACCCTTCATATTACAAAACAGTTTTTCTTTTTCAACTGTTGTTTTCTGAGTTTTATTAAAATTATTACTTTTTTATGTTGCAAATCACAGTCAGTGAAGATATCTTATATGGTTCCTTCTCAATCTGGAGTACGAGTTCTTTTTACTGAATGACTGCGGATCTACAATGTTCCAGAGCTTACATCAAATATTTCAGTACAAACACAACAAAATGAACAGCCCACCCACCAATCCCCACAACAGTCCTATTGGACAATTTTAAAAAATCCACAATAATAAATAAAAACACATAATAATAATAATGATAATAATGGTTGTAATAGTGATGATATATAATCAAATAAAACAGGAAGATATACAAGGGGTATGTTAACTGGTCCCACATCTTCTAATCCACTACATGCATGTCTTTTTAAGATAAGCAGTCATCAGCAACCATCAAAGTTCACATGTCTAAAAAGGTAGATAGTCTAGAAAGAGGGACCAGACCCTCAAAAATAGCTCAGTAGTTCCTTTTATGGTTGCAGAAAGTCTTTCACTTTTTGATGCAGTATATTAAATAGACTTTCTGGCAATTAGAAAAAGATTATCCAGAAGTCTGTAATGTCTGTAAATAGCCTGCCCAAGAATCCAATGTGGCCCACAGGATGACTTTGGAAAATGTGAAGTAAGGTATAAATTTTGGATTTCTAACTCTATTTTACATAAGATTTAAGGCTTTCCCTGCTGATAACTGATAAAGAGCTCCCCCACCGTCATTGATAGTAAACTAATGTAATAAGAAATAGATAAATAATGAAATGAAAGAAAGTTTCAATTTTTAACTTTTTATCTACTGCAAAAACATCTCAGCTAACGAGCTAAGAGAACTTTTTCTGTAGTTTTATATTTATTTCTTACAGCTTAAGCTCAAACAATCATGTTCACAGATGTATTTCATTTACTCAAGAACAACAGAAGTTCTATATTATGGAGGAAAAATTGACATGTATTGTTGAAATTGCACTTTTTTGTCTTATATTAAACTATATCAGGTTTTAAATGTGTAGCATATGTAATTAAAGCTGAAAGAAAGGGTGGTGCTACTGGTCCTGCCCAGATAAGGTCAAAGTGAGCTTTATGTGGGCTGTGATGTAAAATGAGTTTGATACCCCTGCTTCAGAGGGCAACCCTAAGACCAAAACATCAGATTTTTTTTTTATGTATTAAAATTTCTACCAAGTTTCTTATAAATAAATTTCCAGAACCTGAAAATCAACTTACACTCACAGAAGATGTGGTTCCCCTATCAGATTGGCACTTGATGCACAGAGGAGAGAGAGAGAGTGATTTCTTTATGTGCAGAACAGGGGCGGACATGCAGTCTGTGAAGAATCTTATACTGAGTCTCCCTGAGTCTACAGAGCTAAAATAAAAAATAGTATAGTAGAAAACTAGCTGCCAAGAAACAGAGCAACGGTTAATGGGCACATGGATCTGCATGTTTCTGCCTGTTTTTAAAATAATCCTTGTTATACTGTGAATCATTTTATTCTGTGTAGTTTGTGCAGTTCATCGCTAAGCTTGGAAATCAATGCTGGGAACAGATGATTAAATATTCTGGTATTAAAGAGACCATTATATCAGATTAACAGCCTGATATCCGAAATCGGGACTCAGACAATCTGATTATGGTTAATGGGATGCAACACTGAGGTTGCAGCTCTGCATTATGTGGGAACGAGTGTGTTTGGTAAGAAGAACAATACAGACGCGTCAACACTTCAGCTAAAAATCAGCCTTTCTGACTGATATCAGGATATCAAATAAGAGGACAGTTATCAGTCTCATTGACTGATGTTTTTTGTTGTGTGTTATCACGTAAATGTTTGAATATACTGTGATGAAATACTGAAATATAAATAACTGTGTTGCCATAGGCTATCAGTGAACACCAGTGCACTCCTAATGAGAGGCCTACTCACGTCTCTGTCAACAATACGAAGTGAAGTGAAGTAGTTGTAAATAAAGGGGGCGTGCAGGCGTTCAGGTGTTTGCACAGCCAGCTGTCTGAGAGGCAAAGCTTGAGGGCTCCACATGACATCATGGCGCCATGGAGAACGAGGGCAGCTCAGCAGATCCAGGAGAGCATCCGTGGACTCCATCTCTGCTCGCTCCGCACTCCCTTTGGTGTTTCTCTGCAGATTGAATCCATGTTTTTAATTTCTTAGACTCTAAAGTGCTTTATAGACAAGTCAGTGTTTAAAATACTTACCCATGTGCCATTTCCACAGGGAAAGTCATTCAGACACAGGCTGCGAATCAGCTTCTCTATCACAGCAGACAGCGTGCTTGAGCTCATGGTTGACTTAGTCACTAACTTCATCACATTAAGGCAAATTTACACCACAGTCACACTGTATCTACAGCATGTCAGTTAGTGCATTCGTGGTCAGTCTTTGGTCTGTCTGTCAGAAGAAAAGGACTTCTCTTTGTTTACGAATGCCTGTAGGGTTGCCTGGCAACACCTGGGGCTCTGTGCAGCTACCCTGTGAAACATTAGGAGGGAGTTTGGCATGAATGGCTCTGAAGTCCTCTGTTTTACTAACCATTAAAACTCAAACACATTAACTGAATAAAATGACGGCTGTTCTTCTCTGATGAAGCCTGGTGCTTCTTTGTTGTGAGTGATTCTTTGGCCTTACCCGTTGTCTCTGTGTTGAGAGGGTTTGTGTTTGGAAGTGGACAGAAAAGCCGACTGAAGGTCATTCACCTGACGACTTTGCCATTCCTCCTAAATCTGAATCACTATTCATCTGTTTTTAATCAATAAATTTGAACTTTTATTCTTTGCCTGTCTTGATTCTTCTTTATACTTCCTGACTATAGTTTTCCATCAATCCCCTGCATGCATGTTGTGGGTTTTTATTTTATTTACACCAATTGCTATTCTGTCTCTCTTTTTTGCTCTCAATAACTGAGCTGACTTTTTCCTGCAAATTATGGCAGTGCTGCACTAAATGTGGTTGGCTACAACATCTACAGAAGAGAGTGGAGTTGCAAAAGGTGAAGGGTTATGGTTTTTATGGACGAGGGTACTCGCAGTAATGTAAGCCAGTGGACAAACTGTATTGAATTAGAACGTATTGGCCTTAATATAATGTTATTTCCACAAATGGCTTTTACTTTGATAGTTATTTACAGGTCACCCTCATCAAATAATGATTGTATGAAAACTTTCTAGCTGTGTTAAATGAATGCAATTTTAATAACATGACTACTGGACTGACTGATCATTACCTCACTGGCAAATAAAAGATGTTACTTTTATAGAAAACAAAAGTTATTTGGACTCCCGAAAAAAACAAAGGAAAAGAACACTTCAGAAAAAACAATCGGTGAATTATTTGGGGTCATTCGTTATTAGGAGTCGATTTAAAGGAAGATAGTCAGATTGTTTTTCTAAAATGCTGCTAAATACAACTGACACCATACAAAGTTACGAGAAGAAACAAGGTTAGCAGGAAACCACAAAAGGAAGGCTGAATCATTCTCGTCTTTGGTTAAAAGTTTCTAAAACAGCATGTGTGTTTTTCACCAAATCAGGACAGTCTAGAAAGTAATATTTACATATTGCAGAAAAACTGCTGATTGTGATGAATATTTGGGAAATTTAATATACTCTAAACTCTCTTTTAAGTCCTAAATTTAAAAAAGTAGTCACATTGAAACATGTCATCTTCAAATAAAAAGTTAATAAAGTGTCTGTTCGTGCAGCTAAAATGTATTCCCTGATTTTTTTTCCAATATGAATTATTGTATTATAAAACAGTTGCAGTCTAATGCTTTAACAGTGCAGCTTACTTAGCTTCGAAAAAAATCTGGTCACATGGACACGTGAAAATTTGTCTTATTTATCCAATTTTAACATAATATGGCTCCGCGACCATTTATGTCAAACGTTTTTACCATCAGGATAAACAGACGTAGATGTGACTCTGCAAAGGCAACAGTGTACCCATCAGCATCACGCAGCAGAATACATACAATGTTTTAAACATTAGCTAAAAAGATGGTTGACTGTGTTGAGAATAGACTGCTTAATATACATCAGAGTTAAAGAGAATATAGTTTGGGATTGCTTGCAATATTACAATATGGGTTAATGGGTGTAAGAATACCTGGAATGGGAACAAAGAACTGGGGTGCAAGGCAGGAGGACAATCAACCCCCACCCCCAGGGCAGGAAGCAAGAGTTACTGAGTCTGAGGGGCAGACAAAGGGCAAACGGACACTAGCTCAAAAGGAGATGGGAGTCAGGGTGTCAGCACCCTTGGCCACTGTACTAGTGTACTTCCATTGTGGGGGTGTTCACTGTAGGGGGGAGGAGACCAGAGGTTATAACTGTAACTGTTACAGCAGGACTGCATAGGATGCAGTGTGCTGATCTCCAGATGCATCTGTAAGAATAATGGGTAATAACAGGAAACATCTCTGTGTGATCTCTACCAAGACAAAAAGAATCGGAGAGAGACCGGCGTTGTCTCCCTCACAATTTGGTGCCAGTGACCTTGGTAGTTGATCTCCATTTGGACCTTGGCTGAAGCGGAATTGACACTGAGGGTATTGCCGGCAAAAAACAAGGTAAGCAGAGCCTGTTTAATCGAATCTGCATATTGGAAATTAAGCTAAATTTCCAAAAGTGTCCTGAACGTAGAAGTCCATAAATTTATATAAGAGATGTGTGTGGAAGAGAGCTGGTTTTCTAAAAGTGTGGGATGGAGTCCCAGAAAGCAGCACTTTCTAAATTCCATTGTCCTTGGATGTGGCTGCCCCCTCCTATGAGTTGACGAATTCAGAGGCCCAGACGACGTTTCTGGAGATAGGTTTGAGGCCTGGGAAATTCAGGACCCCCGAATTCTACTAAAACGGTTTGAGGCCAAGGGAGTAGATTGGTTAAATATTCCTCCCTAAATTCTACTATGTTGTGAGTTTGCAGTTTGTGAGATGCAGTTTGCAAAGTGTTATTGTGCATCCAGAGCAGAGAGTAGCGTGTGGCTGAATTGGAGGAACAAAAAGTGTAGGTGTGCGCCTGTGTGTGTGTCTGTGTGTGAGCCCCTGTGGAGACAGAGGGGAGGTGTGTGTGTGTGTGTGTGTGTGTGTGTGTGTGTGTGTGTGTGTAAGCTCCCTGAGGGGCAAAATGGAGGTGTGTGTGTTCCTTTGAGGAGCAAAAGAGGAGACAGAGCGGATTACAGTGGATTGTTGATGAAACAATAATAGCAAAGAAAGAATAGTAATAAGATAAGAGAAGATTAACTAAAATAAATCAAATAAACAGTGGATTTGTGGTAAGGTAAGGTGATGATGAGTGGTAAAGTAATGATAAATTAACTGTGAGATTTAAAGGTGATCAAGTATTTAAGGATGGATGGAGAATTTGATCGAGAACTAGATGAGAGCAGTTGGGGAGAAAGGAAAAGGGAGGTTGGAGAAGTGAGTTAACAGGTTGATGTGTGGGTGTAAAACAATGGGGTAAAAAAGAAAGAAAATGAAAATAAACAAAAATAATGAAAACAAAGAAAAAAGAAAAGAAAAAAAAGAGTGTGGAAGTGTGAGAGAGGAATTGTCTCCAACTGGGGGGAGCGGTGATACTGCAGGTCACCCTCTTCTCCTGATGGACACAAAAGGAACAGAATTGGAGTGTTGTTGATAAAAATAAACAATAATAATATGAAGAGGGTTTTGTGCTTTGCAGTCAAGAACAACTTAAATCTCACTTTCGGGGTTTTAAGGGTCAATCTCCATGTGCAGCGATCGGAATAAAGTTTTGGGAATAAAATTGAGGTAAGGAATCCAGGGAGACAAACGACTGCCTTGGGGTGGAGAATTGAGAAAGTGTCCAGACCACCACTAAAGGGGGAGGAAGACAAGGTATGCAAGTGTACTGCTAGACAAAATGGAAAGGCAACACCCCACATGCACACAACATGTACTAGGGGTAGCACAAAATCATACAGAAAGTGGCATACATCACAAGAGGGTCCTGTAGAAGGGGTTAACAACACACAGCGTGGTTACCTATGTTAACTTGCAAGCATGAGGATTTAGCTGTGCCTGACTAAGCTAGTGAATTTTTAATTTTTATTTAGGTGTTTCTGAAACAAAAAGTGGAGTAAACAGAGTTTTGTTTCAGAAAAAAGGGGGAAGGTAAATAAAATGACATACATAAGTAATATGAAAGTTTGGGGGATTTAATTGGCTGATGCATTTTCTTTTGTTACCAAGTTTTAGATTTGGTCTGTTTTATTTTTTAGAGGAAGAATATTCTGGGACAAGTCCTAAGAGTAGGCTTTTATACTTTTTGTTATTCTGGTATTTGTATTTTTAACAGTGCACTGAAAGTTTTGTTTGGCAATTTTCTCTCCATTAAGCAAGCCTGCACGATTGGTACTGAAGGCGCTACGCAACATTTCGTCGGGAAACGATCGCGAAGTGAGCTCCTCCATGTAGTGAAGTAGATTTTGGGTTGGGATGTTACATGATGTCCCTAAACGCACCACTGACATCCACACCTTTCAGCCGACAATTACCTGGCTATAAGAAACAGCTGCGCTTCACTACTGAGAGAAGGCATTTGGCAGTCTTGGCAATCTAAGGTGGCTGCAGCACTAGGCAGTTGAGCTCCACATATCTCTTAAGGAAAGCTACTCAGTTGCCCTTAGAGTGTGGTAAGTGCGACTTTTGTTTATCATACTGTGGCATAGTAGGGTGGACTCTGACTATTGTTCCCCTCTCTTGTTGCAGGTGTGCATTAGACTGCTGCTGTCTTGTCAGATGCCGTTTTGTTTGTTATGCACTACTTTTATAACATATAGTGATTTGGGATGTGTTGGTTTTATGTAGATCTTTTATTGATTGTTTAACATTTTATCTTTTCTTTTATTGCTTTAGTGGAGGTGCGGCCGCTTGTTTAGAGGCTAGGCACGTGAGGTGGAATCCCCTCCCCGATGCATGCGAGTGTACACACCGGGCATAGGCAGATTGCACCATTTAGAGTTTAGTGTGGGCTCTGGAGAAAGCCACTTATTTGGGACACAAGCAGATAGCAAGTCCCTGTCTAAAAGGATTCAGCGAGTTAATCCAGTCTAAATTCTTCTTTTTTCTTTTTGAAATGACGTCATATTGCTGGCACTAGAAACTTAATGCGACACGAGCGGTTCTGCTATCAGCAATAAACATGGGGACTGACTGGACTGACAAAAGCTTGGCTGACTTGACACCAATAGGCAAGATTGCACCTCCACCCACACAGCAACAAAAGGGTGGATGTATGTATGTTTTTTACAGGAGCAGGATGAAAGCGACATCTTAGTTTTGCATGAGCTTGTAGGCCATGCGGATCTTTTGGTTGCCAGTTTTTCTGTCTATTTACAAGCAGTGTGTTTATATGACTCTGTATTGCTTACAATGCAAAAGTCACTGTGAGAAAGTGTGCATACAAGTGATACAACTGATAATCAGTTCTAAGTTTTACTCTTTCACTGCCATCTTGTTTTGCTTTCAGTATTTCTTCTTTTTCTTTTTTCAACTTTTACTTAACCAGGCCCCAAAGCTAGCCAAATGCACACCTCTAGCCACACCTTGTTAGTGTAAACAATAAGCAATTAACCCTTGGCAGCTCTCAGACGCTTGCAGGAAGGAGTTGCAGAGGAGCATAACAATGGCAAAATAATTCCTGACAGGGACAAACGTAACTTTATTATTAATTAAATCTGTGCTTTTCCTTGAATGGAAAAGTAAATTTGTACATTTTAATCGTTTTCACCTCAGATTTACTGCGATTAACACCCGCCATCTGACAAACAAGACAAAGGCTTGACGTAGCAGCTCCATGCAGCTGTATATTTAAGCACAATGGTGCTTTGGGTAAAGAGCCTGATAGGAATGTCATTACATTTTCAGGTATTTAGTTTAACACTAAATATCAATTTTAAATTTGCACTGGTGGAGGTTTTTCTTAGGATGACAATGAATTTGGGTGACCACACATTTTCACCGTGGGGGACGTGCAGGCTGAGACTAGAGAAAGTTCATGTTAAATGGCATATGTTGCACTGATTATTGATCGATTTACATGATAAGAGTCGTGGAAACATTAAAGATACTGACTCGTATTCATAATACATTTTATTTAGTCATGAATTTCAAAGAAATTGAGGAAGTGTAAAATAAAGTCAGTGTTTTTCGCAATTACTGTGAACAAAAGGATGTACTGGATTTTAGCTGCAAATATTTTCTCAGACTTTTTACACTCCACTGATTTAATAGGTGCATTTCCGGAAGAGTTTTGTTGCCAGAGGGGGATTCTGGCGAAATATATTGCTTTACTTCCTCGTCTTGCTTCCTGTCATTTCTGCAAAATGTGCCCAAACCTGTTGATGCCACCTGTGGAACGATTTGTGTTTCGCTCAGAGCAGTTACTAAGCGCAGTGGCATTTTAAAATATATTTAGCAACCAAAGCAAGGAAGTGCTCACAGGGGGAAAGAGGGAAGAGAGCAAGATGAGTAAACCACTAGGATTTTGGAATTGAGCAGTGCTGTCAGTTACTTTGCTGAACACAAGGTCCAAAAGATGAAGTTCTGATGGGTGAGTTGTTTGAGCTTTTGTAAAAGATTGAAAATATAAGGATGTTGTTTGTGAGCTGGTCCACTGGAAATGACTGTTCAATGAGGAAATATATGAATGAGTGTGTTTGTTATACGGGTTTGTCTCTTTTACCCCATGCTTGAACAGACATTAGTGGCCTTTATGTGGCTGCAGTGAGGCCTATCATGGTGTTGTTACACCTGTGGGAGATACTAGGGACTACCTGGGAGTCCTGGGATTGAGTTGGAAACTGAGTTGGAATCACACTCTGGGAAGTGTGAACATCTGGCAAAATTTTATGGCAGCTCATTAATTATTGTTGAGTTAGGTGTGTGCATATGTTTTGTGGAATTCTCCAGTAATCGAGTGACAGAGTTCCCCGTAAACCACAAGGAGAATGGAATTAGTACACTGAGATCTCAGATAACTGATACAGACTGCAGGTGACATTTAGTGATAACGTTTTCAGATAAAACCTCTTACACAGGCTACAAGGTGATAAGATCCTGTGTTGTGTCTGATAATGGAAAAACACTGACTTCTTTTTCTTAGATCAATTTCTATGACATTTATGACCCAATAAAGTAGATTTTGAATATGACTCAGTATCTTCAATGCTTGCATGAGTCTACTGGAACTGGAACCATTGTAGACATGTCTGTGAAACCCTGAGTGGAAATTACCCTCAGGTATGAGGAGTTATGGCTTCCCTTATTTCCATGAACAGTTTTGTTCTCCACTTCAAATATACACCAGCTACTTTATTAGGTGCAACTATTGAACCACACTTGAATAGTTGTTGAATATTGAATAAGTGAAAAAGTGTATGTGAGTGAAGCTCTTTGCATTTTGCTCAAAATGAGTTTATTCATTAGGTACACCTGTCCAACTGATTAATGCAAATCTAAGCCAATCACATGGCAGCGGCACACTGTATTTAAGAGTAAATGTGTTGTAGTTCAACACAGCCTTTCATCCACTCACAAGGTCAGACTGAGATGGTGCAAGGCTGCTTCAAGTAAAGGTGGTCAAGCCAGCCTGCTGAAGATGAACCTGTGCATCAGAATGAGGAAGAAAGTTGATTTAAGTCACTTTGACTGTGGGATGGTTGTCGGTGCCAGACCAGCTGGTTTGAATATTTCGGAAACTGCTAATCTGGGATTTTCCCACACAATCATCTCTATTGTTTACAGAGATTGGTCCGAAAAAGAGCAAATATCCTCGAGCGGAGGTTCTCTGGGTAAAAATACCTTTTTAATGTCAGAGGTTTGAAGGGAATGACAGGACTGCTTCAAACTGTTAGGAAGGCAACAGTAACTCGAATAATAATACATTTATTTGTATAGCAAATATAAAGAGCATCTCTAAACACACAACATGTGTAACTGCAAAGATGGGCTAAAGCAGCAGAAGACCACACCGAGTGCCATTCCTGTCAACTAAGAGCAGGCCTCAATTCACACATCAAAAATCTTTTGGCCTTTTTCAGCTTTATTTAATAGACACAGTGAAGGTCGGACAGGAAAGAGGGGGGAAGACACACAGCAAAGGGCCACGGGACGGACTCGAACCTGGGCGGGCCGCTCTCAGCCGAATGGCATGCGGTTGCCTGCTCAGCACACTGCCCATGCACGTCAAAATTTAATTGGAAAAATATTGACTGGTCAGATGAATCTCAAGTTTTTGTGTAAACAACATGAAAATTTGAATCTGTCCTGCCCTGTGTGGTTAATCAGCCACTTACACAGTCTACAAGTTGGTAACGTCATGTGGCTGAATAAATTTTGCCACGAGTACACAGAAACTGAACATGTGTAGATAACAAAAAGGAAACGGATCATGTCCGTGTTTGTAGCGCTAACTGCTGCGGTGACCCCTTGTGATTGAATCCAAAAGCGGCTGGCCTTGGCCCTGTGGAGCCCCGCAATTAAAGTTAATCTGGCTTTTTGGATCTTATTTGGAAATATTTGGTCAACAAAAGAGGAAAGCAATGTGATTCAGAAACAGAAAGAACAAAAAGCGATAAATCAAACCAGTTCACACGACAGTCAGTCTTTCTGGGTTTCCTGTACTGTCACAAGCAGTTAACTATGGGGTCAGTGGCAGAAACAGTCAAATCATTACCTGCAGTTCACCACTTTTTCTCTTTAATCAACAGACATCAGATCTTTGAGATACCTCTGTGGTAGTTTGCTTCGCCTACCCACAGTAAGTTCATGTGGTGAACGACCTACAATTGCAAAATAGAAACATTTAGAAAGATTCTCTGGACGATAGTGCCACAAACGTCATGTCCTGAAACAAAAAAAATCCCACATTTTGGTACATAAGCACACTGTGTGCCAGTTTAGGATCATTAGCAGCAAACAGAAACAGGCTACACCATGGGTCTTATTAAAGGTAAGCTGCTTTTGATTTCTAGTTGAACAGTATAGGAGGATCATTTGTTCCTGCAAAGTGTAAATCAGACACAGATCTTTGTGTAGAGCTGCTGTTTATCTGCACATTGTGGTGTGTGTTGAAGTGAGGCTTTTTAGAACTGCTTGAAGCGTGGAGTCATTATCATTTAACGCTCAGATTAAACAAATTTGTGCGGCTGCCATCTTTCATCTGCATACTATAATGTCAATAACTGCCTCAGAGTTACCCTAAAGAACTTGTTGAGGTATTTGTTACCTCTATGCTGGACTATTCTGTACTTCTTTATTATGATTTTCCTCTAAAAGCTTAAAGAAAAAAGCCTTCAGTCCAATCCAATGCAGTGAGAGCGCTAACGGGGCCTAGAAGAAGATATCCTATTTCTACTCACATACAAAGTACTGATTGACCAGGCCGCTTACAGACCTTGTGGTCCTGATGGAGAATAGAGGCTAAACAGTGGTTCCTAGAGTTTCTTAAAGTAGAATGGGAGGCAGGGGCTTGAGCCTCACCTGTGGAACCACCTCCCAGTTTGGATTCAGGAGACAGACATCCTCTGTAGTTTTAAGATTAGGCTTCAGCTTTTGTTATTGTTTTTTGGGTTTTTTTGGTTTGTTTAATAAAGCTTTTACTTAGAGCTGAATCAAGTGACTGAAACCATCTCTTAGTTATGCTGCTATAGCCTCAGAGTGCTAGGGAACTTCCCATGATGCACTGAGCACTTCTTTTCCACTCAGCTCTTTTCACTAGTGCATATCATCAACTTTTGTCTTCCCCTCTCATAGTTTGCATTTTGTCTGTGTGTCTCCACGCTCTCCTCCTCTCCCCTTCTCTTTCCCCGGGTGCAGCACCTCTCCAATCTTGGTTTCGATGCAGGTTTCTTCCTGTTAAAAGGGAGTTCTTTCTCACTGCTGTTGCGACATGCTTAATCCTGTTTCTCTAAGATCGTAGGTTTTTTACTTTGTAGTGAAGTAACCAGTGTTTTGAAATGGCACTATATACATAAAGATATACATAACATTGAAGTGAATGATCATTCTGCTACTTTACCACCTTTTATGGTGTAAGTCTGCTTTGAGGTATGAGGGTGTGCTTACCATCTGAAATAACTGTTTAAGTGCCAGTCTCTCAAGTCTAGCTTTCTCTTTTAGTATGATCAGGAGATCTGCCAAGAGTGTTGATTCCAGCTTGTTTTGACATCAGCTTTTTGCATAACTTCTTGCAGAGCTCCCTCATCTGTCGCTCATCGTGATGATATGCATTCCCATTATGGCTTCCAACCCAGTGCCAAAGAACCCTATACAAGAGCTTAAAGAGGAAATGAAGAAGAACTTGGAAGCATCTCTCTGCGAACTAGAAAGGGCAACAAATAATTATGTAAGTACAATAAAATAAAATGTGCCGGAAAATATAAATCTAAAAATCTGCATTCAACTATCAAAGCCAGTTTATGTATCACGACATCAAATAACACAATCTGTTGTAAAGGAACCCTTTGAAACTCTGATTTTTATCATGGAAGTATAGCTAACATCCTCAGAGCGCTGTGCTGCATCATTGCCTTTGCGCTAACTGCTCTCACTTCTTTTGCAGTGCAAAGACGCAGGTCTGCCACTCAACTCAACCAACACAGGGAAACTTAAAGGACAAACTTGGGGAATGGGAAACGAAATTGAAATCAAGAAGTCCATCTGTGCCATTGTGGACTGCCTCAAAAGCCTGCCAGCATTCGTCAAGGATGTAATTGGGGACCACAAGGATAAAAAAGTCACCAAGAACACAAATGCGTTCCTTAAACGGTTCAGCTTGACTGTTGCGCAGACAGATTTCGCTGGTGCCCCCCAGCAACAGTGCAGGACAGATTTAAACACTTCAGACACTTACAATAAGAAAACCACTATCTTCGGTATTTTAAAAAACAGCATGATATGGGTGAAAAATTTCACACAGATGGAGCCGTCCTGTTAATGTTTTCATTAACCTTTTAGGCAAAATGTAAGACTTTTTTAAAATATTTATTTTCCTATTTATTTATTTATTTAAATATTTTTTTGTATTTATTAGTTAATTATTATCTTTTGCCTGTATTTATTTTATTTATATCGAATGATGTGTAATGTTTTATGGCTGGTCCATTCTGACTGGATAATGTATTCTACCACATGTGCAGTTTAAAAACATTACCTGACATAATAAAATGTTCAGCTCAGACCATGAAGCCCTTTGATCTTTCCTTGTTTCTCTGCTTGTCACACAAATGACATCATGTTTTCTTTTGTTTTTATGCATTTTAGCTTAGCCATCAAAACGTTATAGCCATCTCAGCACTAACCTAAAAGCAAACCTACGTCCAAACCTTCACATGGTGAAGTTCAGAGGACGCTCTTGCCAAAGGCGAACCACACAAACAGAGTTGTCTCCGTGACTTCACAGAACATCCTGCTGACTAACACTTGTGTAACCACAGCTACTAACCCACCTAACCATAACTTAACCATAAACACAACTGCATCTTCATGTTATGAGAACCAGCTTTTTGTCCCACATAAGGAAGAAAAAAGTTAATAACAGGACTGTAAACATCTTTAGCAGCTTAATATCTGCACCATATACTCAGAAGGCTGTGGGTCAGGAGATTGTCTACTAATCGGAAGGTCAGTGGTTCAATCTCTGACATGCACAACTCTGAAAGACACTGAATCCCAAGGTAATCCATCAAAAGCTCCCAACCATCACATATGTGAATGTAGAAAAAAGGACTTGTGTTGGTGTGAGTGAGACTCTTGCAGTAAGAATGCACTATCAGTGTTAAAAAAAAGACCAATTTAGTATCTCTATACCTATTCTGCCAATCACATGTAGTGTATTTAGCTGACGATGATGATGGTAAAGTTTAAATTGAGTATCAGAAGGGAAAAGAAAAATAATTTAAGTGACTCTGAATGTGGCATGGTTGTTGGTGCCAGATTTCACAAACTGCTGATCAGACACATCCATCTCTGGGGTTCATACAGGATGGCCCAACATAAAGAAAACGTCCTGTCAGGATCAGTTCTCTGGGTGAAAATCGCTTGTTGATGTCAGAGATCAGAGGGAAATAGTCAGACTGCATTGAGCTCCAGGTAGGCAACTCAAATAACAATGTGTTACCAGCAAGGGATGTAAAAGAGCATCTCTTGAAGCAGATGGCCCAGAGCAGCAGAAGACAACACTGTGTGCCACTCCTGTCATCTAAGAACAGGAAAATGAGACTACAATCACACGGGCTCACAAAAACTGAATGACAGAAGATTAAAAACATATTCGCTGATCTGATGACTCTGATTTCTGCTGTGACGTTTGGATCACAGGGTCGGAATTTGGATGGAGGATCCATCCTGCAATGGTTCAAGCTCTTGGTGGTGTGATGTTATGGGGGATATTTTCTCACCTTGGGCCCCTTAGTAAAATCTTACCATCATATGCTGGTCTTAATGGAGACCTGCAAAGGTCAATAATGATTAAGATCAAGAAAAAAACCTAAAACAGTGATGACACATTTACATTTTCAGGATAAAGCTTGATTGATTTTGTTCACTGACTCATTTTCTTGTGTAATATTAGGCTAATAGAAACACACACACATATAGAAACCTGGGCAAGTCATTCGTGTATTTTACATGAGTAATCACATGAGATCTGCACCTGTTACGGGATTTGTAGTTTTTTTTTTTTAAACCAGGGATTCCTTTGAGGAAACCCCCAGAAGAGAAAAAAACCTGAATCCTAAAGTTTTCTTGTTCTCAAAGCTGCACGCAGAGGAAAATATTAAAAGCCTGATCTTTATCTCAGGAGTTCTAATAAAAGTGATCCTTGAAAGATGGACCACAGTGTCTCATCAGAGCCTGCGGTCAACCAAAGCCTCCTGCTGTCATGGATTTCCGTGCTGGTAAGCATCTTGAAGTGAGGCTGTGTGTCAGTCGAAAGCAGGCTGCAGCTCGACTCGACTCGGCAAACTTGCGCAATTTTGAAACTCTCTAGTGGTTACTGCAGCTCACCCCCCTCTCTCTCTCTCTCTGTATATGTGAGTGTATTCAAATCTAATTAATCTCCACTGTGTTCCCTTTCATGCTGCTGCTGCTGCTGCTGCAGTTTTTATCTTCTTCTGCCTGTTCTCTGTGCAAGCAAACTGCGGGCCTGTTAAGAACAGCCCAAACAAGAGTGCCTTGAACGCCACCATCCAGGAGATTAGAGAGAAGATACGGAGCGCGCTGGAGCACTTGGTAAGACTTCTGATGCTTACAAAGATCATTAGATCATAAAGAAGGGAGACTGTGTGAAGAATTTGGTGTTTTTAACTCAATACTGTCTCTGTTAAAAGTTTCTACAGTTTACGTGTGTTTTAAAGCAGCGTGAGTGATAGTTTGTAAAAAATGAACTCATCTTAATGGAAGCAGCTTCAGTAAAGCACTGTACTGTGTTTGAGCACACAGCGCATTCAGATGTCAGAATCGACTGAGATTATAATAAAATATTAAAATATTAAAATATTAAAATATTAGATCATTTAACAAAAACAATAATTCTCATTTTTAATTTTAGGTTTTTTCTAAGTTTGTGCACTGAAAGGCCCTAATAGAGATTAACAGGGACTAGGTGACATATCAGTAAATCAGTGAGCTGAAATTATTTCCTGACTTACCGATAGTGATGCGTAATCAGCGTCTATAACTGCTTTTAAAATTAAGCAAAAATCTAAAAGTAAATTTCTCAGCTTTTCTAAAGTAAACTGAAATTTGGGGGGGGGTCTTGGCAGCTGGTTTGGAAAAAATAATGTGAAAATGTAAATTTGCACTTTAGGGAACAATGAAAGCCTTTCAACCTTTCTGGCACCGAAGGTGATAAATTGACGGCTGTGTTTGAACTGTCTGCAGCTTGTAACTCACTGATTCTCCTACAGGATGTTCCCGGTGTGCTTCCCAACATCTCCTGCCTCACCCTGAACTTTTCGGAGCTGGTCAGGCCGGAGCAGCAGCACCTCACTGCTCACCAGCTCTCGTCCTTCCGCAGCCGCATAGCAGAGGTGTCAAAGTTTACCCCAGAGCTGTCATCGCAGCTACAGGCCATCTGCCAGACCATGCGTGATGTCGAAAAGCTCTGGACCGGCAAGACGGTCTCCCAGACCTTCACCCCACTCTCCTTCAAGCAGGACTTGGATGCCTATGTGTACACCAAGTGCTTGTTGGGGCTTGTGGACAAATGGCTCGGCAAAGCAAAGTTTTGAATTCACTGATTGGTCGGCTGCTACTGTTCTAATTTATTTAAAATATTTATTGAAATCTGATATCCTGGTTGTATTTATTTATTAATAACCAAATTACTTTTTATTAAAGATAAAGGAAAAAGAACTCCAAGTTTTCATTTTTGTTGTATTTATTGTGATTCTGAATATTCTACATTGTCCAGAAACAGCAAACAAATGCTGGATAAAAACTTTGCTTCATATTTCTTTAAAAAACACACACACACAAATTCTTGTGACTTTAAATTTTTAAAACCAATTGAAATTTAAATACAAGTTATAACGCATATTGATCCAAATACTGTCCCCTGTGACATCACCAAGCACTTTAATGATGGTAGTCCTGACATCTTGATCTTCATCTGATCTATGCCGGGCAGGCGGTTGTTGCAAGTTTAGTGTAGAGGAGCACCAAAGTCTGTGGAGGAGCGGCATGAACCTTTCCATCCTTCAACAAATTTTTCTTGCACAACTTCACCTACTCCCAAAACACATGGAAAAGACAAAGATCTGATGATGTGTGTGTGCCACACTTAAAGGACTAGGGAACTACTTTATTGGCTGACCCAATAAAGTAGTAGTAGTCACCCTCATCCATCCATCGAGTGTCAGAAGCAAGGCCCTTTAAAGTCTGAACCATTAAATATTTGCTAGAAATTTGAGTTTGTTGCTAATTTGCTGCAAATGGAGTTTTATATATATATATATATATATATATATATATATATATATACATATATATATATATATATATATGTAAATAATCTCAGTGTTATTGGCATAGCTATGAAGTCCTGCCAAGCTTAGCCTCAGCTACATTTGAGCTCCCATTTTCCAAAATGCAACATCCTGCATAACTGCCAACAAGAGTCTTGTATCCAGCAATCCCTGCAGAGCACTTCTTTAGTGACCTCCTATCCTTGCCCCAGTAACAGTCCTGGGCCTAAAGCTCATATAGTATCACCTGTATACCTCAAACCTCAATAAAGGTGACCACTTGAACCAGTGAGCAACATTTGCAGCACTCTTTTCTTTCTAACCCTGAATCCTCCAAACAGAACATTTCACCGTAGTCACCGGGAGGCCCCAGCACACACAAGTCTTACCATCTTAAAATCCTTAAGACTTCCTTAAATCCGTTCCTTTCACCCCCATATCCCCACCTAGCCCTTAAATTAGGCATCTAAGGTCTATCAAGATATACTAATATCCTCATCATATTTTTTGTCTCACGTCTGGGCAATGATCACTGCTCTTAAACCTGTAAAAGGCCAGAGTAAAGCGGTTAACTTTCTACTTATTTTTCAATGCCACCCATGTTTTACAGAGGCTAGGAACTCTGCATCTAAATCTTTGGTAGGCCAAAAGAAAGCACTACAAGTTAGCCAACGGAGACTGGAGCAAGAATGAATAAAAAATAAATACATTTTAAATTATTATTAAAAATGTATTTATTACAGGAACAAACTATAGATGGCTGAAGGCTTCCACTTAGGTGGTGTCAGGATCTCATCTCTGCTTTTTGCAGATGATCTGGTTCTGTTGGCTTCATCAGGTGGTGCCCTACAGCTCGCAGTGAAGCAGTTTATGGCCGTGTGTGAAACGGTTGTCATGAGAATTAGTACCTCCAAGTCTGAGGCCACGGTTCTCAGCCGGAAAAGGGTGCACTGCCCACTCCGGGTCAGGGACGAGTTAATGCCCCAAGTGGAGGAGTTTAAGTATCTCAGGGTCTTGTTCACGAGTGAGGGGAGAGAGGAACAGGAGCACAATAGATGCATTGGTGCTGCAGCTGCAGTGATGTGGACACTGTACCAGTCTACCGTGGTACCTAGAGAGAGCTGACCGTGAAAAAGCTCTCAATTTACCAGTCGATCTATGTCACCTCCCTCACCTATGGTCACAAGCTGTGGGTAGTGATCAAAAGAATGAGATGGCTGATACAAGCGGCAGAAATGACCTGTCTCTGAAGAGTGGCTGGCCTCTCCCCTATAGATAGAGTGAGGAATATGATCATTGAGAAGGCCTCAGAGTAGAGCCGCTACTCCACAATGAAAGGAGCCAGGTGAGGAGGTTTGGGCATATGAAAAGGATGCTGCCTGGATGAGGTATTCCGGGCATGTCCCACCGGCAGGAGGCCCCAGAGAGACCCAGGTCACCCTGGAGAGATTATATCTCTCTGCTGGCCTGAAAACATCTTGGCGTTTCCCTGGAAAATCTAGAGGAGGAGGCTGGGAAGAGAGAAGTCTGGGCTTCTCTGCTTAGGCTGCTGCCTCTGTAACCAGGTCCCAAATAAGTGGAAGAAAGTGAATTGATGGATGATTAAAAATAATAAAAATAGTTATTACACTCCTTAAGAACTGGGGGAAAATTCCATTGACAAAGTACACTACACAGGTTCCCCCATACAGCAAAATCAAAACAAAACCCCATCCACAGAGTTACAGCACAGTCCAGTCCTTGTAACTGTCCAGCAGGCTGTTTCCTGATCTCTTCTCATTCTCTAGCAGCAGCCAGACCCACAGCCAATGAGCCGTCCTTCCTCTGCACAGTTCCCGTCTAATATCACTTCCTATCAGCTCCACAAGACTCCAGCATCTGCCCAGTGTAGTGTGCAGATGTAATCAGCTGTCAGCCTGTAGTTCCACATTACAGCCACCAAGTGGCCCTAAGCCACCAGCTCCCAGCTGCAGGCAGTCATCATTACTCAGTTTGGTCAGTTAACCACTCTTTTAGTCCAGCAAAAGTCTGGCAGCACATTAGAAATGTACACAACACACTACAAATCTTTATATTAAGACTAAACGATCTAAAACAACCAAAACCAAAGTTTTATATAAATACTTTTAGAGAGCACAGGAAATTAAAATATCCAAAACTTTTTAAAAGACAACAAGCAAAAAAAATAAACGAAGATAAATATTCTTCTGCCAGACAAATAAACAAGGGTCAGCTTCCAGTGTAATGATAGTTACTTCTATCTAAATATGATATTAAAAAAAAGAAGTAATTTTTCTTTTTCTTCTGCCAAGAGAGAGCAGTCCAACTTAGCCAAAGGACAGAGACTGGAGCAAGAATGATTAAAAAAATAAATACATTTTTAATTCACCCCTCAAAAATACAGGGACTAACTACAGATGGCTGGTGGCTACCACTTAGATGGTGTCAGGATCTCATCTCTGCTTTTGATATCTGATATGGTTCTGTTGGCTTCATCAGGTGGTGGCCTCCAGCTCGCTCTGGAGCAGTTCACAGCCAAGTGAGAAATGGTGTGAATGGGAATTAGCACCTCCAAGTCTGAGGCCATGGTCCTCAGCCAGAAAAGGGTGGACTGCCCACTCCGAGTCAGGGACGAATAACTGCCCCAAGTGGAGGAGTTTAAGTATCTCAGGGTCTTGGTCACGAGTGTGGGGATGTCAAACGCTCGAACCACCTCAACTGATTCCTTTCGATGTAGAGGAGTAGTTGCTTTACACTGAGCCCCTGCCAGATGGCCAAACTCCTCACCCTATCTATAAGGGACCCAACTTATTGCTGGCTATGCAGACCAAGCTCTTGCAACAATTGTATAAGGATCGAATGGCCCGTAGCAATGGGCCAGAGACCCCATACATGCCTTCTCCAAGTCCACGAAACACATGTAGACTGGTTGGGCAAACTCACATGCACCCTTAAGTATCCTCAAGAGGTTAAAAAGTTTATCCAGTGTTCAAGAACCAGGACAAAAACCGCATTGTTCCTCCTGAATCGGCTGCCTCCGAAGTCCCACAGGCTAACCAAGCCCAATAGGACTTGAGCGTTGAAGTCTCCCAGTAAGACGACAGAGTCCTCAGGTGGAGCACCCACTACTCTGAACTGTGATTCGGCGCATGGGTGCAGGGAACAAACCCTTGCGTCCACCAGGAAAAACTCCAACGTAAGGGAGCAAGCCAAGGGGACACTAAGATAAGACACCCACCCCAGCCTGCCACCTGTCACAAGGGCAACTCCAGACTGAGACAGAGAGCAGCCCCTCTCCAGGAGACTGGTTCTGGAGTCCAAACCGTGTATTGAGGTGAGCCCAACTATATCTAGCCGGTACCTCTCAACCTCACACACTAGCTCAGGCTCCTTCACTTTGCTTGGAAGCAGATAGCCTACATAAGCAGAGGACTGTACTGTGCGCCAGTCCTGTCAGGTGCGAACAGGAAACTTAGGCAACAATTCACACAGGCTCACCAAAACTGGACAATAGGAGACTGGAAAAAACGCTGGTCTGGTGAGTCTTGAGCTGCAGCATCCAGATGGTAGGGTCAGGATTTGGTGGATTCATCCTGCTTTGTATCTGGCTGTTGGAGATGTGATGATGTGGGGATAGGTTCTTGCCACAATTTGGGCCTCTTAGTAGCAGCTGAGAATCATATGCTGGTCTTAAAGGACAATGGTAAAGGTCAAAGATTAAAAAAAATTGCATTCTAGCTAACCCTGAAATAGTTTTGGCATTTTTTTTTAAAGAGTTACTTATTTGATTTTACATGAGAGATCACAGGAAAAAAGATCAAACGAGGGTAAAGCACAAAGGTACCAACCTTTAATCCTTGTTTTTACACTTTTCTTTTTTTGTCCAGTTATTACAGATTTAATCTGTTTTGGTTGACTGTGCACCTGTTACAGGAAGTGTCGATGTTTTTTGTTTTCTTTTGAAGGAATTTCTTTACAAAGAAAACCCCCAGAAGAAAAACACTGAATCCTAAAATTCTTGCTCTGAAAGCCACACCCAAAGGAAAAGAATGATCTTTATCTGACAAGCCTGAATAAAAGTGATCCTTGAAAGATGGACCACAGTGTCTCATCAGAGCCCGTGGTCAACCAAAGCCTCCTGCTGTCATGAATTTCCGTGCTGGTAAGCATCCTGAAGTGAGGCTGTGTCATTTGAAAGCAGGCTGCAGCTCGACTCGAATTTTTGGTCGGCAAACTTGCTCAGTGTAATCAAATCTAATTAATCTCCACTGTGTTCCCTTTCATGCTGCTGCTGCAGTCCTTATCTTCTTCTGCCTGCTGGCTGTGAAAGCAAACTGTGGGGCTGTTAGAAACAGGGCAACCGAGCGTGCCTTGAATGCCAGCATCCAGGTGATTAGAGTGAAGATACGGAGCATGCTGGAGCACTTGGTAAGACTTCTGATGCTAACAAAGATCATTAGTATTACATAAAGAGGGAAGAATTTAGACTTTATAAAAGAAACTGATGTTTTTAACTTGATTCTGTCTCTGCTGAAACTAAACTGAGCTGGTAAACTGTGTTTTAAAGAGAGGTTATAGGTAGTCCTCCACTGGTTTAGTGAATTAAAGCTTTTATAGTCATATCAGGTTATTTGAGATGCATACACTGGTATTAGGATGTTACAAGCAATACCAGTTGTAGGCTGTGCTCCCTCGACTATATGGACAAGAGGAGCTGGTGACACCACAGACCATGAGTTGGTGCATTAAAGGCATTATGAAGTCTTTTGCTCTATTTTTAGCAGCTGGTTTAAAAAAAATGAAAATGTTAAACATTTTAATCTTTACATTAGAAAACAAAGAAAGGCTTCCTGGCACTGAAAGTGATGAATTAAGAGCTGTATTTGAACTGTCAGTTTTAAATTGCTTCTGTGGATCATTTTCATGTGTTTGTGGTACAAAAATAACAACACATCATCATCAGTTTCACACAAACAGCGATGAGTAGTTACTGAGTTGTATCTTCACGGATTCTCCTGCAGGATGCTTTTGGACTGCTTCCCAACATCACCTGCCTCACCCTGAACCTTTCGGAGCTGATCAAGCTGGAGCAGCAGCACCTCACCGCTCACCAGCTGTGCTCCTTCGAGTGCCACATGGTAAAGGTGTCAAAGTTCACCCCGGAGCTGTCGTCACAGCTGCAGGTCATCTGCCAGATCATACGTGATGTGGTGCATCTCTGGACCGGCAAGACGGTCTCCCACACATGCATACTACCCTCCTTCAAGCAGGACTTGGACAGCTATGTGTACACCAAGTGCTTGCTGGAGCTTGTGGACGAATGGCTCGGCAAAGCAAAGTTTTGATTTCACTGATTGGTCGGCTACTAATGTTCTCTTTTATTGAAAATATTTAGTTAAATCTGATACCTGGTCATGGATCCTATTGAGCAAATGTTTTGTATTGAAATTAAAGTGATGAGAAGACAAACCTTTCAGTTTTGTTGTATTTATTGTGATTCTGAATCATTTAAGGCATTTTCCATCATGTTGCATGTAGACAATTGGGAAGAGAACAAAGAAACAGTCGTATGCAGCATAAGAAAATATCTTTTCTTCATAAAACAAACAATACAATACTAAATGTGGGCAGACGAACATAAGCAGATCCAATCTGCGACATACTGTACATCATCCAAAACAAAATCCACACACAGAAACACAAAAGTAAAGATCACTAGAGAGAGAGAAGAAAAGAAAACAGCATAATACAGGAGAGAAGCAGTCACAGAGACATCTTCTGAAGAGGAGAAACAACTACAAAACTATTTAAAGAGAAAACCTAGCTGCATTCAGAGGTGCATTTTCATCATCAAATAGTAGTAAATCATATCTGAACTCTATATATTTGACTCGCAACACCAAACTGTTCGTTTAATTGTTCATCACTGCATTCTCCATTTTTTTTGTGAACTGATCAGCCTACAGGGGAACACAAGAGCACAACTTCCCCTATAAAATCCAATCATAAATAAAAAAAGAAAAGAACTGCACACACAAAAAGCTGCACATTCATCTATTAAACATGGTGCGTTGTGCTACTGTAAACTCAGTTGTTCTGCACAATAAAAGAAAAAAAAAAAGAATTCACAACATCTGCCTGAGGAGTGCTGAACCACAAAAGAAGATAAAGAGACGAATCAGCTGGCAAAGATCACATGCAGGCACACTTTGACCTCAAGGCTGCCAGCTGCACTCACACAGTGTCTAACCCTCAAGCTCTCCACAAAGCAGAGTACTCCATAAAAGCATTATGCCAGTAACACAACAGACTGATAATACTCTTGGATATGGCTTTGGGTGTGTTTCTTTGTGCTTCCTCCAATGCATTGCTTATTTTCTGTGTTTGCTTTGAATTAGTGTACCCGTGAGAAGGAAAGAAACAGTAGGTAAGTGAAACCTGTAGCTTACAGACAGTACGTGTTCCTGCTGAGAAGGATCCTGGCTCGACTTGTTCTTAGATGATTGGCGTAGCCCTGAGTGATCAGTAAAGAACCGGAAAACCCTACTCCACACTGAAGATCCTGTAACACTGTAGATGCGGGAATATACAGTAGTGTATGTTGTGGGGGGCTGAAAGTAATGTTGCGGCATTGTGCTGCAGCCTGCAATGTTCATCCTGAGGTGAGCTCAGTAGAAATGGGCAGAGCAGGGACGGAAAACAACTGCTATGAACTGACAAGATAACATTCACCTGAGTAAACGAGGGACGGTGAACAGAACGGGACAGGACTGGCAAATTCCAACATATAAGTATTCAACTTCAATATATTTCAATCTCCTCTCTGGGAGGTGTTTGAGCCTCCAAATAAATTGTACTTCTAGCTAGATTAAAAAAAACAAAACAAAACAAAAAAAACCAACTAATAATCTTGTGAAAGGAAAGAAATGATGTCCTTATACTGTATAAGAGAACATAAACTTCACATTCACTCAGTATTTCCCTTTTTGAAACACCGTCTTGCGACTTTACATTTTTTAAATGTAACTTAAATTTAAATACAAGTTGTTGCTCAAGACACAAAAACAACACGGACCAGCTTCTAATACACTTAAAGAGGAAAATCATCTGAAAGCTAAAGGTAGTCATAGTTACTTCTATTTAAATATGATAAAAAGTAATTTTTGCACTCATTTTGTTTGGTGCACCATGCGCCTCGTTCCCAAAAGCCAAACATAGTCTCTTTTCTGGGATTTGTGGAAGACTGTGAGCTTGCTGAAAGGCTACAAGGCAAACCAGTGATATGTTATGATGGTTCAAAAAAAAAAGTTCAGGTGGCTTCTGGGTCACTTCCAGGAGGAATCTAAGAGTTTGTTTGTGTTACGGCCTGGATGGCTTCTTCAGGGAGCACAGATGGATCGCTGAGAATGGACGTAGTAGTGCACAGCTGGCGAAGAGTACTTAGGACCACTGAAAAACAAGCCCAAATGAATTGCATTAAAACAAATGATTGATATTTGCACAAATAGATGCCTGTGTGCTTTCCATTTAGAGCCGCATTTAGTTTGTTCTGATTTAATCTGAGTTTTGGGTGACTGCATGACCTGCTCAAATTCAAATCAAGCATCAGCATAAAGAAGAAAGGTGATTTAAGTCACTTTGAATGTGGCATGGTCATTGGTGGCAGACAAACTGGTTTTAATATCACAAAAACCGCTGGGATTTGCCTCCAACCAACCATCTCTTACAGAGAAAAAGAGAAAATACTATAAAATACTATAGAGAGTGAGCGGCTTGTTGATGCCAGAGGTCAGAAGAGAATGGCCAGTCTGCTGTGAGCTGATTGGAAAGCAAAAGTAATTTATATAGCCACTGGTTATAGCCAAAGTATGCAGTACTTTTGAAGCAGATGGACTCTAGCAGCAAGAGATCATATGTGGTGCCACTTCTGTCAGCTAACAGGAAACTGAGGCTACAGTTCACAAAGACTCTCACAAAAACTGGACAAACTGAGGAAAAATGTTGCCTGGTGTGATGTATCTTGATTTCTGCTGCAGTATTTTTACAGTAGGGTCGGAATTTGGTACAAACAACAGGAAAACCAGCTTCATGTCCTGCCTTGTTCCAATGGATCAGTTGTGGTCTAATGATGGGGATGTGGTAGATATTTTCTTGGCACACTTTGGGCCCCTTACTACCGTTTGAGCATCATTTAAACTCTTCAGCCTCCATTAGTATCGTTGCTGACCATGTCCACCTGTTGGGGATGTTTCTCATGGCATGTAGACTCTGAAATGATATTTACTGGTATACACTATATACTTGTACTACAGTGCTTTATATTTTAGGGAGTGCCCATGTTAAGCAGTCGAAACATACACAAATTATTTGTGACCAGCATACTTAGGTCAGGTTTGTGACATATTGGTAGATTATAGCTTTCACGGCCCAAACTGAAGTCTGAAGCTACCATAAATTAGTGAAATTTATAACTTTGGCATTACAACTCCTTTAAAGCCATAAAAATATCAAGTAGGACTAATTGCTTTTTGCTGCAAACCTGGCATAACAACCATGATCCTGACACTTTAACCTGACCTTGGCCATAAAGCTGTCAAAATGAGCTATAAAGTTGATGGACGATGAGGTCTGGGAAAGTTGTGTAAACTGACACATTGATCAAAGTAAAACATGAATAAATGCATCTAATATGTAACTGTTTTTAAAGAGAATGATTTCACACAATTTGGGAAAAAATTGAAGCTTAAAGTGGGAATTAAACACTTTTAAAGTCAAATTTTGGGAACTTGCATAACAAAAAGAGGAGAAGCTGTAGATGCCTCTCAATATAAAGGAGCCTCAGCCCTGATAAGTGTGGGTATGTTTGTCTTCATCTTTCATCTGTCTCTGTCTGCTGTTGGCACTTAAGGCTCTACACCCCGGGGATTGCTTTGCTTTGCGTTGTCTTGCTGTTCTGTGTGTTGTGATGCTGTCATGCTGTTTATAAGACTGTGTTGTGACCTCTGTGCACCCATCTTCTTATGACTGCTTCCAACAGCATAACACGCCATGTCACAAATCTCAAAAAGCTGCTTCTGTTCAAATGGACGTAGCGTTTTCAGTGGAAGAAAATGCTATGTAATAATCAGATGCACTCATTGTAATTACAACAGAGTTACTGTAATTACTGCTCAAATGAGTTCTCGTATCGTTCAAAAACTGTGCTATAATGTTGAATTTCCTGTTGTGTCATGGTTGTGTGATTTCTGATTAAAAGGCAGAAATATACAGAGATCGTGAAAGATAGGGCATAGTCAAAGCTGTGCAGGTGGAAGAAAGTCCCTTTGGGGTCAAAAATCATCCAAAAGTGCTGATCCACTTCTCTTGCAAGCAGAGTAGGTGGAATGAAGACGTAAAGGACCTTTCCCCCCCACTTGTAAGTCAGAGCATGTCGGTTATTTTACTTACTGGGTCTGAGTGCTGGAAGCGAGCAATGACGATCCAGCCATTGCAGCGTGGTCTGACAAAGCTCTGCTCTGCTCGCCGTCGACACCATCCCATTGAAAGAATCAAAAAGAGGCTTGATAATGATGCTGAACTGAATGTATGACAGTCAAGGAGGAACTTTAAATCTGATTACACAACTAAGACTTATCAAAATAGGCTTTAAATATAAAAGGCCAAGAGGTATTAAAATGCAGTGTGTGGTTTTGATACAGTCGAAGTCTTATTATTAACCCTACTACATTATTGACCTGGAGAGCAAAGGTAAATAAATACCTGAAGGTTTCCCTACTAGGATGCTAAGTTCTCTCTCTCGCTCTCACATATATACATAATACAGGGTTAGGATTAGAGATGGGACGATACCATTTTTTTATGTCCGATACCGATATCATAAATTTGGATATCTGACGATACCGACATGAATCCCATATTTTTCATTTTATAATCAACAAAACTGTTTGTTTGTTTTTTTAAATCTTGCTGCATTTTGTATAAGTTCATACTCAAGTTTTAAAAATCAAAACACTAAAGCTATTCTGTTATACCTGTATGCAAAAAATACACTGCACCCAAAATATTTCATAGTTCAGCAATACTGATCAATCCAATTTACTTAAACTTACACCATCCTCCCTATCCTGGTATTCTAAACAGTACTTAGCCAGAAATAATAAACAACCTAACTAATAGGGAAACTCCCAGCAAAAATAATGGGAAACCACTCCCCACCCTCCATGCCAGTGTAACTAATGGCATGCTTAATCGACGTATTCGACTTTAATTTAATGCACGTGTAAAACAAATCCACAGAAATCAATTATTTTTCTACAATATTTAAATAGATCTTAATAAATCTTTCTTCAACAGAATTGCAGACTGCACAGATGTTACCTTCCCAAAGGAAAAAGTACTATAGCTTACTAGGGTACATATTAGACTTAATAGTTAATATATACAATAATGGATTTCTATACATTTTACTGTCTCCCCAATGTGATGTTTGTGTATTGTATGTACGGTCGGCAAGGTCTGTCATCTCGGTTGTGGGCAAAAGACCTGCAACTGACAAATAAAGGCTATCTCATCTCATCATCATCATCAGATGGAAACGTTGGGTATAAGATTCAGATAATTATTTATTAAATGCTAGACATTTTAAATGAGAATAAGAAAGAAAAGTATGTCTTTGTGCCCCCTTTTCCCTGTTAATGCCCTACCTGCCCCCCTAGCAAAACTTTGCTAGATCCGCCCCTGCACAGTTACCAGCCGTCAGCTACGTAGAAAAGGATCCTGGTGTAGAAAGTAATATTAAATAAATTCTGCTGCTGTTGTTCAGCCGCTGGTTTCCTCTTTCTGGTGCAAAGTGGGTCAAAAACAAACAAGAGAGACGGAGTCGCGACAGAAAAGCCGATCAGCTGATCATTGATCAGTTTCATGATTGAAGTAGCAGCAGGAGAGGGAGGGAGAGAGAGAGGCAGTCGCTCCATATATCGGTTCTTAAGCTTAACGTGGGAATGCTTCACAAACATTTAGAGATGAACTCATACACCTGCTTTACTTCTCTCTGGGATAACTTTCTCAGAGATGAAATGCCGGTTTGGTAGCAAGGCTCCAAATGCTCAACCAGACCGCCGACAGGTCTCGCACGCCACTGCCGCTCCATCATGTTACGCATGCTGCCCCAGCGTGCTAAGGTTATGAGCTGAGTTACGCCATGTTGCAACTTTTGTGAGCTGCTTTTGTGATATTTAATGGATCAGATTACATTTTTTATTTCTCTCCGATATCCGATCCAGTAATTTAGGTCAGTATCGGACCGATACCGATACGTAATATCGGATCGGTCCATAGTTAGGATATATACTGAGACTAACAAGCTGATCTACACTACAGCAGCAGTGATCAGTGAGATGCTTGGCTACAAGTTGAACAGCCACAAGGAGCAGTACCCTCCATGGAGAAGGAGGGAGGTTACCCAACTATCAGAACTGCAGGGAGGTACTTAAGAAGTACAGCAAGCTAACCATACCCAACGCCTTGGAAACTGCCAAGCAAAAACTCACAGCCTTGGCCAGCTGCTTGAAGAGGTACACCAGAGAGATAGAAGGCAGGAGAATTAACCAGCTGTTCTCCACAGAACCAGCCGAGGTGTACTCTCAGTGGCAAGGGAACAATATGAGAACAGCACCACCAAGGCTGGAGACGGAACAATACTGGAAAAACATATGGGTAGCAATGCTCATTGGCTAGTGAATTTAAGAGAAGACCACAGCAACCTCCTTGAACAGGGTACAGTAGCCATCACAGTGGCAGACGTCCAAGAAAGGGTCTCCAGTTTGAAGAGTTGGACAGCACCAGGCCCCGACATGGTTCACGCCTACGGGCTGAAGAAGCTGACTGCACTCCACAAGCACCTGGCAGCACAAATGAACCAGTTGCTAGCTGACGAGAGACACCCAGTATAGCTAACCGAAGACCAGACAGTCCTGATCCTCAAGGACTCCAAGAAAGGACCGGTCCCATCCAACTACCGGCCAATAACCTGCCTCAGCACCACGTGGAAGCTCCTGTCAGGCATCATAGTGACTAAGATGAACAGGCATATGGCTCAATACATGAGTGGGGCACAGAAAGGGATTGGCAAGAGTACCAGAGGTGCAAAACACCAGCTACTGGTAGACCGAGCAGTCAGCCGAGACTGCAAGACCAGGCTGACCAACCTGTGCACTGCCTGGATTGATTACAAGAAGGCCTATGACTCAATGCCCCACACCTGGATCCTGGAATGCCTAGAACTATACAAGATTAACGGGACCCTAAGAGCCTTCATCAGGATGCGGCGGACAACACTAGAGGCCAACTTCAAGCCCACAGCACAAGTCACCATCAAGTGGGGGATCTACCAAGGAGATGCTCTGTCCCCACTACTGTTCTGCATCGGCCTGAACCCCCTCAGTGAGATCATTGACAAGAATCATTGACATCTGGCTACTAGGGTTGGGCGATTGGACGAATATATCAACTATCGGCAATCGTTTTCACAAGGGCGATTTATTCATTTATTTGCCCACGAGCAAGTTTGCTAATAATGATGGAGCTAATAGAAGCAGTCAACAGAAAAAAAAAAAATAAAAAAAAAAATAGCGCTGTTTTAACAGCACCCTCTTTTATTTGCGAGCAAATGCACCGTCCTCAGAGTGCGCCCAAATGCTTGTTGATAGAGGTGCAGAAGCTGGTAACAGCCGCATACTCAGCCAGATGGTGGAAACATAAATGCTCATGCAAGTTAGCCGTGTTTGAGTACTTTGCTTACGTCTGCACACGCAGCACACCACTTTGGTTACATCCTTAGGTTTACCTCTTTCATCTGGTTTACAGCCAAAGAAATCCCAAATTGGCGACTTGATTTTTTTTTTTGTGCCGTTAGCGTTAACGCACGGTCATCACGACTAACAAGATTAACAATTAACCAATCTGGAGCGCAGACTGAGTCAAAAACCCTGAAATGTCTCTGTCAACGTAGTGTGTTCATTCTGCGCTCCAGATGGGTTGAGCGAGTTAAAAATTTTAATCGTGTTAATTGTGATGACCGCATTAATGCTGCGTTAACGCTGACAGCCCTAATTTTTTGGGGGAAATTAGTTCGACCATGTTTGGACTTCTTCTGTGTTATAAACGTGAAATCAGTCCGTGCATGATTACACGGACGATATGTTCGTGCGCGAATATATCGCCCATCATCGATTATTGGACTGACAATTGTTGTTTGGAAAATTTTTACATATCGCCCAAACCTATAGGCTACGGATACTGACTGCGGAATGGAGCAGTTTTCAGCCACCTCCTGTACATGGATGACATCAAGCTGTATGCCAAGAGTGAACAAGACATCGATTCACTGATCCACACCACCAGGATATACAGCAGTGACATCGGAATATTGTCCAGCCTGGAGAAAAGTAGTTGGATGATAACATAGAGAAGGAAGGTAGTCAGAATTGAGGGGGTAATAACACCTATGCCCTGCCTGTGATCAGGTACCCTGATGGGATAATAAGCTGGCCAGAGGAGGAGATAGGAGCCACTGACATCAAGACAAGGAAGCTCCTTACCATACATGCATGCAAGGTTTCACCCCACGTCCTGCACCCTGAGGCTGTATGCTAAGCAGAAGGAAGGAGGCCAGGAACTGGTGAGTGTCAGCACCACAGTCCAGGATGAGGCAACTAACACCCACGGCAAACAGAAGAAGACAGCTATAGTGATAGATATAGCGGTTCGAATGACAGTAACATCAGGAAGAAGGAACACAAGAAACAAAAGAGGCATCTAACTTCCGAAATAGAAAAAGTAAATAGACCTCCCCTTTTCTGTTTCACATCCTGACTGAACAGTCTCCACTGGTTTTAAAAATAATAAACATCCTAACAGCTGAACAGTTTTAGTGGCTCACTTTCTTTCCCATGTTTTGGCTCAGAGAAACCTGAGCTCTAGTTTGTCCTGGACTGGAGTCAGAGCCGTTCTCATTTGTGAGCCTAGAGCAATATTTACTTTAATTATATTCACTTTGTAGAAAACCTTGCATTTGTGTGTCGAGTCAAATACAGTGGAATAGTCACTTCTTACAAACTGCTCTTTCAGGATCACATTTGTTAGGAGATCACCTGATTGGATGTGTAGAAGCCCATCATTCAGCCATTTAATTCTCTATTTTCACTGTCCTTTTTTTTTTTTTTTTTTTTGCTCCAGCACCATTTGTTACTTATTTTTCTCTCCTTTTTTCTTTGTCTTGGCCTTCCCAAGCACAGTCGTCTGTATCACTCCCTGTCTTTTTTCTATATTTGTCACTTTCTTCTTACTGTCTTTTCAGCTGCAGAGTCCCAGTGTGTATCCCCCGGAATGCAGTTGATTGGCTAAGCAATGTGAAATAGCTAACTCACATCCAATTGGTCTGCGTGTTTCTTCAGCCACTGAACCACTGCTGTAAAGACCAGAAAACCTGCACCAGTTAAAACAGAAGCATCCCATCAGGTTTTAAATCTGTTCTGGATGTAGGTCCAGGTCCGTATGGGACAGCTTTAAGGCCTGAAAAGCAGCCCGCCTGCTAGTAAGCTCTGCACTACAGCAACAGGGCGAAAACACAAGAAACTTTATCTGGGATGATTACTGTTCCTAAAAACAAACTCCCTGCTAGAGAGTCACTGGTGTAAAATTAGAAGAAACCAGACAAACGCAAGGAATTTATTTTCTTTGGGTCTTTTCTTAATAATTGAGAAATTATTAAGGGGGGAGGAGGTGCAACTGTAGAATATTAAACTGACATAAATAAATAAAGATTCCCCTTCATATAATACAAAGTCAATATAGAGCTATAAAGTCTTCTGGTCTTGTGTGAGGGGAGGCTAAGTGGACTCTGGTAGACAAAAAACAAACCAATCCCTCTGCTATCTGATACAATAGTACCCATTTATTTTAGCTTATTTACTGTATATGAATACTTTTAATATTTTCTGGACTGAAAACTTTGAAATTTAAAGGCTGTATGAGGCACCAGTTATATCTAAACCCTTCTTAAGAAAATTACTCACAAGCATAACTTCTCCTGTCAGAAGCCTGCTTCTGCCTCTGCTGTGTACCAACTTCCTGCTCTTATCATTCAGATCTCAATGAGGTGCCTCTCTTTCTAGTTTCAAGCCTCCCTCAATAAATAAAAACTGTCACATCATGCACTCTGTTTTTACAAGCAGCTAGCTTGTAGAAGGATACAATCCAGAACTTCCAGTTCTGAAGTGTGCGGTTCTTCACATATTCATTAAACTTCTCTTGCATGTGGTCGAGGCGATGTCGTCTCATCGGTACGCCCGTCACAGGAAGCTGCTCCTGACACAAGCTGCAATGAGGAAAGATTTCAGAGTTAATACATCAGATCGCTGTGCAGGTTTAGTACACTACTGTGCAAAAGTCTCGAGCCACTGTTTACTTCCTTACATTTTGCTCGAAGCAGCAACGTATTGAACCCTGTGCAAATATACCGTATTTTTCAGACCATAAGGGGCACCAGATTATAAGGCACATTAAGCAAAACAAAACAGTCAGATATGTCAAACTTTACTCAACTCATTCTTCTTGACTAACTTCTAGTGGTGTGTGGATCGATATTGAAATATCGATTCCTCCGATACCAGTTATTTATGTTCTAGAATCGATTCTCATATTAAAATATTGATATTTTAGTAATTTTGGGTAAATTTGTAGTTTATCATTAACAGGAACACAGTGGAAAGAAACTATATCATTTGGATCGTCTAACTTGGAAGGAACTACTTCCTCTTCCACCTTTCATGGTCATATGCGAAATACGGCTGTATAAATGTGTGGCAGCCCCTTGGCATCCACACTCACAACAATGTCTGAGCTTAAACGGAGTCATGTGTGGACGTATTTTACCTCATAAAACAGCCAAGACGCGGTTTGCGATACATGTGGCAAGACAGTGAGGTGTTGTGGCAACACCACTAACCTCGTCAAACATCTCAGAGTAAATCATATCAGAGAATATTATGAGCTTATGTTGAGGTGAACTGGAGAGGAGTGGGACAGGTGCAGCTAGGGTGAGACAGACATCTCTTGCAGAGTCCTTTAGAGCTGCAGGCAGGCAACGTGTTCAAACAGCGCATAACTTAAGGTTTTTTTTTTTTAATTTCTGTATGATAATTCTGCATTATTAAGCAATAAGAACAAGTAGTCTAATGTCCTGTAATCATTATGAAGCTATAATTACATTTTTGTGCAAAGTATCAATATCAGATCAGTATTGTTGATACCATCCTGAATTTTTCTTGGTATCGGATCAGAAAGGAAATCAGTACTATCGCACATCACTACTAACCTCGTATTGTGGATGGATTATCTCAGTTGTTCTACTGACTGAAGTTTGGTCCGTTTACAGCATCCTGCATTTGACTGCATTTGTCCCTAACCATCAGGAACCCCCACCTTAACTTTTATCGAGTGGAAAAAAGTTCGCGTTCATCCTCCAGCTTCACAGTGTTTATGTTATGCTAACATAGCTGTGTCGCTAGCGATCACGTAGCACATCAGCCAGCTACTCCAACTTCAGTAACCCTACAAAAGTCACTGCTGTTTGCTGTCTTCATTTAGGTTGGAAGTGATAGCAGAGCTGTACGTTTTAATTTTTCAGAAATTTCTCAGTCAGATCATGTTTAGGTGTAAACTAGCGAGCTAACTTCCTGCTAACTTCTAACTCCATTAAGTTTAATAAATAATAAAAAAATAATAAATTTTGTTTTCATGGATGCCTGGATGTTAAACTTAAAGACAAAGACTACATAAGTAAACCCAAAATGCATTTTCTAAATGAAGGTGTTTATTATTAAGGGGGAAAAAACTTACATGGCCCTGTGTGATTGCTAACCATTTTTTTTTCTTTTTTTTTAATGATATGACTTGGTTAAACTGTATTATCTAAGGCATAACAAACAAAAAAAGGGAACAAATAATTTCTTTTTAATGACAAAATGCCTAAAGACACAATTTAAAACTGGTTCTTTTTAAAGTTGTAGGCACTTGATTCAGGTACCTTTGTATCCTTGAATGATTCATAGGTCAGCGTTAAGTAGCTTAAACAAATAAAACATGGCTCTGAAAATGGTCATGTACAAGAACTGGACTGAAAAAGTGTGAAAAAGCAGCCAATGTCCAAAGATAAACTTTGAAAAAACATCAGAAATCCAGGAGAACTATCACTCAAGACCACTGTAAAAACTCTGGCTCCTTAGAAGAAAAATTTAAATATAAAAGACTTTTGCACAGTGCTGTATATCATAATGTTTAAGACATGATACAAAATGTTTAAACATACCTAATGGAGGTGTTGAGCTCCTCAATCTCCTCTCGTAGTCTCTTAACTTCATCCTGCATTTGTTGCCTCTCCTGCTGGAGCTTCATAATGTGCTCCACTGTCTTCTGTAACGTCACTGCATTACTGATCTAAAAGCACAAAGTTAATAAATGTTTTTAATGAACAAATCAGACATTAGAGGCAAATATGGTTCTGGACATTTCATGATAACACACAGGCACACATGCTTACATTTGATTGGGACTTAAGAGCAGGAACCAGGTTGCAGAGTGTCTTAAAGCCAATATTTATGTTTGATCGCCTCTTTTGCTCAGCAGATATGTGTGTGGTCCTCCGGATCTGTCATACATCAGCACACAAAGGATTAGACAGTATTATGGAGATTGTATGCAGTGTTAAAAAGAAACATCGGAAATGCCCCATGACGCTGTAATCCGTGCCTTAATCTCAGTTCATTAAGATGTTTTACATGTAAAGTAGGATTTCAGTCCTATTCACAAACATGATCAAACTTGTTTAAGTTTTATGTTTGAAAAAACACAAACACAAACCTGAGGTTGCTCGTTCTTCACCAAAACTGGACTGGTACTGCTGATTAATGACTGTGGGCTGGGTAACGACTGTGGGCTAGGAACCTGATCTAACCCGCAGGGCGATCTTTGTCCAGATTGTGGCGGATTAGGAACTGAAAAGAAAAGCAACCAAAAATCAGGTTTTAACATGTTGTGGAGTTGAAGTTTTAAGTAACTTCCTGAATGAATTCTCACCAACACTGCAGGAACCCTTCTGATTTTTGCGGCTAGAGGAAAATGATTTTTCTTTGGGAACAATCGTCTGGGGAGACTTCTGAGGCACGACGTGAAATCCAGATGCCTGAGATACATGAAAGTGGAGCAAATATCCAAAAAATAAATATAATAACATGAAAGAAACTTTGCAATAAATATCAATCCTCTTCACTTGATTTTGTTTTTGAACAAAAAAAAAAAAGAAAAGAAAAGAAAAGAAAAGAAAAGAAAAAACAAAGACAGCATTCGAACAAATTTCACTCATTTTTATGTGACACTCATATCACAAAAAGTTTCCCCTCTTTAATTTGTAAGGTTTTGCGTATCAGGAGAAATACAAAATAATTCATTCCTTTGTAGAGCTTAAAATTAAGTACATGTAGCCTCAGATGAACTGCAAAACACGACATATTACAGTTGTTGTGATGTACCTAACAGAAATGAAGCCAAAATAAAGAAGCTCTGCTGTGAAAAAATAAGTCACTGCTTCCACAGAAATGAAGAAGGCAACAAAGGCCAGGTGCTGTTAATCAAATGCACTTGATTAATTGATCATTAGCAGATGTGAGCACTCTTATATAAACAAATGTTCTGGAATTTTGCTGGTCTGGAGAATTCAGATGTTTTTTAACATAATACCAAGGAGGCAAAACATCAGCAATGAGAAGCACCTGCGACTGCCCAGCAATCCAAGAAGTCCAAACAATCTGAGGTCAATCATTCTGCAGTGAGAGTGATTATTCACAAGCGGAAACCATTTAAAACAGATGCAAATCCCCCATGAGAGGATGCTCCAGCAAATTCACCCAAACGTTAGACTGTGCAGTGCTCAGAGATCTGAAGAAAACCCCATTAGCTACATCTCATACTGTACAGGCCCCAGTTAGCATGTTAAACGTTAGTTACAGTAGAAAATTCTGAACAGCCGTGGTGTGCATGGAAGGGTTTCCATGAGAAAGTCTGTCTGCATCTTAACAAATTACAAAACCTCCAGACACCTCATAACATCTGCCAACACAGTGGTGGAGGAGAGGTCATTTGGCCAGGATTTACAGCCACAAGACCTGGGCACCTCGCAGCAACTGAGTCGACTCTGAACTCCTCTACATAACAAAGTATTCTAGAGTCAGATGTGAGGACACTCGTCCAACAGCTAAAGCTTGGCCCAAATTGGGTCATGCAACAGCGACAATGGGGGACATTGATCACAAGTCCAGACCTCAACATCATTGAATTACTTATCATCATCATCATTATCATCATAGTTTATTTATATAGCACTTTAAAAACACACAAGGCTGACCAAAGTGCTGAACAACAGAAATATAAGAGATACAATAAGAATAATAAATACGATAAAATAATAACTATAGTAATAACAATAAAATATAAGTAAATAAAAGTCAGTTGCCCACTGAGTCAAAGGCCAGCGAATAAAAATACGTTTTTAATCTGGATTTAAAAATCAGCACTGATGTCGATTGCCTAATGTGAAGAGGAAGATTATTCCAAAGCTTTGGAGCCACAATAGAGAACGCTCGGTCTCCTCTCAGTTCCAGCCGTGATTTGGGGACTGAGAGCAACAGCTGCTCAGTTGACCGGAGCGACAGAGTGGAGACATAGGGCTTCAGCAAATCAGACAAATATACAGGTGCCAGACCATTTAAGGATTTAAAAACGTGGCAATTAGTGTGGCAAGAGAGCTGTGCGTAAACAAATACCTGCAAACATTATAAAGAAGAGTGGAAATTCATCCACAAAGATTTGAGACACTGAAGATGGCACAGAAAATGTACTTTAGGTTATTGTTGCTAAAGGTGATTCTGAAAGCTATAGAATCACATTTTCTCACACTGCTTCTGCATTTTGGTTTAATTTTTCCAAAATAAATGATCAAACGATGTGATTTGTCATGTCTTGTTGTTCATCTGAGGTTATACTTACCTAATTTTTAAGACATGGTAAAAATTTGATTTTTTTTTTGTTATGATATGATATAAAACTTTACGCTCTATAGGGGGCACATTTATTTATTTACTTAACAAAACTGTAGGAAATAAATTCAAACAGTGAGCTGCAAACATACCGATCCAAGAGCAGGAGAAGCAATGACCACACCTGTGTTAGGGACCAAATCTGCTTTCAGGGGTGTGGGTGTAACAATCACAGCATTGGCATGACCTGGGAAAGGGCCTGAGAGGATTCACACACACATACACAAATGTTACCGAGTGATCTGAAAGTTCTGTGGGAAATCTAACCATAAGATGTACATAAAATACGGTTGTAGCCACATTAACCTCGCTCATTGGTTTGTGGACAGGAGCTTTTGAGGCTTTTTGAAACCAAATGTGACAAACAGTATCAAACAGTGGATGTGACCTAGAAACTAGGGTACAGTGTTTGCTTATCTATTATCATCTTGTCAAAGACATGACAACCTCACTCTACTGCCTAAACCCAGATTTTTACTGTTTTTGACTCTAATTGAGACCCAACTTTAGTGTAGTTTAACTTTTTATCTTCATTTCACAGTTGTACTTTGTACAATAGTACAACAAAAGTGTAGCTCTGTAGTTTACAAAAGGAAGCGACTAGCGACTGATATGATGAGCTCATCAGAAAACATTTTGCTGAGCTCAAAGATCAAATAAGTTTTGGTTTTCTACAAATGGGTGCTTCGCCCCCTCCTGGCTTAAGCTACCTCCACGCTGGCATTTCAGACCAGCACACTACATCTGTCTTTTAATGTCATCTATGAGTATAACCTCCTTTTCAACAGCTTTTCCTGATACATCTTACAAAGATTGTCATATTTAAAATAAAAGCTGAAAAGGAAAACATCTATACTTGAAATAACTACCTCAGTGTACTTTTTTCCTTAAAACTCTAACATAAGTGAAGCTACAGTAACTCAAATATGTGTGTGTTACAACATTAAGTCATTACATTAGACATACTGTAGCGCTACCTTGTGGTGAAAATGATCATTTTACATTTCCTTTTTACAGATTTAAAATACTGATCTTGATTTTAGAAACCACAGACCTGTGAGGATGATCTGAGACGAGGGAAGGGTGTTAGCAGGAGCGATCCGCGGCATGGGCCGACTTTTGTTGGCACTGGGTGGCTGTAAAGGTCGAGGCAGAGCAAAAGTCTGAGGTTGCTGTACAGAAGTGGCAGCCAGAGGAGCCAAGGTTTGGAGATGGGATGGGTGACCTGGCGCTTGTGCAGATAAGGTGCTATACTCCGAGCTGTGGCTGAAGGTGGTGGCTGAGTTGCTGGGCGTGACAGTAGAGGAGGCTGTGTGTGTAATCACAGATGGCGCTACAGTCTCATCCAAGACTGAGGTGTTGTTCAAGGGTGAGGTAACCATGGGTGCTGCTGAGGCCATGTCCTGACCTGGAAGGCACTGTACCAGAGGATCATGTGATAACGGCTGAGCGACAGAGGGAACCTGACCACTGGGCGCTACCTGCCCAGGGAACAAGGACAAGTAGTTGTGTGCATAGACAACATCGCTACTACCGCCTGACTGACTGGCCATGGGAGGGGGGACAGACATGGGGCTAGAAGGGGAGATGGGGTTGGTTGTCAGCTGCATGGAGGACATTAACTGGGCCTGGCAAGGGATGAAAAGGAAACAAGCACACTTAGTAAAATATGATACAGAGCAGACACACTTCTGTGGTTTATGACAGTAAACAGACAGTCTGATGACACATCTGTTATACCTGCTCTTTAACTAACTGGTAGTAAAAGTTTCAGGAGAGGATCCATTATTTATAATACTAAATATTCTGAATAATTAATAACTGACCTCACTGCTAACTGATCCTGTACCTTAATTTTCATTCAAAGTTGAGATATTCTACTTTATTGAAATTTTTATTTTTAAAATATTTTTACCTTATTAAGATTTTTGATTTGCTTCATACTGAAGTTTATTTTTGAGCCATACTATTACGTTCATTTCATAGGTCATAGTTTTAACATAATCATTAAGTGCTGTACCAAAGGATTTTTTTGACTTTTGGAGTATTTAAAGTATAGTACACGTCTTGTCTTCAAATACTGGTTTTCTAAAGTCAATTACAGTGAAGTACAGTGACAGGACAATGACAGTGTGCATATATAATTGTCAAACAAGCTTCTTGCTTTTTAAAAAGGTTCACTGGACACTTTATTGGGTACAACTATTTCAGAATGAGGAGGAAAAGTGATTTAAGTAATTTTGAACGTGGCATCGATGTTGATTGCTCTGAGTATTACAAAAACTGCTGATCTACTTGGATTGCCCACAAAAACATCTGTAGGGTTTACAGAGAATGGTTAAAAAGGTATAATATCCAGTTAGCAGGAGTTCCTCTGGGTGAAAACGTCTTGATTGACGTCAGAGAAGAATGGCCAGATTGCTTTGAGTTGATATCAAGGCAACAGCGACGCAAATACCCATTTGTGCAAACCAAGGTATGCAAAAGAGCATTTCTTAGAGCAGATGGTCTGCAGCAGAAGACCATCATATAGACTCACCAATATGAGACAACGGGGGAAAAAAAAAGTGGAAAAATGTTGCCTGAGCTTTGATTTCTGCTGCAACATTCGAGTGGTTGGGTCCAGATTTGAGGTAAGCAACATAAAAGCAATGATCTATTGTCTATCAGTGGTTCAGGCTGGTGGTGGTGGTGGTGGTGTACACTTTGTACCGACTGAGCACTGTTTAAATATCACAGCCACCAGATCCTCCATAGCACCTGTGGTTGAACAGGAGTTTCACATTATGGATGTGCAGCAACTCTGTGACGCCATCATGTCACTTTCGACCAACATCTCTGACGAATGTGTCCAGCACTTTTTTGAATCTGGGCCATAAAGAATTAGAGTAGTTCTAAAGACAAAAGCAGGTCCAACCCGGCACTAACAAGGTGCACCTAACAAAGTGTCCGTGAATGAAAGTGTCTGCTGGTTCAACCAGGTTCAGGTTTCATGAACGCGGCATATCTTTGGCATCGCTATAATGAGCCTATGTACTGTCTGTGTTGCTAAAATTCATACAGGGACCCAGAAACAATTAACAGTGGACCCAAAAGAAACATTTTTTCACTAAAGCCAAGTCATGGCTGATTAAAAAACTTTTGAGAAACTTCAAGGAGGAAGGTAGCATGAAAGAAAAGCCAAATATTCAGAGCTATTTAGAGTACACAATTTTATTGAAAATTTTATGAATTAAATGTTAATCAGTTTGAGCAAGTCATGTATGAAAGTGCTGTGTAAACAGTTTAGTAATATTATTATGTTACTTCATTGTTTTTGTCTAACTACAGTAAGGCAGAAAGTTGGTGGCAGACGTGGCAGAAATACAAAGAAATTTAAAATCTAAGAAAAATTTTAAAAAAACTCTCCTTGAACAGACTGTTTTCATGATGGTGTGTGTTAGGGACTGAGCCTTGGATCTGTGTTTACCTGTGACTGAGAGCTGCTGCTGGGTAGAGGGGTGACAGATGATGCAGTGGGGGAAACAGAGGGGAAGGCGGACTGACGGAGGCTGTGAAATAAGTCTGGAACAAGAGTCTCTATGTTAGCTAGAGGTTAGTAAAACCACACTACTTTTTGTGTTAGGCTAGGCCAACTGCTGTAGCAGAGTTACTAGAATATGTGCGCTTGATTTCTGTACAGTGTGCACTATTAGTCTGTGTCAAGTCCTAATGCAGCTGTGGGTGGTGCTTTACTGTTACCTTGCAGTGGATCAAATGAGTCCATGAAGTCCAAGTTAGGCTGTAACGGGATGAGTCCTGGTTGGATCATGTCAGCATTCCATGCATGAGCTTTGGACAGGAGAGGCAGAGTTATGGGGAGTAAGGGCCACGGCATGGCTATGTTTATGCAAATATAAGAGATCCAGTTCCACAAGCATATCTTTTTTTGATTTTCTTACCAATCTCCCTCGGATTAGGGAAGGGTATGGGCTGGTGTGAGGCCAGCGTAGAGAACAATGTGTCCGTAAACTCAGACATCAAAACGTCCATGTCGAAAAGGTTGTCCATCTCCATGGGGGCAGGCGCTTCATTATTCACACGACGAGTCACACGGCGTGCAGCGGCCTCTTCATCCTGATAAAAGGAGACACGGAGCATGTCTGGAGAGACTTCCCCAAACAGGGATAACTGCTCCTCCGGCCCCTTTGAGCGTTCAAAATGCAGCAACCACACCAGTTAGCAACACACAAGCATGCAGCATCACATAGTATTGTGAACTCCTCATTTACATGAACTGTGCAAAAGTTTGATGGGAAATTTCATTTTATGTATTTTAGATGGGGTTTTTTTTAATGATACAAGCTACAACCGTTAATTCAGTCTTTTAAACGAAGCCTAAACGATGAACCTTGATCTACATTCAAGCAGGCTGCTAATGTATTTATTTATTTTTTACATTTACTTTTCCATGCTGTCAAACTCAAGACTGACATCATTACTCTAGTCCAATCATTTTCTTGCCTGTCTTCTGCGACCCAATCAGCTTCAGTTCTGCATGCTTCAGATCTCAGTGCTCTTCTGTCATTGTAATGTCAGACTCGCATTCATGCATTTCCACCTCCCCCGGTGTCTCAGAGCCCCATCAAACCCTCCATTTCCCTCTTCACCACCACCATCAGTGTCTGGATCCTAGAGGATCCTGTCCGAACTCCTGTCACTGCTGGGTCCGCTGCTCCACAGCCTAATCACTAAATAGCTTTTATTCAAATTCTGTATCTCAGTAAATCATTTGAACTTGTCCGAATGATCTCTCCATACTGAACTTTGAATTAAATTAAATTTTCAACACATAAAAAACAGCTCAAAACAGTTACTACAATTGTTGTGAATAAAGCAAATCATTAATCATATCTTCAGTTGTTCAACTAAAATCAATTTAGTTCTGTTTAATAATAGCTGGTATAATTTGGGGCGGGGTCTGTCCTCTGTGAACATGATATAGCCTGCATTATTTTGGCTTCATGTTGGAAATGGAAAATACATTCCCATGTCGTTCCTTCTTCCCTCAGCAGCAGACATACAATGGCCAGCCCCCCAAAAATAAGTCACCACCTGAATGTAACTAAGCAAAAAGCCAAGAGTCTTCCAGTAATTGGATAATTACTGCAGTGATTACTATGTTTCAGCTTGCAACATGTTATTTGACTGTAACTGATGCAGCGATTAGCTTCTCATTTTTTAAACAACCTTGTTGAAAAATCTATCCAATAGTCATGGAATAGTCTTAAAAAAGTAAATAAATAAAAAGTAGAAGTCCTTGATATGTTTAACAGTAAAAGTAACAGCATTTCCACACATGATGGGAAGAGAACTAAAGGGACTGAAAATAAACAGCTGTGCAGCTTTGAGAAAACCAATAATTAGTGAGACTAACTGGGAAAAAAGACTTCATTTCACTACGGAGCATAAACATTGGAGTCATACCAATAATAGGTGAAGCAGGGTAAGAAGAGAAATGGCTGAAGTAATGCATCCATGATCCCTAGTGGAAGTGTTGTTGTGATCTGGGGTTGGTCCGGTTGTTCAGGCCTATTTAAGCAATGTTTTAGGTCAACTAACTCCTGAATATACTGAAATGCCATGCTCCCTGAACCAGAGAGTGGTATGGCGGTAAGTCATACTGCCTTTAAGCTCAGGGTAGTAAAGCTTACTGCCACACACTGCCCAAATACAAAAAGGGTAAATAGATCACTAACACCAAATACAGATTTTATTTTGGTCTCTGCTTTAAATTTAACACCTCAAACTTTTGCACAGTGCTGAATGGGTGAGGATCCCACCATACCCGGCATGTTGGTCATTTCGTATGCTGTCGGTAAAAACACCACACGACCACATCCATTTATATTCAGCATTACAGCACAGGTAGCTGCTCCAGTATTTTCGCGAACGATAGGTTTGACACTCACACCTCAACATCAGCGCTCATGTCTAAACTCCACAGTTTGTTAAAGTGCCCTGACACTGTTAAACAGTGGCTGGAAGGTGGATGGTTGATAGTTTTCTTCAGTTAAATTAAGACAAAACTAAAATAATTATCTTTGCACAAAAAAAATGCATGTCTGGGATAAAGGAGACACCTGGACCTCTTGGTTATTTGGCAAAATCCTCTGTTAGGAACCTTGGCATAACCTTTGATTCTGATCAGCGGCTGTCCCACTGGATTATAGAAGCCATCTCACTGGCGTACAGCACCAAGAGTCTTGCTTTGCCCCAGGATGTGAGAGTTCATTCCACTATGGGAATGGAAACCTCATGGGCTCTTTTTAAAGGGGCCATGATATTTGTGCTGTAGCTAGTTGGGTATTACTTTTGTTCAGCTCTATCATTTGGATGTCACAGCCCCTTTGGTGGCTCATGGTGTCCTTTTTGCTGGGTCTACCACACGCTAAAGCGCCGGCAGTCTGATTCTAGTTCGGTGGCTGCTCTGTGGGGCGTGTATATATGTTCCATACTTATGTGCTGTACCGAGTGAATCAACCGAATCGAATGAAAGGTTATATCTATAACTTCTATTCCCTGAAGGAGAGGAACAAGGTACAACACAAGGTTGTACCGCCGCGCAGCTTGGCTCGTTGAAGAGCGGATATCAAACTGAGGGATGACTGTGATGACTGGGGGTATATGTGCAGGTGGCGCTGTGCACATGTCATTGCAGGTCATCCGCCTTAAAGGCGTGAACAGAGGTTTCTTCAGCCAGGACACACAAGGTAGTGATACCCAAACTTATGTTTTGTACCCCATTCCTCTCCTTCAGTGAACAGAAGTTAGACATAACTGTTCGTTTGCCCCAGAAAGTGTCTTTTTTTCCAAGCTTTTGAAAAGTCTCCCTCTGTATAATCTGTGCATCTCTGAGCTTCTGTATCGATATAACATTAAAACGGCACTAAGGAAAACAACAGAGTCATACGCTTGTGTCTTCAACCCAGCAGTGACACAATGTGCCAGGTTACAGAAATCGAGAGGTGCACGACCGGCGGAAAGGTAGAGGTGGCAGAGGTGACCATATTCCACATGCCGGGTATAATGGGACCCTGAATGAGTGAGTGGGTGAGTGAGTGAGTGAGTACATAGTTTTACAAACTAAATTAGATGCACACAATCAAAAGTGCCTTGTTTGCATAGTCACAGATGATATTCTAAGTACAAATAATTTCAAGTTGACTGGGTTAGTGTGGTTTAATTTCATCAGTATCAATATCTGGCTGAACAGATGCTGACACTAATGATTATGTTAATATTAACGTCTTGTTAGTGACCTAAGCATGTTGCAATGCTGCATACCTTAAGTAAGCTCGAGAGGTCGTCATCCTTGTGTTTCTGTAACTATAAAAGAGTTCACAAGTTCAACATTAAATAAATATTTATGCTTTATGGCCAAACAACATGTCTACTAAAATTTCTCAGCATCTTTGTAACAGAAACAGTGTTTCAGTATAATTATACTGTACCCTTTTCTTAAAGTATGTTCTCCATTTGTGGTATTCTCTTATGACAATTTCAATTCTTCTTTTCCAGGATTTCCCCTCTGCAGCAATGGCCTGGAAAAGAGAAAGAGAGAGATAGGAACTAAACCGAAGCCTATGACAAGCATATGGTACAAAGAAAGGAAGCAGGGAAGGAAAACGAACATCAATGTCAAGAAAGTGTTTTGAGTAGGGATGGGTACCGGTGTCCGGTGCCATGATGGCACCGGTTCTGACATAAACAGTAACCAGACCGAAAAGCAGCGCACATTTCGGTGCTTTTTTTTTCCTGAGCCAATTCTAGCCAATCATTTTACGTTTCCGAGGATAGTAGGCGGGTCCAGGTACGTATGTTCTTTTAGAGCAGAGCTACAGATTAAAAATGCCCAAGGCGAAGCGATCAAAAGTCTGGCTGTACTTCACAGCAAAAGGTGCAAACTCAGCAGCCTGCAACAAGTGCTTTAAGCTGATACTGTGATACTGTCAAAGGAGGTAACACCTCAAATCTGATGAAACACCTGGGGACGCATAGCGGGTTTTTTTTTTAAAGCCGAGAAATGCGCCGTGTTTGATAGCTTGCTGCGAGACCTCACACCGTGCACATCTACTGCGGGTGTGGTGCCTGTTATCGGACCCAGAGTTAGCAACATCCCCCCAAAAACCCGAAGAGGAGAGTCCTGGCCCCTAGCCCTGTCAGCGTAGCAGAAATGATGACGGATGATGATGGCAGCAGCAGCCGTTCTCCTCTGCGTGAGGAGCTTCATGTTGTTCGTGTGTAATTAACGTTGAGTACGCTAACCACATTATTACATTAATGCATGTAAGGTGAACTAGCAAACACCGTCGTAGTTACATGCGGCTGTCTTCTTGTTTGATGGCAGATACTCCCTTCACCCTGGCCAAAAAGGCTAAAATGACCAAAGAAAAAGTGGAAAACAGTTAAACATGAGAGGTTTTTGGACAAAGTTTGTGTTTTTTCCATTGTTTAAGCACTGCTTCCAGCCAAGAGTGAGACCATATATGCCCTATAGCTGCAGAAAAGGCTAACATTGTTATCTTTTTACATAAAACACAGCTGAACATGAGAGGTTTTTGGACCAATTTTGTGTTCTCCATTCTTTAAGCACCGGTTTGAGCACCGTTTAAGAACCGGCACCGTTTCAAAAATACCGGTTTGGCACCGGTATCGGATAAAACCTAAACGATACCCATCCCTAGTTTTGAGTGTCTGGACAACTGGATGATTTCAGCGAAAAGAAAAAACAAGTCTCTGTGCATCTCACAATGATCACCACTTCTTCATCTTTACCTCAGGACGATGGGCGTCCAGGTCCATACTTCCATCAAGTGGTGTCACAAAGTGACAAACGGGATTCGATCTTTTCTCCACATCTGGGGTTTGAAAAATAACTCAAGTTTAAAATACAGAGTTGGATTTTTCCATCTTAGAGAAGGATATTTAGAGAATATGAGAAAAAAACAAAAAAAACAAAAAACAAATCAACATAACAAGTATGTACAGTTATGGTCAAACATTTCCATTCATCATACACACAAATGTCAAGGTTATTTTGGTCTCTTAATGATTTCTTCAAACTGCTATTTTTCCAGGGTGGAATGATTGTACAGCATACATCTCTGATCATTTAAAAACAAAAAACAAAACAAACTAGAATACGCTCATTTCTAAATGACTGTGTCCATATATTTTATTGTTGCTGGCGACTTCAACCACACCAACTTAAAGACAGTCCTCCCGAGATTCCACCAACATGTCTCCTGCCACACCAGAGGAGACAAGACTTTAGACCATGTTTATTCCAACCTGGCTGGAGCCTACAAAGCAACACCCCTCCCCCACATTGGACAATCGGACCATCTCTCCCTGTTCCTCACACCTAGGTATTCACCACTCATCCAACGTGTGAAACCTGCTGTGAGGACAATTAAAGTGTGGCCAGAGGGGACAGACGCAGTGCTCCAGGACAGATTTAAAAACACAGACTGGAATATGTTCACCCACACAGACCTGGACCAGTACGCCTCATCTGTACTGGATTACATCTCCAAAACCACAGACAGTGTCACCACCCAGAAACGGATCACCATGTACCCCAACCAGAAGCCTTGGATGAACCGGGATGTTCGTCTCCTCCTGAAGGCCCGCAACACTGCCTTTAGGTCAGGAGATGCACACACCTACAGTACAGCCAGGGCTAATCTAAAGAAGGGCATCAAAAAAGCCAAACACCATTACAAAAAGAAGGTAGAAGAACACTTCTCCAACTCCAACCCCCGACGCATGTGGCATTACAGACTACAGGACCACCAAACCCTCCCCCGCATCCTCTGATGTCTCCTTCCTCAACGAGCTCAACAACTTTTACGCTCGTTTTGAGCGAGGGAACCCCACAACCACAACCAAAGCAGACACGACGCCAGACCACCAACCTCTGACTCTCTCCCCCACCGATGTAGGAGCGGTGCTGAGCAGGATCAATGTCCACAAGGCTGCAGGTCCTGATGGCATCCCCGGGCGTGTTCTCAGAGCGTGTTCTGGGGAGCTTGCAGGAGTCCTGACAGACATATTCAACCTGTCCTTGGCCCACGCTGTGGTACCGGCCTGCTTCAAATCCACCTCCATCGTCCCGATACCCAAAAACTCCAACCCATCTTGCCTCAATGACTACCGCCCAGTAGCACTCACCCCCATCATCACTAAGTGCTTAGAGCAGCTGGTCCTAGCACACTTCAAATCCTGTCTTCCCCCCCACCCTGGACCCCCACCAATTCGCATACCGCCAGAACAGGAGCACAGAGGATGCAGTCTCCATCGCACTGCACTCTGTCCTCTCACACCTGGACAACAACAACACCTACGCCAGAATGCTGTTTATAGACTTCAGTTCAGCGTTCAATACAATCCACCCCTCACAACTCATCAGGAAACTGACAGACCTGGGCATCAGTTCCCTCATCTGCAAATGGTTACTGGACTTCCTGACCAACCGCCCCCAACATGTCCGGCTGGATAACCACTGCTCATCTACCATCACAATGAACACCGGTGTACCACAAGGCTGTGTGATGAGCCCTTTCCTCTACTCCCTCTTCACCCACGACTGCAGATCTGCTGATGGTTCCAACACCATCATTAAGTTTGCAGATGACACCATGGTGATTGGCCTCATCAGTGACAACGATGAGGCCGCCTACAGGGAGGAGGTGGATCGTCTGGCTGAGTGGTGCGACACAAACAACCTGCTGCTTAACACCGAGAAGACCAAGGAGCTCATCGTGGACTACAGGAGGAATGCTGACCCACATCCACCCATCCACGTTAAGGGGACAGCTGTGGAGCGTGTGAGCAGCTTCAAGTTCCTGGGAGTCCACATCTCCGAGGATCTCACCTGGACGACCAACTGCTCCAAGCTGGTCAAGAAGGCTCACCAGCGCCTCTTCTTCTTGAGGACTCTGAGGAAGAACCACCTTTCCTCAGACATCCTGGTGAACTTCTATCGCTGCACCATCGAGAGCATCCTGACCAACTGTATAACAGTCTGGTACGGGAACTGCTCTGCCTCGGACCAGAAGGCGTTGTAGAGGGTCGTGAAAACTGCCCAGCGCATCGCCGGAGCACCACTTCCTGCCATAAAAGACATCTACAGGAAGCGGTGTCTGAAAAGGGCTGGGAAAATCATCAGAGACCCCAGTCACCCATCACATGGACTCTTCACCCTCCTGCCCTCTGGGAGGCGCTACAGGAGCCTCCGGACTAAGACCACCAGGTACCGGAACAGCTTCTTCCCCACAGCTGTCAGACTCCTGAACTCTGCCTCCTGACATCTGACAGCCTCTGTAGAAATTATCCACACCCTCACTTATCTTAACTGCACTACTGTATAGCTCTGTGTAAATAATCATTCTGTACATACAATAATTTTTAACCTTACAACTGTTTACAACTTGCATAGTTCCCATTTCTGTATAACTGTATATCTCATATTTCTGTAAAGTTATTTATTTCATATTCTGTATAGTTTTTCATATTTATATCCTGTTCATAGCTTGTACTCACTACAGCCTGTACATACCTATAGTTATAGAATATTCACAACATACTTCATACCGTGTACATTATAACATACCACAATAGACCCATTTCTGTAATATACCTGCATATCTATATTATTGCTAATATATATTGTAATATATCTATATCACTAAAACACTTCTGGATGGATGCAAACTGCATTTCGTTGCCCTGTACCTGTGCATGTGCAATGACAATAAAGTTGAATTCTATTCTATTCTATTTTTACCCTTTTTTCCACCGCAGAAAAAGAAGAGTTCATAGAAATTACCAAAGGCCTAAAATTGCTACAACATTCATACCCACGATGACTGGATGTAACATTTTGACTACAACTGCTATTTAAAGCTTCATTGTTAAAATAAATAGCTCTATTTGTTTAGTTATAACTCACCCAGCTTAGAAAACACTTGACCCAGATTTAGTTTACTTAGTAATGTAACTAAGTTACTATTAGTCACTTCCACAAATCAGGCGTCACCCGTGGTGACCTTGGATTCACATCAAAGTGTATTTAAGATACACAGCTTTCTGTTTTAAGTCATCTATCGTCAGGCTGGTATAACTTTGAAATATATTAGCCAAAACATAGTGGCTCAGTTTGCAAAACATGGATTATAAGTGTAGTCTGTGTGTTTCTCCGTTTACATTTTCTTTTATTCTAGAATTAGGTTTACTGCATGTCTGGAAAAGTGGCTAAGCTTCTGCTGTAGTAATGACTTCCAAGAAACATGTTCACATGCAATAAAGTATCATATCAGAAGGACCACAAGTAGCTATCTATAAACACAAATAGAAGCTTGAATAATAACTTCAGTGAGAAAAGCATGCTGACATGTCCTAACCATGATACTAATAGTCCATTCCAACAAAGCGTTTTTAAGAGCAGTATTCAGGTCAGTACATGTCCCACAAAATGTGTATAAGATTTCAACAGTGATAATAAGACAGCTTGATTACAGGTTTCTCCAAACCCCTTCACTCTGCTCTCACACTGCTGGATCAAGAGCCTGTGTATGAAAGGATACTGGAGACAGAAGATCAGAAACTGTCTCTAAGAACTATTACGGTGGAAGTAAGACCGGCATGAGATCCTTTCCATTCCCTTTAGTATCATTATTAAGTGCCCATCTCATCCTATCCTGTATTTTTTTGTTGTTTGTAAGCGGCTTAAATTTTTATCTGGTATAGTAAGAGATTTTTATGAAGCCCATCAAACACTTATTATGATTTTGCTGTAGGCATTTTTCCTTCACCCTTTGCTTTTCCCTCATTAACGCAGATTACATGAATTCACCTGCTGCAGGCAGCCTGGTTGTTTCCTGTCTGTTAAGTTGCTGATTCCACACTTCCTGTGCTCTGACCTGATTTCCCCCCAGGATCTAAAGTCACATGAAAAACAAAGTTTTCACAGGCTCTATGCAGTCCTGTAAATAACTATACCCTTACTGCTTAGATAGCTTTAAGAAGGGAAGGCACTGGAAATCAAATGCACTTGATTAATTAACTGATCATCAGCAATGCACACCTGGAGCAATCAGGTGTATATTAACATAATCCCACAATCCAAAGAGGAGATGTCCCAGAAAAAAGTCAAACAATAAAAATAAATTTTATTTATTTTTATTTTTTTAAAAACACAAACAAAAAAACTCAAGCCTACATCTCAGACTCTGCAGGCTTCAGTTAGCATGTTAAATGTTAAATTTAGATAATTTCAAAAACACTGAACAAGCACAGCTTGTTTGGAACGGTTGCCAGGAGAACTCCTCTTCTCTCTAAAGGAACATGTCAGCACAGCTTGCAAAGTTTGCAAAATAAACCAAACACAGACACCTCACACTAACTGTCAGAGTGCATTCTTGATACAAACGTGAAGCCATCTGTTCAAGAGCTAAAGCTCGGCTCAAACTGGGAATCGAGGATTTCCAGTGGCCCAGTCAAAGTCCAGACATCAACCTGACTAAAATGATTTGCCAGGACCTTAAGAGAACTGTGTATAAATGAACTCGTGCAAAACTGACCTGAAGCAACGTTGTAAAAAAGAGCGGGCCAAATTTCTCCACGATAATGTGAGAGACAGATAAAGTCACATATAAACAAAGTACTTCAAGTTATTGCTGCTAAAGGTGGTTCTACAAGGCACTAAATTGTGGGTGTAGTTAGTTTTTCAAAGCCTTTCATGTTCCTCCCCTTCTTAAGCATATTGTTTTAGACCTTTATGCAGCTTTTGTAGTGATTAAAACTAGCTTCTCATTAGAAATTACAAATTGTAACAATAATTGCTAAACTTTTATAATATGGGGACTCCAGAAGGTTGGGGGAAAAAAACCTGACAGAAAAAAATAAGTTAGTAAGTTCAGTGTTATGAGTAGACACAACACTGCTTAATCCCCAGAGTTACATGCATTTTATATGCTTTAGTGTCTCATAGAGCAGCATTAAGAGGCCTAACAAAATTATCTCTCTGAAAAGGGTGAGGTAGAATTAATGGACTGAAAAAAAGCAGCCACTGTCCACAGAAACACTTTGAAAGACCTGGAGAACTACTGCTCAAGACCACTTTAAAAAATTACACAAAGGTCTTGAAGCAAAACATAAAGAAATGAGGAGTGCCTCGAGACTTCCACAGTACTGTATAAGGCTTCTTTGTAGAATCTAGGGCTGATAAATTAAATTATGGCAAAAACCTTAAACACAATCAATCATTTTCATGTGTTGAATTCTTTTTCTTGTAAACATACATTTATTTGCACTTTAATTAGCTGAAAATCAATTAAAACACACCTGGTGTGAAATACATTTGGGAAGAAAAGGGCTGTGTAGATAGTGAAACCAAGAGCAGCACATCAAAAGAAACTGCAAAACAGTAATCGCTTTTAAAAATAACTGGACGCTATAACTGTAACCGAAGTTCAAGTTCAGTGAATTGCGAAACCCTACTAGAACCCGTAGGAGTCCTTGTTACAATCCTTAAAAGGCAAAAAGATTCTGGATAAAAGAACCACAGACAGTGAAACATTGTCTCTGCACCATAGATGGGTTCTCATTAGAACATCAAAAATGAGCTTTTGAATTAGATCTTTTACAAGATGTTCCATTCATAAGCTAAAGAACTTGATATGGTTCATGTCTGGCCCATGAATGTCGATTTATCGCAAAGGACTGTGTTACACTGAGGGCAATTTTTTGTTAAATATTAACCAAAAACAGTCACTTTCACTTTTAGTGTATGAAATGAAAAGCACTGTGGAACTCTTACATTGGATGTACCAGGCTCGCCATATGGCGTTGTTCAGGCGAATCTTGTCTCTCCAAAGCAGTTTTAGCCCTTTGAAGTTCTTCCACTTTGGAGACACCAACTTACCACTGAAAAGAAAAGAAAAACATCGGTGAAATAACTGTAAGACCAAACGAAAAACCCGTAAGATACTGTAAGAATAACCTGCATTAGCAAATCACAGTTTTTTTCTTTGATTAATTGATCACGCAACGTGTGCATGATCAATTAATCCTGTATCTTTTTCACAGGTTTTTTTTAAAGCCTAATCATGATGCTTAGTGGCTATACTGATCCAACACCCATCAATTAGTAAAACGGTAAGAGAGCACCATCCTCTGACAGGAGTTATGTGTCTGATGAAAGAGTCTCACCAACTGCGCAGCCTAAATTTGGCTAATTATATTTGAACTGGGGTGGGCCACAGGACAAAATGTAAATAAATAAAAATGTATAATCACATTAAAAAAAGGTGTGAAAAAAAGTGAAAATAAACCACACGTGCTGTTCGCCTGCTCAGCCCGTGACTTATGTCTAACCACACGAGCGGGAAAGTAAAGACACACAAGAACAAGGAAGCCTGTTTAAGGTCATGCTTGAGTTACAAGTTATACCACAATATGATGGTGGCTGCTCCTGCAGCTTACGCAAGCAGTAACATCACACATACGCAGACACACACACACATACATCGGTAATGTTGAGACAAGTGAGCACTGGGGGAACTCATCTGTATCTGCAGGTATGTGTACAGCATGTGCGCTTAATGATTACAACACAGTAACGGTTCTGTCTGTTCAGTGTCAGATAACAACAAGATGGGACAGTCAAACAATCAATGATAAAAATCACTGACGCTTTGTGGACTTAAAGGATGCAGGTGTACCATTCTGATAGCAGAGTGCTGAATTGTAAAAAGACTGACCATTACAATTAACAAAACAAAACAAAAAAAATTTCCAAAGTGCCTTAATGGGGAAATGTTTATCACAATCCAAAGGGGTTAGCTCACAGTTTCCCGTCTTTCCATTCTTCCTGTCAAATTTTACAGCCTGTCCTTCTTGTCCAATCCTTCTCCTTTTCATCATTTGTGTGTTTATTTACTGTACTGAGTATCATTTACTGTACTGCGCACTGAGTCTTTTGGAGCATAAACAAGCCGTTTCAATGGTAAATGCCCTTTTGCTCAAATAAACCCTCATCACTTACAACAACAACAGTAACTGTATCTTTAAATAGTCAGGACAAAGGAAATCCTCTGAGCAGCTGGCACCTCAAACATAGCTGTAAACAGAAAACTGAGTACGGCCACTATTACTATACCGTACCATTATAGGGACCATCTTTAAACACCTTCTACTTTAAATCTGCACAAAAGCATTGCTTTTATGCAAACATACAAACAGTAATCCTATTTATTAACTGCCCAAGTTTGCAAATTCTACCTTTTCAGAATAACGAGATGCTTTATTTATCTGATTTAAGTATTTTATGGAGGCATTATCTTGTGATAAGAGCTGCACGGAACAATTGACAATTGAGTTATAATGATTGTCAATTAATTTTATAAATCCCTGCTCAGACATAACTGCTCAACATTGTCTGGATCTGTAATTGAACTGGAAACTTGAGATGCACAGTTTACACTAATAATTGACATATTTTTGGCTTTAAAATGAATCAACTATTGATAAGAAATAAATATTTTTAATTCTGAAGCACTTATGTGCTACACATGTGATGATGCCACAGAAACCAGATTTTAAACTAAGGCAAATTACGATGTACAGGCCTGAGCCAGGGCCATGGTGGGGGTGCCCTGTTCATTTAATCTGATTTGTCACCAAGTCATAAAAAAATTTATAAAACCACCAGTCTGCTGGCTATGAAGGAGAATGCTAGTTTTAAGAGCCTTCTGCACAGACTTCATTTTTCATAGCAAGTAGAAATGTCTTTAAAACAGTCCGTACCTCTACTACATCCACAGAAATGTGTGCAGCTTTGTTTACAGTTCAACCCAGAGTGCTGACATGAACAGTATGTTTGATTCATCCCACTAGCACACAGGAAAACTGCCATGCTAACTTCATGTACAATAAGCCAAGAAACAATAACAAGTACAGTGATGTGAAAAGGAACGCTTTTGCATGACTCTCTGCCCACAGACTAATTACGCCCCATGATTCAACGGCTTGTAGATCAACCTTTTGCAGCATTAACTCCAAGTAATTGTTTGCTGTATGATTTTATCACTCACTCATACCATTGTGGAAAAGTTTTTGCCCATTCTTCTTTACAATGTTGCTTCAGTTCAATGAACTTTGCAGGTATTTGTTTATGCACAGGTTTTTTTAAGTCCTGCCACAGCATTTCAACCGGGTTGAGGTCTGAACATTGACTGGGCAATTGCAAAACCTTGATCCTTCCAAACAAGCTATTCTTGTTCAGTCTTTTTCTGTTTCTGTCATTACATTTAACGTTTGACGTTTCAACTGAGACCTTTAGAGTCTGAGACATAGCTCTCTGTTTTTTTTGCTGGTTTTACGAGCACTGGTTAATCTGAGGTGAATTTGCTAGGATGTCCATACCAGCAAACTGGCAAAACTTCTGCTTTCATAAAGGTGCTCACATTTACTGATGATCTATAACACCTAGCTGCTACTTTCCTTCATTGTGGCAGCAGTAAGGGTGTTTTTAGGTTTTAACGGGATTGCACAGAGTCCTGTGAAAACTTCCTCTTTCACATGACTGTAGATAAGCCTGCCACAAAACAAATTAAACTGTTATAAACATCCACTGTGGACAAGTGTCAGCATAACAACACATCTAGTTGATTCCTGCATCCAGGTTTTTTGGTTCCAGGGTTCCTAGATGGGAAAACTGCAAGACTCAGTGGGATTAGTAAGAAGGGATGAGGTACAACTTAATTTAAGTAGGAACAATTTAATTACTAGAGTCCTGAAATATTCTCTAACTACTATAAAGCTAAGCATTAATGTGTGGTCACACAGATAGGACAATGTGGCTTGACTCAACAATGGTCAATATGGCCATTTCATTTCACTCTCTCTTCCTCTCTTCCTCTCTCCCTCTCTCTCACTCACACACACACACACACACACACACACACACACACACACACACAGAGTAGAATGGCTGTGGCTCAGGTGGTAAAGTGGATGTCAGTGTGTGTGTAAGGAAAGGCACTGTATGTGTGTGTGGTTGAGTGAACGCGAGTTGCAGTAGGAAGTGCTAACTAACTTTTTTTTAAGAAGCAGCCAATCAAAAGAACGTAGCCTTACTGGAAAGGTGGCCCACATTTCTACAAAATGAAAAATACTGCTAATTCACAACCTGATGATGTCATGTAGTATGATATGAGTTATAGGGGATATTTTTAGCAGGTAATTTACACAATTCAACCTACAATCCCTACATAATTAGATGCAGGGATCGTTTTTTCTGTGTCTGGTTCCTTGATCCAAGTACGGCTTCTACATTATCTCCAGGACCACACTCCCTACAAAATAATGATCATCGAGCAGGAAGTTAAAGGAAGACTCGTGACCGCATGCAGTCGCCCCATGCCTGACTCTGCACATAGAGGAAAGCTCAGCGTGGAGGAGTGGGTGAGGAGGAGCTAAAGTGAAAATGAATGTTCCCCGTGTGTTTACATAGTGCGCCATAACTTACCTATACGCCAGAGTCATGCACTCAAAGAGCTTCGTCAGTGACGCGTCTATGGAGAAGTGCGACGAGCTCGCTTTTCCAAAATGATAGGTCTGACACGTTTGTTTGTTGACAGTGTCGAAGTCGTAGCCTTTCTTCGGCGGGTGCTCGGTGTGGGGCGAGGACACCATGAAGTGTCCGCTGTGGATGATCTGAGACTCCAGTCCTTCTGCCTTCCTCAGCCCCAGGTGAGTCTCCTCCGTGTCCGAGTCGTCATCCTGCTCCTGCTTTATGCTCGCGGAAGGACAACGGTATTTGTGCCGCAGGGACACCTCGCTCATAGCCATGTCGATAACTCACCAGACAAATGGCTAAAGTTAGCCAGCAAGCTAGAACAATAAAACTCTCCCTTTCATGAGTCTCTCTGGAGAACACACCGATTGTTAAACTTCACCAGCTTCGCGCCGCGGAGTCGAGGCCCTCGGTTCACTCATCGCTAAGCTCGCTATCGGTCATTTAACTCCCAACTTAACTTGCCTTGAGTTGACGTAGCTACGAGTCTCAACGACCAGCTGACGAGAAGCTGCTCACTGGCCCCTCTGCCCAGAGCAGGAAGTTCCTGTCGCAAAGCGCCTCTGATTGGGCCGACTCAGAACCCCGCCCACTAGTGAGACCCAAAGTAACCTGCAGCCACAGACACGTTTCTGCAGCGAGGAAGGACAAGAGATCACGCTTATTTGTGACAATATCCTTAATTTAAGGATCAGGGGGAAAGCTCGGGTTTAGTGGTTTGGAGACAATGTTAATAAAGAAACAAGGCTGAGATGGTTTGGACAGGATAGGTGATATATCAGAAAAAGGGCTTTAGAATATGGCGCTGCAAGGTAGAAGGAAAAGAGAAAGACCTCAGGAAAGATCCGTGGATGTGGTGAAGGAGGACATGCAGCAGGATGATTTGACAGAAGATCCTAGGAAGGTAGAATATCTGCTGTGGCGACCCCTAAAGGAGCAGCTGATAAAAGAGAACAAGACTTGTTTTAAATCTTCCTTTATTAGAATGTATTTTCTGCATTTAACATGTGGAAGCGATTGTCATCAGACACTCAAATATCAACAGAAAAAAAACTCTCTACTGCTTAACTGACTTTTTGTATAAGTATAAGATATAATGTTGTATATTTTAAGCCAAACACAGATTACACTCTACTTTCTGTTAATAACATGTTACAGTAATACTGCTGGTCTTTAAACAGACCAGCAGAGCTAAAACTTCGTCATAAACAGATTCTCAGGCAGACATTTTTGGTTCATCACTCTGGAGGGGAAGACCTGCTGCTCTGCTCTGTTCTGCTGAGGACGTGAAGCCCAGGATCTGACCTGTGAATGTCTCCACCGATATCTCACTTGGGATCACAGAGTCCAGTGCATACTCTGAATGTCCACCTGAGTACATGTGCAGAAAAAAAGATTTTATTCTCAGCATTTATGTGAATTCTTCGGTAATGACTTGGAAGTATGTGTTTTTGTATTACACACTTTTAGGTTCAGATGGTCCTCCTCCTTCTTCCTCGTCCTCCTCCTCCACATCATTGAGGCCTAAAAGAGCAGTGAAACACTCCACCACCTCTTCCTCTGTCATGTGTTCTCCTGGGTTTAATATCAAAATAACAAACATGTTGGATGTGCCAGTAAAAACTGACAATAAAACATGGAACATAGGATTAAGATTTATAACCAGTAAGAGGCAGACCAATTATTCTCGTTACCTCGAACCTGTAGAAGTTCTAGCAGCTCTTGTCTCTGTAGGACAGGCTGTCCTGTGCTGTCAACATTCCCAAGGGCCCAAAAAGCTCTAACCAGATCACTGCTAGAGATGCTGAAGGCCGGCCGGTGGTTGACATAAAGCTTGATAAATTCCTCCAGGTCAATGTCATTTACATATTTTCCTGTTTCGGCATACTTACTGAACTTAACTTCATTTTGCATGTCTTCTATCTGGTGAAGAAAATATGTTTAACTGTTATTAAAGGGTTGAGATTAAGTGCCGATTTTAGTTTCACTGAATTTACCTCTTGTTCAGTAGGATAGTACCCCAAAGCTCTCATGAGAGCGGAAACCTCTGACAAGGGGATTTTGCAAGACACTTGTCGTTTCTCCATCGAGTCCATGCCTTGATGATGGACTTGGCAGTAATAAAAAAAGTCCTCCATCTCCTAAAGAGAGAAAAACTCCCATTACTGATTAAAATGTCACGGTAAACAACAGTTTTAAAACTTGTACTAGGGCGAGGACTAATCTTGTTTTCTTGTATTATTTAGAAATACATTTTATGCGGCCATGTGCATTGGTCTTCAGTTGCGAGTGTCCAAAATAGTTTCCATATTTTTATATTTTTTTTTATATATATATTTCTCTGTAAATTCGTTTTGTATAGCCATGCATAAAAAATGCAGGCTCATAATTTTTTAAGAAAAGTTAAATTAAATAAGAAAAATTCATGCACATATGCCTTCCTCTCTGAGAACCAACAGAATTAAAAGCACAAATAATTCATAAATCTAAGTCCATTAGATTAAATAAACTTTTTGGGGGGAAGTTGGGAAATTATTGTGCAGGTCATGTACGTTTAAATAAATAAATAAATAAAAAGAATAGCCCAATGAAATAAACACAATTTAAAAAGAAAAAATTAGGAGGTAAAAGCAGGAGAATAAATACATAACAATTAAACAACAGAGCTCAGTGAATAAAAAAAGACATTTATATTAAGGTGCTTAACAACCAGAGATCAAACAAATAAATACATGTATTGTAGTTTTTGGTGCACAAAATACCATATTATATAATTCCATTAATGCCAGTGGACATTCCCTGGCCCCTTTATTAGTTACATTTTGATTGTCCATGTTGGACCACTTTTTGCTTTCAGAACTGCTGAAAGTTAAAACTAAAAGTACCACAGGCCTATAGTGAAGGTCTTGTAATCTGAGGTAGTGCAAAAAGTGTGTAAATGTGTTTGGAATTTTTTTTTTTAATATCCTGACAGGCGTGTTCACCTGTCACAAAAAGGAGAGTTACAGTAGAGTTATATAAAGGACTGTGGGAATTATTTCCTGTAGCATGCTTTATGGTAGCACTAAATCTGAGGGAGAATGAGCTCTGGTCCCTCTGTAGTGTGGAGCGGATGATTGAGAGCAGTTTGTTTAGTGACTTCCTGTCTCTCACTGACATGGGGGAGGAACACAAAATGGAAGAATGTTTGATGGCCGATGAGGTGTTAAGATTGGTGCTGTGTGGGGGGGGGCAACAGGGGGTCTGGTACTTTATCCTTTTCTGCTCGTTCTTGTTTCCTGAACTGAAGACCCTCTTTTTTTTCATTCATTAGGGCTTTCAGGTCAGTGGTGATGCAGGGCTTGTTGTTGGGTAAACAGCAGGCATGCTGTTTAGGATGATGGTATCCTTACAGAAATTTATATAATCCGTGATGCAATCCACGATTCTGATGATGTCATCCCCATGTGGCTCGTCCCACTCTGCATTGTCGAAGTGGGAGTACAGAGCAGAACTTCACAATCTTCGCAAGCTTCCTGAATCCACCTCATCACAGACTTCATGGCAACATGGAGTCTTTGAAGAGCAGGGACATACTGAGGTCTTAACAGGACCAGGTTGTTGTCTGATCTACCTATTAGGGGCCGGGCAGGGGCTTTGTATGCATTTCTGCTGTCTGCATATAGAAGGTCAAGAGTTTTATTGTTCCATGTTTTATAGTCCACATACTGCTGAATAGATGGCAGAGTGGAGTCCTGATCAACAAGGTTAAAATCAGCAGTGATGATGAGTGATGAAAGCCTCAGGGTATTTACACTGTAGGTCAGCAAAAGTCGCTTGTGTTACGTTACATGCCATTACCCTCAGCTATAACACAGGTAGGCTGTGGGGTTCAAACAATGCTCAGTTGGTACTCAGCTGAGCATTAAACCATCACCACCAACCTGAACCACTGATACAAGACAGAATAATCCATGTTTTGATGTTTACGATATGAATGTTACAATAGAAATTAAGACTCATCAGACATCAGATATTTTTCCAATGTCCCCTGTCCATTTTTGGTGAGCTTATGTGAATTGTGGCTTCAATTTCCTGTTCTTAGCTGACAGAAGTGGCACCCGGTGTGGTCTTCAGCTGCTGTAGCCCATCTGCTCCAAAGAGGTGATCTTCTTCATACGTTCGTTGCAAGAAGTAGTCATTTGAGTTACTGTTGCCTTTCTGTCAGGTCAAAGCAGTATTGATATTCTCCTCTGACTCAGGAAATCAGCAACACATTTTTCCCCAGAGAACTGCTGCTTACTGGGTATTTCTCTCTGTGAACCATAGAATTGGTTGTGTGGGAAAATAGCCGCAGAGCAGCAGTTTTTGAAACACTCAGATCAGCCCATCTGGCATCAACAACCATGCCACGTTCAAAGTTACTTAAATGACCTTTTTCCCCATTCTGATGCTCAGTTTGGCCTTCAGCAGGGTGTCTTGACCATCATCTTGACCATGTCTACATACACTGCTACTATATCCGAGATGATATATTTGCATTAACAAGCACTTGAGTAAGTGTGCCTCTAACATGTCTCAGTCTAAAAAAAATCTGAATAACGCTATGCTTGTTTACTTAAAGCTCAGCAGAAAAAGGAAAACTTTTACTCACTCTGTAGAACCTGCCATCTCGTCCTCCCTCTAAGAGACTGTAAAAAGGTACCATGTCCTTTCCCCCCAAAGCAGCTGCTGCCTCAAGCACACTATACAGGAAAGAGGACAGATTTCAGGAAACATCATTATACTGCGCTTTCATTTCAACTAATTACCAGGTTGCTATGAAAAAAAACATACTTCAAGTTTATTTCCCATGAGAGGACTGTGCAGTCTGCTCCTCCTGCAGTGAAAATGAATCTGCCATCATAGGAGCAGGCAAATGCAGACACTCCTGCTGAATGGCAGATCAATGCATTCGACTTGTAGGGGTTCCCATCCAGTGGCAGAATCTGGAGACCCAACTAAAGAAAATACAAGATACTTTCATGATAGTATCACTATCAATGTGATAACAAGTTGATAAGAGAAAAGAAAGACACAAAAAACCTTTGTATTCAGTCGACTGCAGGAAAACAAGACACACCAGTTGGTGTAAGTGAAAGTCAAACATTTGTCAGTAAAATACTCCAAACACTGACCTTTTCCTCTGTGATGAACGCCAGGTAATATGAGTTTGTATCAGCTTTTTCAGACTTGGGAAGAACCACTATCTTTTTAATTGGGGAGCCATATGTTGGGCCTTGAAGGGTCTTTCTGTTTTTGTAAAACATGTAATAGAGATGCGTGAGTATTTTGCTGTGACAGAACATCTGACTGATCTTGTCACAGTATTCTGCAGACCTGCACATCTTTGTTGTGCTGTTGAAAAGCTTCATCTTATATTGATCTGTGACGATGAGGAGAAACTGTTCTGCTGTAAGGGGAGGATACCAAGTCATGCACATTGACATGCCACTTTGCTCAATGCACTCCGAGCTTAAGATGATGAGCCGGTCCACGCTGCTGTTCTCCAGGTCGTACTCCACCTTTTATTCAGTCCACACAAGCACAGAGATTTGCATGTACCATCATCGTGTCATAAAAACAGCCGCAGAAAACACTAATGTAGACAAGAGTGCTGCAACTTAGACCAAGTAGACTAACCAGTTGGCGGTCCATTCCCAGAGAGAGTAGTCTGGGTTGGGTGCTGTCCAGGTGAACCCCGAAAAGAAGATCTTTGATGGGCTTGTAGTGAGAGTGGATCCTACCCAAATGCATCCATTGAGGTGAAGAGCCTTCTTTGGTGATCAAGTGAAACACTGACACTGCTTTTCCGGCATCCTGACAGACATGCAAAGCATAAATCATCTCACAACAACAACAAAAAAAAAATGTTTCTGTAACAATGACAGCTCTAACAAAACTCAATACAATATGACAAATTCCAGTCTACACAGTTTTCTCACTCACCGCAGTGGCGAGATACTTTGAGTCTGAGGAGAAGGTGATGAGTTGGATGCTGTCTTTGGTGTAATGTAAAGCTTCCTCTTGTTCACTCTCTAAGGTTCTGGCATTCAGTATGTGAACAGCTCCACTGGCAAAACCAACAGCCAGATATAATCCTGTTTAGAAATGAAATGTGACAAACAAAACTTTTACACACTGAGGATGTGGAAGCACTTTTCTTTTTAAACATAGTCTGACCTTACCTTTAGTGTCAAATGTGACACACTGAATCTGCTTCTCTGTCTTAAAGACCTTTCTACCACTGCGTACTTTGCTGCTATAGTCCCACATTTCTAAAATGCCTCCTTGGTTGCCAATGACCACAGCTGACTGACTGGGGTGGCATGTCACTGCATGTATAGGCTCATAATCCTCGTCCAGCACAATTCGAGTGATAAGGCTCTCTGCATTCACATGCACAACTCTGTGACTGACAGTGGTCACAGTGAAGTTCCTGCAGAAAAAGACAGGTCAACTTGGCTAAAAATTTATAATCTGTATTTTCATTATGCTGTGTAAAACAGTTCAGAGTGAAGATATAGTATCGGGTTCAACATAACAAGTGTCCTGATGGCTTTGAGCCAGTAAAAAAGTGTTTGGCCTAAGTTGATTGGCCAGCACAGATCAATTCCTCTGTGAACATGAATGGATGCTCAATATAATTTTCTTTTAATCTCTTTAAACTACCTCTGCACATAAATTAAAAGAAGAATAGTGAACTTCTTGTAAGTAAAGTAAGTAAGTAAAATGTATTTATACAGCACTTTTAAAGCCAGGACTTTATTACAAAGTGCTTTACAGGGAATGTAAAAGTACATCAGACAAAAAACCCCAAAACATATTACACAAGAACATTACCCAAATGCCTGTCTAAACAGATGAGTTATAAGCTGTTTTTTAAAAATAAGCCACAGAGTTTTGTCTGCTCCTGGCCACCACAAGTTTGTTTAACATAGCAGTACCACAAACTCATATAAGGAGAAGAAGGTAAAATAGAAGCTGTCTGTCTAACTTGTATTTTTGCTAAGCACTGACAGAAATAAATCCATCTCTCTCTAGCAACGGTACCTGCAACGTACAGGGCTGAATCTAAAAAGGGAAGCAGTGGTTGCTACAGTGCATCAAGCTTACTCTAAAGCTCACTGATGTAGATTTATAATTTAAAATATAAATCTACCAATAATCTTTGCTATGTACTTGAGTATAGAAAGTAATCAGACTGGCATCGCTTTTATGGCCAGTAAAAGTCTGATCTAATGGTTCAGTGGCTCTTTAGGCTGAACACTGTAGTAGAGTAAATTTGTATACCTGGTAATTAAGGGTTTGTAATCCAGTCTGTACTCCTGCTGTCTCCTCTTCCACTCTTTGGAAAATGAAATAGAAACAATGGCATCCAGATTTAATTCAGTGTACCAAGCGAGCAGGATGAATTTGCCATTGTAAAAGCAGACGTGGCTTTCAGTATTGCAAGTTACGATGCAGCTGTGATAGCATACAGACAAAGAGAGATTAGGAACCGGTAAACGCAGGTCACAACTGACATGCAACAACAGACAATATTTCTTGCTGTGCCCACCCGTCGGTGACGGCCAGAACAGTGATTTGCTGTTGCTGGAGGTTGATTCGATTGGCCGTGTCTTTGGCTGTGATTTCTTTCACAAGCCACTCAACAACACCCCCTCCAGAGGCTATTAAGATCTTAGGCTCTTCCCAGTGAAACACAGACCGACTGACAGACATATTAGCCACACCAAAATTTTCAGAGCGGACTGAAGTAAATTCAGCAGCACCGCTGGTTCCCTTATTGAACTGTAATGGCAAAACACACCAGAACACAAATCAATATATTCAGTTACATAATGAGACAGACAGTTTAACAAGAATTTAAAATTTAGAAGAGTATCTTCACCTTCTTGAACTTCAGGTCAGTATACTGCAGACTTCCACTTTCCTGAAAAAGGACGAGTCTATCACTATCACAATAAATACATAACAGTTGTACTACACTTTTAAAAAAAAAAACTGAACAGCTGAACTCACGCTGCTGTAGAATAACACATGACTTTCACTGCTGCTGAGCAGCTGAGAGCTATTCGCCGGCCTAAACATGATGTAATCCTGAAAAACAGCTCAAAACTTCAACAGCTGTTCACCTCAGTGCCGTTTCCATAAAGTAATGGTGCTATTCACATACTGAGAAAGCATATTTACCTGAAAACCATATTTAGGATTGAGCTCGGTAAACCACAGAGGCTGTTCTGATTCATTGGTCCAGTCCCAAATGCACACACGCTGAAAAAATATATAGTTTAAGCAGATTGTCAGCTCATGAAAAGTTTGCTTTTACCTTACAGACACTTTGTTCTGCCAAATTCAAAAGTGTAATGATCTTAGCTGGTTTTTAAGCTGGGAAACAGCTCAGATTGGCCACACACACACACACACACACACACACACACACACACACAAACACACATATATTTGTTTGTATGTAAGTGTTTCTAAGACCAGGAAGTGTTACTTAATATAAAATTTCCTTTTTCATGAAGAACATGTTTCATAATCTCAGCAGTAACTTCTTTTCTTTTTAGATGTATCTAAACTGTGGGTGTCAGTGTAACTGTTATATGTAAAATAAAATGTGATAATAGTATAAATAACTCTGTATTTGTACTTTTGTATACATTTGCACGGTTCTGGTTAAATAACTGACTTACACCATTTTGATTTTAATTAGTTTGTGTGAAAAGGACAACACACAATGTGCAAAGTTATCAATTGCTCCCTCTCACCCAACATCCTCAGAATCAGCTTTTTTTTGTATAATAACTGTATTATATTTAAATAAGCCATACAAAATGTTACCTTCCACATCAGCAGCATTCTCTGAGCTACATGCCTCATGATTGCATAGGAGGGGGTCAAAAATTGCACTGTTTGGTTCACTTTTTCACTAAAGTTGTTTCATCATTGTAATATGTCCAAACTGTCATTTCACAGTCTATACTTACAAATGTTGAAATTTGACTATATTAGACATTTCTTTTGACCAGGAAATAACAGGGCTAGAAGATTAGTCTGGTATTAAAATTTAACTAAAAGGAGACCTTGCATGCGCTGTAACTTGTTTTGACCAGCTACAGTCATGTGAAAAAGAAAGTGCACACTTACGGCTTTAGCAGCCAGGTGATGATAGAGATATTATAAAAATATAGACAGATAAATGTAGAAATATAAATATAGATATAATATGAAATGTAAATCTAATCTAATAATCTTTGCTGTATACTTATATACTTATCAAATGTTTTTGATTAACTGATCCTCATCATGTGTGAGCACCTCTAATAACAGGAGAAGTTTTGGCAGTTTTCTGGTCTGGAACTTTGAGGTTAGGTTTGTATTAATACAGTCTCACAGTCTTCCCAGGAGTGGATGTCTCAGTAAATCCACCCCTGCTCAGAGAAACTGCAAAAAAACCCAAGAGCCACATCGGAGACTCTAAAGTCCTCGGTTTGCATGATAAATGTTATATTTAGAAAATTAGAAAAAGACTGATCAACTATTGCTGGTTTAGAAGGTCTGTCATGATAAAGCCTCTTCTCTTCTAACAAGAACATGGCAGCACAGGTTAGTTTTGCAAAGCTGCATCTGAACAAACCACAAGACTTATGGAACAATGTTCTTTGGACAGATGAGACCTAAGTGGAGATTTTAGATCATAATATCAAAGTTTGGTCAAAGTATTTAGTCAGAGTCCAGACCTCAACTTGATTAAAATGCTGTTCTGGGACCTTAAGAGAGTGGTGAATAAATGAATACCCACAAACCTCAATGTCAAAAGTTTTCCACAATATTGTGAGAGACTGATAAAGTCATACAGAAAATGGTTATTGCTACTAAAGGTGGTTCTACAAGCCACCGATTCATGGGGTGTACTTATTTTTTCACAGAAACCATCCTGCGAAACCTTCTTTTCCATATGACTGCCAATCCCACATGGTGATATGACTCTTAAAAAATGACCCAAAATGCACTGTTTCATTGAAATATTAGAAAACAAAGAATGATCAATTTAGATACATTTTACTGATGCTCATTTTTTATTTTCCATGCATATATTATGATTACAGTGATTTATTTTTAATTTTTATTTTTTGCCAGCACAATAGCTCGGTGGAAATTTGATATTGTGACAGCCCATAGCTGCCATACTTACTTGAAATTCTTCGGTCCCAAGTGTTGCCAGATGTTTTGTGTCGCTTGAAAACGCTATTGCTATGACACCGGCGTCAGGGTGACAATCAAACAACGTGTTCACAGGAATACTGTAACATTTATCATATAGGTGGTTACCATTGAGAGCAAGGTTAATGCAGTGAAAATGCCTCAATGTGTGCAGAATGAAGAGATACCCAGAGTAGGAGTCCCATATGATCACCATGCCATTTGGTCCTCGGTCTGCTGTTGCAATCCAGCGTCTGTCTTCACTCACACACATAGATGAAATGGAGTGGGAGTGCCCCTGAAGACATTAACGAGAATATATAAATCTGCACACCTGTTATGAAAAGATATACACTGTGAACATTTAACATGGAAAACCAGGCTAACATGATTTCTCAGATTGTTTATTGCAACTTAAAACAATGACTTACTCTCACATTGTTCAAAAAGCTGAAGTGACTTTTACCTTAAGCATGTGCTGGGATTTTGAGGTGTGATTGTAAATAATCCCAACATGAGCCGCAGCATAGAGCAAAACCAGCTCATCCTGGTCTTGCAGAGTGAAAACGGGAAGAGCAGGGTTCATGCCACAGATGAAATCTAGTGACTGGATGAAGGACAGGTTTAGGGTATTGCCAGGAATATGTGAAGTAAAACAGACAAATACTTTAAAATTACACTCAAATATAAACACTGATTGGGACATACTTACCAGTACATGTGCTTCAGCATCAGTTGTCTTCTTTGAGAAAAGTGTGTCTCTAGTTGCAGTGTAGACTTGAGACTGCCCAGTCCTCCTCGGTATGTCAGAGTTTTCCTTCTCTTCATCCTTACCTGCTTCTCCGCTGTCCTGTTCTTGTCCCACTAATGGGTGCTTTTCAGCTTTGTAGCTTGTGGGTGGCTCCATTATGATTAACCTTACCTTTTGGTACTTTTATAAGCCTTCTCCTTATTATCCTTGCCCTAAATTAACTGTAGGCCAAATAGTAACAGTACTTTATAAGAAAAACAACACATTAAAGCTCTATTCGATATTCGAATATGTCTTTTTAATTTTATTCCTACCAAAATTTAAAGTTTTCGTCTGTTCTGTCTGGCTGCTACTTGGAGGGAAGCGTTTCGTTGCCTAGTTACAGAAGATCAGCGGATGAGCCTTTTCAAATTAAAAGCATGATAGTCACAAAAGCACTCGAAAAGCATTAATAGTGGGGGGAAATGCTTTCCTTTCGATATGAAAACACCAGGAGGATCTTTCTGATCATTTAATATGTTTATTTATTGTAATTGTTACATTACATTATAGGATAATTACTGTCAAAAGAATAAACATTGTACTTTCTTTGGTGCTCATAGTAAACCAGCAATGTCCTAAATAAGTGTAGTATAGATATCCCAATAAAAACAATTGTCAACAAACAAAATTCAGTTGCCATTAAAAATTATGATAGTTGCTCCAGTTCTAATGGATGTATCACAGATTCTGAACAATAAAAACATAATGAGTGGTCAAAGCAGTCATATATGCCCTTTTAGAATGGGTGTGGAAAGCTTTGTGGGTGATCTACTAACCAAGTGTTTTATACAAACACAAACCAGTTCACTTAGCCCTGCCCCCCCCCCCCCCCCCCCGACATTTATGATTTGTGAGGTTGACAGATAAAATAAACTCACAATGTACTGTATCATATTTCAGATATCAAATAGTGACATATTAAATATGTTTTTAAATAAAGTAATTATATATTTAAATATTTTTTTTGTTTTTAATAGCATTTTTTTTTTTACAATTTTAATTAGTTGACATATTATTTCATTAATTGATTATGTATTTATTTAAGATAAAAGCCACGACAGACAAAATTATGTCTTTATTAACTATAATAATTCGAGATCGCATTAACTAAAATGATGTTTTATTTTGAAATCTACAGATGTATCTGCATATGTAAAGCTTTTACTTTGAAGGGTCGACACGGCGTCCAAATACCTGTACTTTCACGGTTTCCTTTCCTGGTTTTTCCGGTTGCACGGCTTTAGAAGCGGCGGACTTTCTAGTTCTGTTTCGTGCTACTGGGCGTTATTAATGTTTGTTACCTGTTCGTAGCCTTTCGTTTTTTCTTACTAAATGTCTTTAACCGAGGTCTGAAAGGTTCTCCTTAACATTATGAAGCGTTTATGACCGTGAAGACTCCAGAAAGTAAAGGAGCGCTCTGATAAGATAACAGCTGAGGCTGGTAATGGTTTTATCAGCAGACAGGTGAGACTGACGGTTGTGTTTAAAACAAGGTTTTGGTGACTGATTTAATGACTGACTGGTCACTCGCTTTTAGTTCGTACTAGCATTAGCATTAGCCAGCGGTTCTTATCGCCAATCCCCCTCAGCTGACAGTCAGCCGCTCCAACTTGAGATGCTAACGGCTAACACCCAACTCTCAACCACTCGCGTATTACCGAGTGTATGAAGTTAACTTTTTTCAGACATTATGCCTTCATTTAAAGGTTTAGAAAAATTTTTTTTACCACGGGGCTATAGCTTTTTGCAATAGTACTCGATACTGCTGAAAAAGTAAGTTAACTCTCCGCGCTATAGAAATGTATAAGACGTGTTAGGATACTAGGATATTTTAGGATATTTTTCACTCACTGGACACTTTAAGTAGACCTTGCCAGTGTCGGGTTGGATCCCCTTTTGCCCTCAGATCGGCCTTAATGCTTCACGCTATGGATTCAACATTGAACCGGAACCATTACGCAGAGATTTTTGTCCATATTGAAATGACAGCATCACACTGTTGCTGCAGATTTGTCAGCTGCACATCCGTGATGTGAATCTCCCGTTCAATCAGATCCCAAAGGTGCTTTATTAGATTGAGATCTGGTGACTGTGGAGCCCATTCGAGTACAGTGAACGCATTGTCGTTTTCAGTAAACCAGTTTGTGATGATTTGAGCTTTGTGAGGTGTGTTGTCTGTCCCATCAGAAGATGGGAACACTGTGGTCATAGAGGGATGGAAGTGGTGAGCGACGATACTCAGTTATGCTGTGGTGTTTAAGCAATGCTTAGTTGGTACTAAGGTTCAAAGTTTGCACAGCACCACCAGCCTGAACAATGATACAAGGCAAGATGGATCCATGCTTGAATGTTTTCTGACCCTGTGCCAAAATTTAACGGCAGTAATTGAGACATTTTTTCCAATCTTATATTTATCAGTTTTAGTTGTTTAGTTTAATGTTCTTTGGGTCACTGCAATTCTGACATTATGTGGTGATCCAGAATCATAATATGAGACTTGGTTGGGTTTTGTTTTAATATGTCACAGAGTCTGGGGCTATAGTTTCAAACACACAACTAAGCTTTCTTTGAAAATACTGACCTTTTTTATAAGACAAATATTAAGTAGTAAAGTATAATAATAATAATAGTGATAAGTACAGTGGAACTTTACTCTTTTTGTGCTCTAAAGCGGAATTGTACGTCCAGCAGGTAGCCTATAAAAGACATGTGGATGGATAAACAGAGAGGAATCAGAGTTTCTCAGGAGGAGCTGCTCTGTAAGAACGCCTGTGGTTACTATGGAAACCCAGCATGGCAGGGTTTGTGCTCCAAGTGCTGGAGAGAGAGGGCACGGGCTGCTGGAACCCCGAGAGAAGAAATTAGGTAAACCTTATTCACGCTGTTACATTTGCACATCATTATGTTAAAGTATATTGAAAATGTATGTGAGAATACTGTCCTTTAATATGACATCTGGATATGTGAGGGTATGAACACATCAGTCTAAATACAGAGAGAGACCTTGCATTTGTCTTCTGTCTCTCAGCTCGGGACAGAGATGTCTAATCCTTTCATTCCTCGTAGACCGCGCAGTGATGGAACGCTCCCCACATTCTCCAAATTTGAGGAGAAGAAAAACATTGAGAAAGGTCGTCGAATTAACACAGTGAGAAGACTCTTCTGGGGCAGCCCATCGCCTCCAAAACCTCAAGGTAAATCTTTAGTTTTGTGGTTTTCTTAAAGTCATTATTAGGTCAACAGCCAATTACAGCAGCTGCCCCCATTTGAGGTTGCCACAGCAGATCAGCTGCCTCCATTTCACCTTGTCCTAGCGTCCTCCTCTGTCACACCAACCAAGGTGGCCCCATTTACTTTTTTTTTCTACAATCCTGTCTCTCTGAAATACTCAAAAAGAAGAATAACTTAATACTACCCAGCTCCTCTGAATAGAAAGCCAGAATTCTTCCTCTAAACATTGTCGTTAAGTCCATGAAGGTAAAAGGTTTGACCTTACCTCAGTATTTTTGCTGTCTGTAAGAAAAAACCCATCAAAATGCAGAGAATAAGGCAACAGACTTTACTAATAATCACTGTACATAAACATCCACCATACCTTCTGCTGAACCAGAGTGCGCTATATATACTGTTTTGGTCTTTTGTACACATCCAAATTGTACATACCTATATACTATATATAGCATTACCAGGCCTCTGGAGAACCTCAAGACATGTTAAGGATGTAATTTAGCCATATATATCAGCTGTGTTGGATCAAGGACACATCTAAAACCTGCTTGAGGCCTAGAGTTCCCTCACTCCTGGATTAGATTATCTGGCTATCTGTTTGGATTTTGCTGCCTCTTCATCTTTTTACTATTTGTCCTTCCAGAGCCTTCTGAAACCCGTGCAAATGTCTTAAAAGCCTACGAAAACCTTGAGCCTGGAGACTTCACTGGTTTCCTAAAGATACTTCGGAGTCCTCCTTCCCAGCGCTTGCAGTCCCGCTGTACAGCTTTTCTCAACACAATGGAGGCATACCATGTAAGCAGTTTAAGCATCTAACACGACACTTCTGTCATGAGCTAGAGGCGTCCTGATCATCGATTCACATTATCTTTGCAGGATCTGCCGGTGCAGAAGCAGTCAGACCTCGTGCAGGATTTTTACCAGTCTTTTGCTGAATATTTTAGCAGTGAGTACAGATCGGTTCCAAACTGCGTATGATACAATATTTGTATTTAAAGAGGCTTTTAAATTGCTGTTTATGTTTTCAGGTTTTCCTGAAGCTCAGGTCACTCAGATAATGGAGCATGTAGAGAAGTTAATAATGACACGGCTGCACAAATGGGTTTTCTGCCATGACAGCTGTGATGATGAACAGAAGGACCTGGCTCTCCAGAGAAGGATCCGGTACATCAGCTGTGTTTTTGTTTTTGTTTTTGTTTTACCCATAATAGAAAGGAAAAAAAAAAACTTCTAATCCTGAGTTAAAAGTCAGTTTTTGTTTTTTATAACTAATGTCTCTTATTTGCAGTTCTTTGAACTGGGTTACGCCGCAGATGCTAGGCGTACCTTTTCCTGATGAAAAGGTCTCAGTCACAGGCGACCCCTTTCTGCCTGCTATAACTGGTGATTTAAAATCTCAATACTTAAATGAGCAGTTTAACATGGTGGGAAATGCATTTGTTTGCTTTCTTATTTAAAAATTGCATCAAAAGATTCATGTCATGAGCAACTTTAATGCTGGTAACAGATTACCTGTGTACGGGTCCAGGCTTGCCAACTGCAGCCTCGTATTTAACTCCCTGACATAAGAAAGTAAAAAGTGCATTTCCCAAAATGAAAAACTGTTACTTTAATGATAAAGGACGGCATATTTTGTCAATGTCATAACATTTGAAATGAGTTCCAGCCTTTATTTCTCCAACAGCCATAATCGAAATGGATGCCAAACGAGCACCTCAAGATAAACTCGCGTGCATTTCCAAATGCAGCCAGCATGTCTTCGAAGCCCTCTCCCGCTCAAACAGTGAGCCTGCTAATGCTGATGACTTCTTGTCAAGCCTGGTTTACGTGTTGCTGAAGGCCAATCCGCCTCGCCTCCACTCCAACATGCAATACGTGATTCGTTTTGGGCTCCCTCACAGTCTGATGGCGGGAGAGAGCGGCTACTATTTCACTAATTTGGTGAGTTGACTGCAAAGTTCCTCACACATCACACACCACAGGGTGCTGTTAGACCTGTTAATAACTCATACGGGTGTCCTCATGTCTTTATTTAGTCCTGTGCTGTGGCCTTCATTGAAAAGCTGGATGGGCCGGCACTCAGCCTCAGTCCAGAAGAGTTTGAAGGCTACATGCTGGGTCAGCGTACTCCCTCAGCATTAAACAGGAGGCAGCAGGTGATCAGTGACACACAGAACCTGCTAGAGGACCTCAAAGGCAGGCAGGAGAAGCTGGACCAAGGTATGGATGCTCTCAATGTGCAGCTACAAAAGTGGGTCCAAGAAGTTCATTCACAGCTGGACGAGACCAGAAGCCAATTTGTCCTGTCTCAGAAGGAGATAACGGCTCAGAAGGAGGTTTTGTTGTCCACTCAGGATAATAAGGAGGAGTCAGTGCTGGTGCTTGAGGATCAAGACGGAGGTCTGAGGGAAACAGGCTGTTAGGCATTTCTATTAATAGAGCTAATCTGGCACTTGACTTTATTTAATCGTCAGCACTAACATTTGTAGGCTGCAGGACAAATAAACTTTCCAGTGCCACATTTGCACATGCTCCCAATGCAGGAGTAGGGCATTTGTAAGCCAGCTGAAGATGAAGGAGAACTTACTGAAGGAAACTTTATGCATGCAGTAACACAGTGTTCACAGAGGTTTTAATGACTTTAGTCCAAATTATTCGCACATCTGTCCAATTTAAGCATTGAGCCAATAAATCACATTCCAGTTTCCAATAAGAGATCTCATATGTACCATTTAAGCACTCAGGGTACACAGCACTTACAGATGTAGAGCGAACACTATACGGTACTTATTCACTATGATAATTTTGAATAGTTTTATACCATTGTGCCTTTATGTATGCTGCTCTGAAATTCAGAAGTATGCTACAGGACAACTTGGTGGGACTGTTCTTGACTAAAAGTCAGGGGTGTATTTGTGAAAGCTGTGTATTTGTTCTTAGCACGTGGGTGCAAAAAAATGTTCAGCATACAGAAGCTGCACGTTGTTTACAGCTCTTGAAAGATTTCTGAAAAAAATCCAAGGGGTTAATCTAAAGATCTGTGATTGTATGTATCTAATATATTAAAGGTGACACATGATTGAATGTAATGTGTTTGGGTGTTTTCCTTCACTAAACCAGATGATTACTTGCCATATCGCCAACAGAGAAGTTTTAGAAACTTAGCTCTTTGGAAAGTCAGACAGGTGTCAGATGTTGAAATGACTCAGTCCAATGCCTAACTGATAGAGTCCAAACCTGTTCCTCCTTTACTAATTTCCTTTACTAATAAAAGATCAAAAAAACTTTATCAAATAAATGGAAAACTGAAGGGTTTCAAATTCATGCTGAGATTCTAGTAGCAATAACTGTCTGCATCTTATATGATAAAAAATAAACTGTTTTTTTTTTAAAAGCTACTAACATTTTTTTACACTTTTGTTTATTTAGTATGCAGGAAAAATCCAGTACTCAAAAAAGCCTCACACTAATATTTTGTTTAGTTTTGGTGAGGGCAAAGCAGTGATAATCTCATGCAACTTCATAACTGTATTTTCATCCAGCATTACTGCATCATTGGAAGGGGGGTGTCTAGTCATTCAGGATATACAGGCAATAAGTTATCCTAATTTTTTGGCGAATAAAATTGCCTAATCTAGATCTTCAGTCGAGTGGAAGAGAGCCTGACCATAATAACTAAAAGTAAAGTCACGTATGTCACAGTGAGTAAAGAAGAAATGCTCAATGCATCATGGGAAGCCCCCAGCAGGCAAGGCCTATTGTAGTGTTACTAAGGAAGGGTTGGGGTCAAGGTCACCTGATCCACTCCTAACAATGAACTATATTAAAACGGAAAGTTTTAAACCTAATCTTAAAAATAGAGAGGGTGTTTCTCTCCCAAATCCAAACTACGAGCTGGTTCAGCAGAAGAGGCCCTTGAGAGCTTAAGGCTCTGCTTCTCAGATGGAAGCAGGTAGAGGGGGAAAAAAAACATATGAGCTGAGAAATGCACAAAAGGAAGAATCATTGATCACTGTTGTGTATGAGATGTTGGAAGTTTTTTATTTGGTCTTTGTACTGATGGAACCCAGTGGTGAACGTGTTATCCACTGGAGTATAAAAATGTAAACCAAAGTTTAAACGTTTCAGTTTATGTATTTTTTTTAGAAATTCTATACGTGTCATTTAAATTATTAGTTATTTAATTCTAAATCTGCGCTTTCGGCTGTAGTTGTTTTGGACAACATAACAATGACCAACAATAATTACTACTAATTTCATTATTATTTGTGCTGGTGGCAGTAATATCAGTTTAAAGATCGTCAGTATAGTTCTAAAATGTTTTCGTACAACGAGCAAATCATTGAGGGGCAGCGGAGCGCTTTACTGCCAAATAAAACCAAGAGAAGAAGAAACAGGAGCTATACCGGAAGCACTAGTTGGAGTAGCCATGAAGATGACGGATGAAAACATTTCTGGAAACTCCGAAATAACAATGGGTGATGTTAAAAACCTCATCAAGAAGAAAGATGAAATTGAAGAGCAGATAAAGGCGTATTACGACGTCCTACAAGACGTAAGTCAGCGACCATATTATTAGCAAAACGTAGCACAAAGCTAAGTCTCAGTAAGGTTTTTTTTTTATTCGTCTTTGTTTACTTTTATTTACAGCAGGGGGTCGGAGTTGAAGACTCCTTGGTGGATGCGGAGGGTTACCCACGAGCAGATGTTAATCTGTACCAGATTAGGACGGCAAGGCACAACATTTCATGTGAGCGGCAGTTTGTTTGCTTTCAGTGGTTTCCCTGACAGCTGGAGACACGCGTGTCGTGTTTGACTGTGTGGCAGATAATGGTCTCTTTATGTTGTGTGGCAGAAAAACTGATGTATGCTATCAAAGCACAAACTGATATCTGATCATTTACCCACACACCACGTGTGCGGTGCATTTTTAAAAGTTAAAAAAGTATTTCAGATAACTTATCTACGAGCCCAAGGCAAAAGTACATGTTAATGGTCACTAAAAGATTTTAAAGGTGACACCAACGGATAATTCTATTTGGTTTTAATACATGTAGTAAGCATTTTAAATGCCGTTTATTTTGCTACGATGTAATACACTTGCCAGAGTGTACACCAGATTGCACCCACCTTTGCCTTCAGAGCTGCCTTAATGCTTCATTGCATAGATTCAATAAGGTGCTAAAATACACCTGGCTCATATTGGTTTGGTTTATGTTGACATGATAGCGTCACATAGTTCCACCATAGCCATAAGGTGCTCTAAAGAATTGACCTTTGAGGGCTGTAGAAGCACTTTGAGTACAGTGAACCTTCTTGGACATGACAGTGCTGTCCTGTCTGTGTCGTGCTTGGACATTATACTGTCATCCATCAGAAGCCTGGCACATTGTGTGGATAAAGGGATGAACATGGTCAGTAACAATACTCTGGTAGGCTGTGAAGTTTAAATGATGCTCACTCAGTACTAAGGACCCAGAGTGGGCCAAGAAAATATCCCCAACACATCACCGCAAACTACTTGAACTACTGATGCAGTGGATTCATGCTTTTGTTGCAGCAGAAATGAAAACTCATCAGACCAGGAAACATTTTTCCAATCTTCTGTTGTTTGATTTTAAAGAGCCCCTCGCCATTTGTAGCTGTAGTTTTTTGTTCTTAGTTGACAGGTGTAGCACCTAGTGTGGTCTTCTGTTGCTGTTGCTAATATGTCCCAAGGTTCCAGATGTTGTGAGTTCAGAGACGCTCTAGCGTGGCTATAATGAGTGGTTATTTGAGTTACTGTTGCCTTCCTATCAGCTTGAAGCCATTCTCATCTGACCTCTGACATCAGCAAAGTATTTTCACTCAGAGAACTGCCACTTACTGGATATTTTCTGTTTTTCAGACCAGTCTCTGTAAACCCTAGAGATGGTTGGTTGAATGTAACCTCCCTGCTACATTCAATGTAGCTGCTGCCATGTAATTGGCTGATTTGCAAAGCAGTTGAACAGATGTCTTCAACAAAGTGGCTATTTGGTATATATTATATACTTATGTTTACTTAATATTTTATTTAATGTATAATTATTATTTATTATATTTCTTTGATTTCAGATTATTTTTAATCCCTTTAAGATATTTATTCTATACTTAATAATAAACTGAGCTTTATAAAAGGAAGAAGACAATGAAAAGATTCCATTACAAAATACAAAATCTAAAGGTCATGTTACATATTTTCTGGTCATATAATAAATGTTAGGCTGATATTTAATGTACACATTAAAAAAAAAAAAGACAAAGTAGCACATCTCCACACTGAAGTAGCTTCATCCATTAATGAATCAATTAATTTCATAAAGATCTCAGCTCTATATCAATAAAGTTCTTTGTATATAAACATATTCTTAACTAGAAAGTGCATTTTCTGAAGAAACTGCAGTGTGAATGCTTGAATCTGAATGTATGCACTGAAATGAATTAATTGCTGAATTTTAAGTTAAAAATTTTGAATGAGATGAAAAATACAGAAATTTTCGCCTGAAAACAAAAGTGCTGAACTGCTAAAAGCTGACATCCACAGAGAAGAAGTTGGAAAATAGTTGAAAATGTTTTAAATGGAAATTAGACAAACCTAAGAAATGACAAAAGAAAATTTAAAGTCAGAAAACATCTGAATGAATATTAAAATTTCATATTCTTTAAATCACTGAATTACTAAAGTGTGATCCCTCCACTTGGATCTACACAGTTTAAAAGGTTTACATTTCTGAGCTTTGAAAGACACGCTGTTGGAAAGAGAAGAACGATGGCTTCGTTTTGAGGGTAAAATGATGGCTGTAGAGCAAACACTGTGGACACAGCAGCAGTTGAAAGAGAAGTGTTTAAGATGAATCTTGGCACAGTGAGAGACAGAACTCATTAGGCAGGCAGGTGTGAGCCTGGTTGCTATAGTGACTGCACCCAATGGCTCCATACACACGCTCACAGACATGCACCTCACTTTTGCTGCTTAAAATGAACAGAAAAGTCAGGCCGAAACAAATCACTCCCAAACGAAAAGTATAGGTCGTATTGACAAAATTCTTTCACCGTGAGCGGCAGCAATGTCTAGTCTACCTAATTCTCAGTTTTCATGCCTGTGGAGTTTATTATATGGACGTGGTGACAGTGTAAAAACACCATGCTCTTCTGATTTTCAAACGAACCTTCTGAGCCATTTTAACATTAGAGTCTATGGAGGAGTTGGAGGGAGGAGGCTGTGCTTTGGTGACATTTATGAAAGAACCATAACACCTAGTACAATAGTAAACACATTGGATGAAAGAGGACAGCGATGGCTACGTTTTGAGGGTAAAATCATACCTGTAGAGCAAACGCTGCGGACACAGCAGCAGTTTTAAAAAGGATTTTAAGATTAATTTTTTCGCTCCTCTCACTCTAGCAGTTGAGCTGTCTCACTCTAGCCCCAACATTCCGTCCCATACACACCCATTATAAACTCTGAAACGGCTGAAAAAACATCATGAAACTTAAACTGGAACTGAAGAAAAAGTATAACAGATATTGAAAAGATAAATACAAGTTGAATAGTTGAATGTCTTGTCTTCGTTTTAAAGTTTGAATGGTAGCTCTATGTCAACGTATGTTGAAGTAGATACAGTTTGAAAATGAGTAAGTTGAATGAGGATTTGAAGGGTCTCCCCATTGAAATACATGGGAAATTTTTGTTGAAAAAAGTTGAATAATTTTAAAAATATAAATGTTATAAATGAGAAAAATAGAAGCAGTCATGTCCTAAAGAAGAGGAATCTAACGGTGTTTGAATGGTTTTTCTAAGTTGAACGGTTTTGAAGGAGATAGATGCACAAAAATGTACGGAATATGATATAATAATAATAATAATAACTAGAAAAATTTGCATTTCCTGCGAAAATGCAGTGTGGATGCTGGAACGCTGAAGCTGTCAGCTGAAACTAGCTGAAAAAGCTGAAAAGTTGCAGAAATTGTAAAAACTTTGCGGAAGCAAAGGAACGTTGCTAAAATGTAGTAACTTAGCAGAACTGCAATATCTTAGAGGAAACATAATACTTGGCAGAAATACAATAGCATAGCAGAACTTAGCAGAAATATTGTAACTTACCAAAAACACGATAACTTCCCCAAAATACAAGAATTTCAGAGAAATAGTATAAGATAACAGAAAGAATATATTTAGCCAAACATTCTTAAACATTACAGAAATACTACTCTATAGCAGAAATGATATATTTAGAAAGAAAAATATAATATAGTAGAAATACTATGATTTAGCAGAAATCCTACAATATAGCTCAATAACAATGATTTAGAACAGATACTATGATTGAGCAGAATAGTAATAACTTAAGTGAAAATATTGGAAAGGTAAAATGACAAGCTGAATAAAAAGGACCATGGTTATGTTTGCTCAAAACTAATTTTTGTTCACCTGTGAAAAAATAAAATAAAAATACATTTAGAAATACAAATAAGAACAGCCAACAGTTACACACAAAATTAAATATGGATACACAAATCAACAAATACACACAAAATCAAATATGGATACACAAATGTACAGAGAGAGACACACACACAAGGTCTATGCCAGTCAACCAGTCTGAATATATTATATTTTTATCCAACAATGAGATGCTGCCCTAAAAAGGGCTTTGTGTGTGTCTTTCTCTCTCTCTCTCTCTCTCTCTCTCACACACACACACACACACACACACACACACTCAGGCTGACACACACATGCGCGCACACACACACACACATAGCATCAGCAAGTGAACAAGGGCTGTTAACAGCATGTTTCTAGGTCAGTCAAACAGCTGTGAGATTCTCAATTTGAATCCACCAATCAGAGGGGCTGTGTGCTTTTTCCTGCCAAAACTGGTGCACCAAGTGCAGGCTTTTACAGCACAGAGAGAGACAGGATTTTTGCAGTCTATTTGTCATAGTGAGGACTCCCCTCAAACAAACAGCCATAAATTCCTAACCGTAGGGGCTACAACGGTCAATCTTAGACCGTTGTGTTCAGAAGACATGGGAGAATCTTGAAATGTTGACCATTTAAAATAAAAATATGAAACATCATAGATATAGGACATAGATGATTGGTTGTCTTAGAAGCCATGATTGCCCCAATATGCAAATTTGAATGTGCAAGGCCTAAGATATGATTGGCTGGCTGGGAAGCCATGAAGGCAACAATATGCAAATTTGAATGTGCAAGCCCTCGGATATGATTGGTTGTCTTAGAAGCCATATAAAAAGCAGTAAAACTGTACTATGATTTGGTAGAAAAACTATAATTAATCAAAAATACTATATTTGGCAGAAATACTATGCTGTAGCAGAAACACTATATTTAGCACAAATCTGATGAAATAGAAGAAATAGTATGATTTAGCAGAAATGCTGTATTTAGCACAAATACTGGAAAGCAGCAGAAATGCTATGACTTAGCACAATAGTAATAACCTAAATAGAAAAATTGGAAAAGCAAAATGGACAGCTGAAAAAATGCTGAACATGCTAAGGGTCCCTCAAATGTAATTGTTAAATGAGAAAAAAACCAGCAAAAAAAAGTATAACAGTCACACAACCACATATATGTACACATATGGTAACACACGTGCACAGACAGACACACACAGGATCAAATTCAGTCAACCAGTCTAACTATATTGAATTTAAATCACACACACACACACACACACACACACACACACACACAAGATCCAATTCAGTCAACCAGTCTAAATATATTGAATTTAAATCTTACAATGAGATCATCCCATAAAAAGGCTTTCTCTCTCTCTCTCTCTCCCTCTCTCTCTGTCACACAAACACACACATACACACACAAACACACACACACACACACACACACACACACACACACACACAAGATCCAATTCAGTCAACCAGTCTAAATATATTGATTTTGAATCTTACAATGAGATCATCCCATAACAAGCCTTTCTCTCTCTCTCTCTCTCTCTCTCTGTCACACACACACACACATACACACACACACACACACACACACACACACACACACAAGATCCAATTCAGTCAACCAGTCTAAATATATTGATTTTGAATCTTACAATGAGATCATCCCATAAAAAGGCTTTCTCTCTCTCTCTCTCTCTCTCTCTGTCACACACACACACACACACACACACACACACACACACACACACACACACACACAAGATCCAATTCAGTCAACCAGTCTAAATATATTGATTTTGAATCTTACATTGAGATCATCCCATAAAAAGGCTTTCTCTCTCTCTCTCTCTCTCTCTCCCTCTCTGTCACACACACACACACACACACAAGATCCAATTCAGTCAACCAGTCTAAATATATTGAATTTAAATCTTACAATGAGATCATCCCATAACAAGCCTTTCTCTCTCTCTCTCTCTCTCTCTCTCTCTCTGTCACACACACACACACACACTCACACACACACACACACACACACACACACACACACACACACACACACAGGGAGAGAGAAGTAAGTTTCTAGCTCAGTCAAGCAGCCTGGGAGCTGCTGAATTTGAATCCACCAATCAGAGAGGCTGTATACTTTTTCCCGCCAAAACAGGTGCACGCAGCACAGAGAGACACAGGATTTTTGCAGTCTATTTCTCATAATGACGACTCCCCTCAAACAAATGACCATAATTTCCTAACCGTAGGGGCTAGAACGGTCATTCTTACACCGTTTTGTTCAGAAGAGATGGGGGAATCTTAAAGTGTTTACAATTTATCATTAAAATATGAATTATTAAAGATATTTGACTTCTAATGCACCATAAATGAGTAGAGGGAAGCGAAAACTGCCTTGACTTGCCCTCAAACAACGCTTTCTAACTCTAAATCTATTTGGAGTATCAATATCATTCTTTCACCGTAAGAGACAGCAGGCTTTGGTGAACAATCATGGAAATTTTCAGGTCTCTGTGGAAATCAAAAAAAAAGATATGACGAGACAAAAAAGTTGTTCATTTCCAGAGTTTGAAATCTGAAGAAATCTGAGCGAAGGACGAATTTCCTACCCTCAAACAAGTCTAACTCATTTCAGAACGGTAATAGGTGAGAAAGAAATTCTTGAATTGTGAGCGTCAGGAGTGTCTGAAGATATACTGGGACAAGCCTTATGTCTTAACTTCGCTTCGTTAAGGAGATATGACGATTCGAATATGCCTCTCATTACAGAAATCAAGCGATGATTTTGAACAAGCTCTCCATTGACTTTCTATGGAGAGTTTTGCGACTTTGTGTTGGTCTGAGGAGATTTGCCAAAATTCTATAAATCTCACAACAATGATGGTGACATTTTCGGAAAGCCAGCAAAAATGCCTACGTTTTGATGTATAATTTGTGGAAGTTGAGTGAAAATTGAGCAAGTAGCAAGAAGTTGTTCGGACATGAAGAGAAGACTGCGAAACCTACAGTGGCACACTGGAAGCCAAGTGCATAGCAACCATAACAACGCATGTATTTTCTGAAAAATCACAATTTTGCAACTCAAAACTTTAAGAGGGATAAAAGTAAAACTGTAACAGATATGAAAAAGCTGAATCATTCATGAATAGCCCAATAATTTGTGAACATTTTAAAGTTTGAATGGTTGTTCTACGTGAAAGTAGGAAAAAGTAGTTAAGTTTCAAAAACAAGCAAGTTTTAGCAGAATTGCGGAAGTTTCCCATTCATTTCAATGGGACAAATTAAAGGAAAAAAGCTTAATATTTTAAAAAGTATAAGAGTTAAAAATACCAAAAGTCATAGCGCACATTAGCAGAAATAGCAGAATAGTTTAAAATTTGAACGGTGAAAATCGGCTGAAAATTGTGGAAGTAGAAAAGTGCCAAAAAAAGTGCAAAAAGTGGCAACTAGAATAATAAAGTAGGATAATAATAATAAAGAACTAGAAAAATTTGCATTTCCTGCGAAAATGCAGTGTGGATGCTGGAACGCTGAAGCTGTCAGCTGAAACTAGCTGAAAAAGCTGAAAAGTTGCAGAAATTGTAAAAACTTTGCAGAAGCAAAGGAACGTTGCTAAAATGTAGTAACTTAGCAGAACTGCAATATCTTAGAGGAAACATAATACTTGGCAGAAATAAAATAGCATAGCAGAACTTAGCAGAAATATTGTAACTTACCAGAAACACGATAACTTCCCAAAATACAAGAATTTAGGAGAAATAGTATAAGATAACAGAAAGAATATATTTAGCCAAACATTCTTAAACATTACAGAAATACTACTCTATAGCAGAAATGATATATTTAGAAAGAAAAATATAATATAGTAGAAATACTATGATTTAGCAGAAATCCTACAATATAGCTCAATAACAATGATTTAGAACAGATACTATGATTGAGCAGAATAGTAATAACTTAAGTGAAAATATTGGAAAGGTAAAATGACAAGCTGAATAAAAAGGAACATGGTTAAGTTTGCTCAAAACTAATTTTTGTTCACCTGTGAAAAAATAAAATAAAAATACATTTAGAAATACAAATAAGAACAGCCAACAGATACACACAAAATTAAATATGGATACACAAATCAACAAATACACAGAAAATCAAATATGGATACACAAATGTACAGAGAGAGACACACACACAGGGTCTATGCCAGTCAACCAGTCTGAATATATTATATTTTTATCCAACAATGAGATGCTGCCCTAAAAAGGGCTTTGTGTGTGTCTTTCTCTCTCTCTCTCTCTCTCTCTCTCTCTCTCTCTCTCTGTCACACACACACAAGATCCAATTCAGTCAACCAGTCTAAATATATTGAATTTAAATCTTACAATGAGATCATCCCATAACAAGCCTTTCTCTCTCTCTCTCTCTCTCTCTCTCTCTCTGTCACACACACACACACACACACACACACACACAAGATCCAATTCAGTCAACCAGTCTAAATATATTGATTTTGAATCTTACAATGAGATCATCCCATAACAAGCCTTTCTCTCTCTCTCTCTCTCTCTCTCTCTCTCTCTGTCATACACACACACACACACACACACACACACACACACACACACAAGATCCAATTCAGTCAACCAGTCTAAATATATTGATTTTGAATCTTACAATGAGATCATCCCATAAAAAGGCTTTCTCTCTCTCTCTCTCTCTCTCTCTGTCACACACACACACACACACACACACAAGATCCAGTTCAGTCAACCAGTCTAAATATATTGATTTTGAATCTTACATTGAGATCATCCCATAAAAAGGCTTTCTCTCTCTCTCTCTCTCTCCCTCTCTGTCACACACACACACACACACACACACACACACAAGATCCAATTCAGTCAACCAGTCTAAATATATTGAATTTAAATCTTACAATGAGATCATCCCATAACAAGCCTTTCTCTCTCTCTCTCTCTCTCTCTCTCTCTCTGTCACACACACACACACACACACACACACACACACACACACACACACACACACACACACACACACACACACACACACACAGGGAGAGAGAAGTAAGTTTCTAGCTCAGTCAAGCAGCCTGGGAGCTGCTGAATTTGAATCCACCAATCAGAGAGCCTGTGCACTTTTTCCCGCCAAAACAGGTGCACGCAGCACAGAGAGACACAGGATTTTTGCAGTCTATTTCTCATAATGACGACTCCCCTCAAACAAATGACCATAATTTCCTAACCGTAGGGGCTAGAACGGTCATTCTTACACCGTTTTGTTCAGAAGAGATGGGGGAATCTTAAAGTGTTTACAATTTATCATTAAAATATGAATTATTAAAGATATTTGACTTCTAATGCACCATAACTGAGTAGAGGCAAGCGAAAACTGCCTTGACTTGCCCTCAAACAACGCTTTCTAACTCTAAATCTATTTGGAGTATCAATATCATTCTTTCACCGTAAGAGACAGCAGGCTTTGGTGAACAATCATGGAAATTTTCAGGTCTCTGTGGAAATCAAAAAAAAAGATATGACGAGAGAAAAAAGTTGTTCATTTCCAGAGTTTGAAATCTGAAGAAATCTGAGCGAAGGACGAATTTCCTACCCTCAAACAAGTCTAACTCATTTCAGAACGGTAATAGGTGAGAAAAAAATTCTTGAATTGTGAGCGTCAGGAGTGTCTGAAGATATACTGGGACAAGCCTTATGTCTTAACTTCGCTTCGTTAAGGAGATATGACGATTCGAATATGCCTCTCATTACAGAAATCAAGCGATGATTTTGAACAAGCTCTCCATTGACTTTCTATGGAGAGTTTTGCGACTTTGTGTTGGTCTGAGGAGATTTGCCAAAATTCTATAAATCTCACAACAATGATGGTGACATTTTCGGAAAGCCAGCAAAAATGCCTACGTTTTGATGTATAATTTGTGGAAGTTGAGTGAAAATTGAGCAAGTAGCAAGAAGTTGTTCGGACATGAAGAGAAGACTGCGAAACCTACAGTGGCACACTGGAAGCCAAGTGCATAGCAACCATAACAACGCATGTATTTTCTGAAAAATCACAATTTTGCAACTGAAAACTTTAAGAGGGATAAAAGTAAAACTGTAACAGATATGAAAAAGCTGAATCATTCATGAATAGCCCAATAATTTGTGAACATTTTAAAGTTTGAATGGTTGTTCTACGTGAAAGTAGGAAAAAGTAGTTAAGTTTCAAAAACAAGCAAGTTTTAGCAGAATTGCGGAAGTTTCCCATTCATTTCAATGGGACAAATTAAAGGAAAAAAGCTTAATATTTTAAAAAGTATAAGAGTTAAAAATACCAAAAGTCATAGCGCACATTAGCAGAAATAGCAGAATAGTTTAAAATTTGAACGGTGAAAATCGGCTGAAAATTGTGGAAGTAGAAAAGTGCCAAAAAAAGTGCAAAAAGTGGCAACTAGAATAATAATAATAAGAAAGTAGAATAAAGAATAAAGAGAAACAGGAACTCAATAGTGTGGATGCATAAAGCATCCACACAATAAAGAGAAACAGGAACTCAATAGTGTGGATGCATAAAGCATCCACACAATAAAGATTACAACAACAATACTGTGAATGCTTTTACAAGCATTCACACTAATTATGAGAGCCTTGATTGTGTATTTCAGGCCTACAGAACGATCACAAGGCCATCATGGCGGAGATAGAAGAAGCCCTGCACAAGCTGCATGCTCGAGAGAAAGCCAAACGGGAACAGGATGAGGCAGAAGCCCAAGAGGAGGCGATGGAACATCAGGTCACGCTGCCTCCACCTTTCGCACGGGTGGATGCTGTGACAGAGGGATCACCTGCCTGTGGAGCTGTGAGTGATGTGAACTTTTGTAACTAGCAGCTGTTTTCAGTTTGCACTGCAAAACATTGTGGGGGGGTTTTTCTCCTATAATTGTAGTGATTGTTTCTTTTGAAGGGGCTCCGAGTCGGTGATGAATTGATCGAATTTGGTTCTGTGAACACGGGCAACTTTCAGAACCTCCAGAATATTGCTTCTGTGGTGCAACACAGTGAAGGGGTAAGAACCACAGACAACTCAATGGGCAATTAATCAAAGTTCATTTCTTAATATTCCATTACATTTTATTTTTTTTGATGCATGAAGCTTGTGGTGCATAAGAAATCATACTTTGCATATAATTTCATTTGTATTTACCTTTGTCATAATGAGAGAATGCAATGGCTTTTTGTTGTTGTTTCTTAAAAGCATCTCTGTTGTTGTTATTTGAGTCTGAAAACTGTAATTTGACATTCCTCTGCAGAAACCATTGCGGGTCTCGGTGATCCGGGCTGGCCAGAAAGTTCAGATGAGCCTGACTCCACAGCGGTGGTCAGGCAGAGGTTTGCTGGGGTGAGTGCACGACTGAGGCAAAATGACGTGTTTGACATAGACTAAGGCTCTCCCCCAGCTCAGGGGATGCATCCTTTAAAGCCTGACAGTGTTGCAGCACTGTAGCAAAGTCTCTCCCATTTCTATGCTAGCAACTAAGTTTGTGTCCTATCACATCATCTGGGAAAACACCATTCTAAATTTTTACTGGATATAAAATCCACCACCTGGTCGGGGCTTTGAGAAGTTTTCAAATTTAAAAGTGAATGAATGAATAATTAATTTTCTTGCATCATCTGAAATACTGTGGTTTAATTTCTCTCACCCTCATAGCCCTCAAATACATACTACTCTACCTCTGCTGCTGTCACAGTTGCTAGGCAACAGGAGCAGCTCAGTGTGGGATTTGTGTCCTATATAGTACACGCCTTCAGAGGATGCAGCTCCTGAGTTGTACAAGTTTGGAGATTAGTAGATATTTGGAAACAAAAAAAGTGATGCCCTCAATGACAAGAAAATGCTGAAAAATTGTTTCTTGGCATATTATTTCTACAATTTGCCATGTAGTGACACTAGTAAAACACTTTTTAGTACACATGCTTAAAATTTATCATATCATGTCCATTACAAGTAAAAGGTTATTGATTTTTTTTTTTTTGTATTTTTCAGATGTAACATCATTCCAGTTCAGCGATGATCACCCTAACACTTAAAGTTTGAAAACTCTTCCTCTGGCCTTTTCACTACTTTAATGGGAACTTGGAACAATCTCCTTCATTCCAGTTTTCAGAATGGGATGTATGAAAATAAAGCAACTCTGTTCAAGAAGTCATGCTGAGTTTACTGAGTGTGGAGCTGAACCTTGATTAGATTTGTGTTTAAAAAGCAGCTTTATGGTATTCAGTGTTGAGGGTTTGATTTCTTGTTGGGAGCACAGCTGCACACTTATTTATATATTAATTTAAAAAGAAAATATCTCCCAGTGGTCCGAAGCGACGGCGAGCTGACTGTGAGAACATGTCTGATTTGCAGTACTCTGTTAATAAAGGCTTATTTTGAACTCTGTGGAGAAAAAACACCCCAACCTTTCTGAGATTACGATGATGGAGACAGCACTATTATGATTATGGTTAAAAAAATGAAGCAAAAACATATGTTTATAACGGTGTCTTTTTAATGTAAAAATAATTAAATCACCATAAATCAGTGTCTCTGTTTTAATGTTGGGTGCGTGATTTTTACCCAAGATGTGTTTCCATAAACAAGAAGAAAATAAGACTTATTTTCAGTCATATGTCTGAATTGTGTTTTTACAAACATGAGTACCAGCCTCTGTGAACATGACCAATCTGCGTTACTCAACATGTCCATAAGGCCATACTGCCTCACAAGCATCTTTAAATTCACTGTATTAGTGTGAAAAAACAACAACAACAAAAACCATCACATTGGTTGTTTCAGTTTCTTCTTTTTGGGCTTGACTATCTGTGGTAGCTGGATTTTGAAGGCAGTCCTAAAAAGAAAAACAATACATGATTTAAGTGGAAGTTGAAGTTCAGACTTCAAGCTTTAATGTGTTTAACTAAAATTCTGCACTAACTGTTTAAGAATTATAGACTTTATACACAGCCCTTCACTTTCAGGTGCCTAAAATGAACTGATCAAACTAACAACATCACATAAGGTTAGTTTTAATAGTTGGATGAAGGTCCTTTGCAGTCAGTGGATCAAATGATCCTTTTGCTCCTGTTAGATGCTCTGCTAGGCCTTCACCCAGGCTTGTTTGTGGGTCTCTGGGTTTAGTAGGTAAAAGCATGTTCTATTGAGTTGAGGTGAGTCAGCCATTTAAGAATATCCCATTTGGTTGCTTTTGCAGTATGCTTTGGGTCATCAACCAGTTGTGCTGTGAAACTCAGCATTTGGCTGAGCAGAGAGTATAGACCTGCACGCTTCACAGTTCATCCTGCTACCGTTATCAGCATTCACAGCATCAACACTAGTGGCTTGCTTCCACTGGGAGCCATACATGCCCATGCCATAACACTGCCTCCAATATTTTTAACAGATAATGTGGTATGCGCCAGATCATGATCCGTTTCACTCCTCCTCCATACTTTTCACTTCCTATAATTGTACAAGTTAACTGTGGTTTCATCTGTCCAAAGAAAGTTCTCCTTAATTTGTCAAGAAATGACAGGGAAACAGGCATCACCTGGTCATAACGGTGGACTGTGTATAAACAGGGCTGTAATTGCTGAACAGTTAATGTAATATTTTTTTTGAACCCATTGAATTAAAACAGTCTCCACTTCAGACCTGATAAAAATCCACTGTGCTGTTGTACAGAGGCAAAAATATTTTTTGAAAAAGCAAATGTTCAAATACATATGGAAATTAGTGTACAGAATGTACACATGTAGATGTATTAACACTACTCCACAAAACACTGACACTTACTCGCATGTTGTACAAATGGGGCTGAAGTTGCAGAATACTAAAAACAAAAGAAACAGAGTGATTAAAAAAGACATACTGCAGCTCTTTCCAGTAATAAAGACTCTTAAGCAATTCAAACTCACTGGACAGACAAACTGAGCACACGTAACCGATTTCAATGAGGTTACGGTGGCAGAAACACGCAGCTCGGTAGTCCACGTGTGCAGGCGGCGGCAGCACCAGCTGTGACCGCTGCTCGGAGTCAGGCAGGAACACCCACTGCTCAGAAGACAACAAAAACAGCTGTCGTTAGATGCAAATGAAACCAACCCCATTCCTCTTAAGTGTGTGAAACTGTACTCACCAACAGATACTGTGCAAGGGCGACTTTCTGTGGTATCTTCAGGTACAGTCCTCCAGTTATATCACAAGCCTGAAATGAGTATATAACGGTTATGACAGCATGGTAGAGTGCACACATCACATCACATGACATCACCACACTACCTCGCACTAAAGATGTTAATACGCTGAAAAATATTTGTGTTAACACAAAGCACTTTTCTTAAATACTTGGAAAGCTGCAAAGTGGTGATTGTCCTTAGAGAGCTATAAGAATTTACCTGCTGAAGGAGACCAGAGTCCGAATCCAACACACAGGCATCTATCAGGATGTTCTGTTTAAAACACAAAAACCTTTTTAAAAGCAGTGTATCATTTTTACCTTTCCATTTCTACCTTTGTCTGGCTAAATAAAGGTTACACTGACTTGCTGCACCATCTTGTATTACAAACTGGTATTACAGGACAAGTAAAACCTGGGCTTAGTTTAACTTCAGTTGATATCATAAATAGTATAAAAGATGGAGAAGTCTTCCAGGTTTGAAAAGTGAATAGCCTTAAATCTGAATTCTTTCTAATGGCCACCAGGGGGCGACTGCTCTGGCTGCAAAAACACTTCCATTCTTATAGAAGTCAATGGGAAAACGACCCCTCACACTTTTTGATTAGTCTTGTCTCATGCTTTCTTGCTTTGTGGTAATCTTTATTCTGTATTCACTGAGATATTTAAATGCTAATCAATAAAATAAAATAAAATCAAAACCTCTGTAAAGACGCTCTTGTTGAATTTATGGACTCAGCTGGTTATTTTGGGTCACAACGAATAAAACATTTAAGTCTATTTTGTAAATTTTGGCTTCTATGTGTAATAAAGTTATAAAGGATTAGTGGATGATATTTCTTAAAATCAGCATGCAAATGATTTGGATTGTTAAGTGATAGCAGATGTTTTGTTATATACTGTCGACAGTTTTACTTATTTCTGGGAGTTTTAAACTATTTTATTTCAACACAGCATTTCATTATAAGCATCTTTAGGTCCAACTTTTCATCCACAGCAGTGGCTGTAGTAAGTAAAGGGTCATTAAGTGTTAATACAGGACAATAATCTATTAAATATTCTACCTGCTTCTGAGCAGCAAAAATCACATTCATGAAGTTCATGTACTGGAGGGCGCAGTCCTCAGCCGCTTTTACCACCTATACAGTGCAAAGGGTCAAAGAGGGGTCAAAGTCAGGTGGGAAAAAAACGAAACGAAAGTATTCATGATGTTTGAAAATTTGGGCATTACCAATATTCTTGATTTAATCTCTTGTCCAACTAAAAAATATAGAAAAAATAAGAAATATATACATTAAAGCAGGGTAATTGGAAAACTTCATTCAAGAACTGGCATAATTAAGCATGTATAAAGATGAAATCACCTTCCAGCTCTTTCGTGAGCCTGTGAATATCTAGATATTAAAGGTTTAAGGTGAAAAAGTAAATAATATTGGTGGAAAATAAATAATCTATAGATATTTAACTTTAGATCAAAACATCACATACGTTCTGCAACACAAACAAATATCTAACATTCTCTGGGCGACGATGGCGTATAAATTTAACTTTAAAATGCAAAAAAAAAAAGATTAAATAAGTCATACCATTCTATTTCTCTTCAAAATAAACACTAAATGTCCTCTAAAGTCAAGATTAACAATATTTTACCTGCACTACAAACATATGTAGGCCCATTTGACATTAATTACAGTAATTTTGTAAAAAGCTATAAATATCTGCTTACAGTTTCGAGCCTCTGTCTATCTTTACACTTCCTGGCTGATTCTGTGGAGTCGTGCACTGAATGCACTGTTTATTATTGCACTACATGTCGTAAATGATAAAACAGTCTTCATGAAAAGGATACAGCAGAGAGCTTTGGCGAGGGATCCGGCCAACAAAGTATCTGTTGAATTTCCCGTAACTTCAACTGAAATCATGTGAGACAAACTGGATTTTAGGGAGCACTGTACGACATCTTTAAATACCTCAGAGTTTATCCTCGCAAATACACGCTTACTTTTTGACATTATGTTCCTGATCTCCTCAGCAATAAGGTTATTGGCAGCAGACAGGAGTTCATATTTTCCATCTCCGCTTGAGGATGCATCATTGCCACCACCGTCTCCTCCACTCCAGCTCTTATTAGGATACAGGAAGTGACTGAAAAAGTGAGTGGGAGAAAAGTGCATATGAGCAGCGACAGCAGCAAAACATTAAACAGACAGTACTTTATTCCTAGAAACTAAAACTAGTGGAAGAAATACTAAGATGAGCATATTGGATTCCACGCCCATCAGCTAAAAACAGGAAATGGAGGCCAAAATTCCCCTCACAGGGTCACCAAAACTGGACAATAGAAGATCTGGAAAATGGTGCCGGATCTGATGAATCTCAATCTGTACTGCAGTATTCAGATGGTAGAGTCAGAACAACATGAAAGAATGGATCCATTGTGTCTTTTATATGACACTGGTGGTGGTGTAATGGTGTAGGAGTATTTTCTTCTCAAACTTTGGGTCCCTTAGTAACAAATGAGCTTTGTTTAAACACTACAACCTATCAGAGTGCTGTTTCTGATCATGTCCATGTCCCTTTATCACCACACTGTACCAAACTCCTGATGGCTGCTTCCAGCAGGATGGACACTTCATGTCCCAAAGCTTGTAGCATCACAAACTGGTTTCTTGAACATGACTGTACACCAATGGCCTCCACAGTCACCAGGTTTCAATCCAAAAAAGCACCTTTGGGATGTGGTGGAACCGGCTTACACTTCTGCACTTTGGGTTAGTTGTTTTTATTTTATTATTCAAACAAATAATGACACTTGAAAACATTTCGCATGTTTTGGTTCATCTGATGTTGTATTTCCTTGATTTTAAGACGACTGCTATTTTTTATGTTGTAATATGTAACTCCAAGAACTGACAGATAATATACTTTTCCACATGATGGTGATTCTCCTCTTACTCTGGTTTACAAGCCTGTGTTTGGACCTCAGAAATTCCTCTGTGCAGTGAAACCCAATGAAACTATGGTATGAAATTACCTGCCCTGGCAGTGGCTAGCGATGACAGCCAGCTTGTTTGTCCTAGCCATGGCCATGTGAGCGTTTCCCATCACCATGACTGCATCCATACACTTGGACAGGGTGAACTGGGCGGACACAGGGGTACATGGAGCGTTGTTTAGCATCAGAGACATTCAGAAAGACTTGAATCAGACAGAGTAACCACAGACATCACAGCTAATACCTGTGGATCCCGCTGAGCCTGCTGCCCCCACCATATGGGGTTTACATCCACGACGATCACCAGGAGGTTGATTTCGTCCTCTGGGCGAGATTTTGGAAGAGTTTCATCAAAAAGCACCTGAGTGTACAAAATAAACACTGCAAAGACTCATTACGAGCCAGGCTACATACCTGATGCCATCACGGCAGATTATTGACTTGAAAAAGAGATGGCTTCTATTCTGCAGCTCTATCTTCTCTTAGTGCTCATACTTTATCTTAAACTTCAAACAATCTGCAGACAACTAGGAGCGTATTAAAGTCCAGATAGTTTAGGAAAAGCAATTAAATGCAGGGCTACGCACATTATTTCTCATCATTTACACCGCTGGCGTCTCCAGGAAACGATCTTTCTTCTTCTGTGGCTTTTCATAGGAGACTACAGACGCCCGGCACACTGCTGCCACCTAGCGCCCATTTGCTGTAGCGTAAATTCTTCGGTCTCTATATTCTCTACATTCATGGTCATATAAACCAACCCTTTTTTTCGTTCTTAAATCTTTCCATCTATCCCTTATCTTCTGCTCATCCAATTTAGAGCCGCGCTTGAACCCCTCCCAGCTGCCATAGGGCGGGAGGCAGGGCGGTCTGTAAAATACATTTATGGATGGAAATTCCATCTTTAAATTAATTCTAATATTTCTTTGCAAGCTTCAAATCATCATCCTGTTCATATGCTAGAAAAAAACAACACAGTAAAATCTTTTACAGAAAATTGTATATTAGGTATATAAAATTTAGCAGTATCACCACAGGGGGTTATCAGTTTAACTGAACTAACTGATCACCTGAGAAGTTGTCCAAGTGCTGAAGTGCTGCTGTAGATCTCACAATTTAAGCAGTTACAGTTTTGAATCATTTTAAAGCCTCTGTCTATCCTTGTGTTATTTATTGCATAACAGATAAGAATAGACGATGCATGTTTTATTTTTCATCATACTTTGAGTTAAATAGTTAATGTTTCAATGATTTTCAAAATCATTATATTCTGCTTTTTTTTGCACACTGTCCCATTTTTTCTGGAACAATTGATCCCCATTAAGGTAGTTTAATTACAAGAAAAAAAATAAATACAATAAAAACATAATGATAATAATAACAACAATTATAAAAATTCACATATGAAGTTATAATGAAACACAATGATTATTTTGTTGAAAAATAATAATTTAGAAAATGTAACTAAAAACAAACTGTGTATCAGCCAGCTGTTTGTATCAGCTTCAAAATAAAAAGTTCCTGAGGAAGTCACCATGCCAGACATTTACTGATTTTATGCACGTCTGCAGTAAGACCATGTTTTCTATACTGTTACAAGATCAGAGAGTCAGTGGAAGACGAGCAAAGTTCCTTAAATTATCCCTGAAGCATTAAAGGTTATGTCTTGGGTTTGGCTTTCGGCTTGGCTTTGAGTGAAGCGCGCCTGTATTTCTCAGTCTGGTAGACATCTGACTCGATGGCTTCGCCGGAGTCATTGAGCATCACGTACACATCCCCGTTGACCTCAGTGACCTTATGAACCCTCTGTTTGACACCCTTGGAGCGCCAGTAAGTCCTCAGCGGTTTGGCTGTAGGGTCGTCCACAGCTTGGTAAAGCGATTCCCCCTCTGCGAGGGTGATCTTGTACTTGTGCCACGGACACACGATGCACAGCCGTCCATTGAACTCCTACAGGTAACACAGGTCGAAAGGTTAGAGAAAAAAGCATTTGCATTTTTCAGATATTACAGGAAAAGTTGAGTGTCAGACTTATGCACAGCTGTTTACAGTAAACGAGTCAAAAGGTGACTGATTTTCTTAATATACACCAGTAATCAGAATAAACAGCAGAAAACTCACCTCAATGTCTCCATACTGTAAAGCACCACCTGAATCTGTCCATGAAAAAAAATGTGGCATTATGCACATTAACGACGAGCCGTAGCAGAACATATACTCTGCAATGTACTATGGATTATCTCAGCAGAAGAAGTACTTACGGTAGCAGCGCACGTCCATTGCATAAAGCTGCCCCTGGTGGTGAACGACCAGCACATCTCTGCATCCGTTCACCAGCTTTGTCACACGGCCAGCTTTGACAATGTCCTCCTTCTTTCCAATGAAGTGGGAGGTAGACAAGTTTGAGGAGGAGGAAGAGGCAGAAGAGGTCTGAGATATCTCCTCCTCAGAGGACATGTTGATCTGTTCTTATAGCTGATATTCTGAATAAAATGAAAAGATTACGGATATGTAAAGAACAAAAAGATCACTTTCATTTCTTATTTTATGTAGACTGCTTATTACACTCCAGTTACAAAACACACAAAAAACATAGTGTTTGTCTGTCTCTTTTTATAACTACACATAGAACCCCTCGGATGTCTTCATATAAGTAAAGTCATTTAATTGTTTATCTACTACTTTCTTCAGAGTAGCATGAATTATCCAAAGGAAAAGCTGTAAAACCTATGAAAATACAGTTAAAAGTCCAAAATATAACCCCCCCCTTCACATTTTTCCAAAGCTGTTCAGTGGGGTGGAGTCTGTGCTGGCCTGATTCTGACCCCTGGGCCGTGTGTTTCACACCCTTGTATTAGACAATAGATATTACATACGCTCTGTGTTTTCGACTGAGTTAGCAGATAGCACATGGCATGACAATAAATCAAAACAATAAGTGTAAATGAAGTTTCATGTTGCCCACAGACAATTTCAATATAACTGCCATGAAGAGTTTTTGGTTATTCCGGTATATTTGAGATATAGACTGATGTCAGTGCTGAAGTCACATTGATGAACACTGTAAACAACCTCGTTAATATTCTTTTTGTACACTTATAGTTAGACATCCTCTTTTCACCAACCTGCACATTTACTAAAAAAAATAGTTTTTATATATACCTAGATAATAATAATAACAATAAGAAAAAGAAGAAGAAGAAGGAGAAACTGTTTTCCTTTTCAAAGTTCACATACTGATTTAAAAAAAACATTATAAGTCCTTTCGGAAGCGATAATCTGTCACTTTGACTGGCTTTGTACAGATTATGTGAAAACTCTGTATTTTGTCCAGGGATACTCTCCTGTCACCTGTTTTCATCTATCAAACCTGACGGAGGAAACCAGCGTTGTGTGAGTAAAACACACATAAATATGCTAGCTAATAAGGTTCACATTTACACATAAGAAACACATAACGAGTAACGCCTTCTATTCTATTCTATTCTATTCAGCTCTATTTCTCTAAAACGCTAACTCCACAAAGCGTTTAATTACCTTTTCTGTAGTTTCACTGTGAAGTCAATGAGCGGCTGTCATGCTCGGTCTCTTTCGCTGCTTCTGAAGAGCGCTTCGATCACGTGTCAGCACGTTATCTTTCTAACACAGGCCTCCTGACAAAACTGGACATGTGTGAAATTATAAAACGTAAACTAAACGTCGAAGTTTCAAGAAATCTACGAGTGTTTGAGGTTTAAACAGGAAGCGCCAATGTTGTGTGTTACATCGAAATACGTCCCCGGTGAAACTATACAGAATGCAACAAAAGAAGAAAAAAAACCCTTCAGGGGAGCATTTCACTTCGTGGCAAGTCTGTCCGAAGTAGCTCACTGTTGCGTAGTAAGTGTGTATATTTGCATGTTGAGATATTTTTTTTATTCATGCGAGGTAGACAAACCAAAATAGGGGGGATAATAGAAAATTAAAAAATTGTGGAAAATGATACAGCAGTGCAGTCTGTACACACTGAAATAACACAAGTGCATCTTGAATTAAGAAAAAAAAGCTTCACACAAAAAGGAGCAATAATTATGTTAATAAGGACAAATACAATAAAAACCAAGGACCATGATGAAGAAGGGTATAATCATCGATTTCTGTACTGTGCAAATGTCTTGAGCATTTCTTTATATTTTGATTCCAAGGAGGCACACTTTATTGTGATTTTTAAGTGCTCTTAGGCGGTCGTTCGGCCGGTCTTCAGGAGATTCTGTTTTTCTTTTTCTTTTTCTTTCTTTTTTTAGGAAACTGGCTCAATTTTTTACTCATTTCCAGTGCAGTCTTTGCACTGGACCGTTTTCAGAGGAATTTCTTTTTGTTTGTTAATCTACTTAACAGTGACTTATAAATCACTTTCTCATAAATGCATCTACACAGACAACTTAACAAAGAACCTATGTTAAATTGTATATTTAGGCACTTTGTTACCTCAGCTTGTTGGAAAGCATATAATCTTTCCCATTTCTTTAGTTTAATATACAAAATGAATAAATAAAAATAAAAATAAATGCCAAAGGTAAGATACCAGCAAGGTGATTCCCAAGGAGCTTTTTTTTTTTTTTTTTTTACTTATTCTTTGCTAAATATAAAGAAATGAGGATTGCATCAAGGGTTTTGCACTGACCTGTATATTTAATATACATGACACTGCAATTTTAAACCACTGGCTTTCTTTTTGCAAGTATCTCTAAAAGCAATCATGAAGAAGCTTACAATCATATTGGAGTGTATCAGAGTGTAAACATTTTGTCTGCCTATACGGGTGTCAAACTCGTTTAAGTTAATGGGCCACATATATCCCATTTTGATCTAAACTGGACTATGCTAGAAAAACTATTAAAGTATAAACTAGTAAAGAATAATAACCTTGAGAGAACCATGCAAAATAAATCAAATTTTATTACATGTACGTTTTTACATTCAGTGTCATTAAATGCATCGATGACACATGACAGATCATATTGGATGAAGAAAAGGATAAAAACTTGTATGCTGACTCACTGTAAGTGCAACAGGAATTTATGCTTTTAAAATGTTTACTTTCCATTCATTTTTACTTCTCTGTAGCAACACTGGCCTGCATTAGCAGAACATTTTTATTACATAATGACCTCATTGTAATCTGACCAATGAACATATAATAAATAATTTATACAGTCATTGTCCTCGAACAGCTATCCAGTGGGCTGAATTGGACCCTCTGGTCCCCGGACTGCATATCACTTCTGCATATCTGACCCCCCCTGTACTGTGCGACAGATATATTTGTGTCATTGTCTTTGAGGATATATGTATACAAGATATATCTAGACTGAGTAAAACAAGCCAAAAAAAAAACTGTTTTAAAAATCTATATTATATAAACGCAGAAAATATACTGTAGCTCTATACTGCCATCGCTCAGTGTGCTGTAATGCCTTTAGTGTAAGAAGGCTTTCTGTCTTAGTGGGTTTGTTGGTGGGCATTAAGCCGTCCGAAGGATTATCATCCCTCTGTCATGCTGAACCGACCGGCTGTCCTTCGGAAATGTGTTAACATTAACATTTCCTCTTTTCCGTGCGGACGACCAGCGGGAAAACAAAGCGCTCTTCTTCCTCAACCGTTTCCGTCGTCATGGAGACCCTCTCCGTGTACGGAAATAGTGCTACTGCTGAAGCTAGCAACTTTGTGAAAAATTAAATTATCTATTCAGTTGGCTTTGCGTTTGCGGCTATCTTTTGCTCTTTGCGTGGTCTGGACTATATCTGGTAAGCTTTGTAGTGATTTTCGCATTTTAGAAAAAGAAAACTTATTTGTGTCAAAATTAGCGTAATTACTTCTTAAACTAAACCAAGCACAAGCATGTAAGTGGGATCAGTTCAGGGGCGAATCCAGGATTTTTAAACCGTGGTGGCACAGGACTGCAGTAACAACCAGACAGGGGAGTGCAGGCAAATTCTAACAGATTATATCTACCAGCTATAACTGGAATCATAATTACATAATTAATATGTAATGTCAATGTCTGTTTTGTTATGTAGAAAACCATGGGATTTAAAATCTTTTAAGTTTGTTTCTGAATCTATACACAGTTGTTATTGACCTCAGGTCAGCAGGCAGCTTGTTCCAGAGAATTTAAAGTTTCCTCAACAGATTTAGATTCAATTCTGGATTATAGACCCGAACCACTGAGAGATTAACTAATAAAGGCAATTTTTTGTTAAACTGGGGCGGTATGTTATACATAAGGACTCTCGCTGCTGCATTCTGAATTAGTTGAAGTCATCCGACTAGTGATTGGGATAATCCTTCAAATAGAGCATTACCAATAGGGAGTGGTACACGCCCACCTCCACCTGTAGGAAAAGGAAAAGTCACGGCAAAAGAGAAAGAGAGCAAAACGGGGGAAAATCCCTTTACAGCTGTAAAACAACGACACATGATCAGTCCAGAAGCACTGGGTGTTTGCACAGTGACAGTACACTGTAAAATATAACTTGTTGTTTCAACTTAAAAATATGAGGTAAAGGGCTGCCTTAAAATTTTAAGTTAAGTCAAGAAATAGAGTTTGTTCTTATAACACAACCAATTGTTATCTTAATGAAAAATCACATGTTGTCTAAACTTTCATCTTAGTTTAGTTGACTGAGATTTATTAGTCAGTTCAACTCCTTTAATTGTCATCTTTACTTGGGAAAACCCTTTCAGCTAAATTAAAATAATCTATTGTTTAAACTCTTGTCCTAGTTCAGTTGACTTGGGTTTTTTAGTTAATTCAAATACTTTAGTAGTTCTTTTAACTTAGGAATCTATTTTAGCTTAACTAACATAATCTGTTAGCTAAGTTGATTTAAGTTTATTAATTAACTGAGCTCCTTAAGGTAGCTGAGTGAACTTGTAAATCAGTTTCATTTTAATTATCAGAGTTGATTGACTGGATGTAAAGAAAAATGTGTATTAAACATCTTAAGTTTTGTTTTGGTTTTTTTTGGCTTTCTAACATCCATTTCAGCAAAACTACCTGTTAGGTTCATCTTAGAGCTCAGGTTTAAATACCTACATTCCTTTAAATTAATTTTCTGTTGTTTACAGAAAAAAAAATAAAACCCCACAGATTCCATTAAAGTCTATCTGATCATTTCATACAGAAAGTTTGTTTTAAGAACATGACAAGACAATTACTCATGAGCACCCAACATTCACCATTTATTGTGCCATCTTAGTCATCTGAGAAACAGAAAAATCAGTGACGTAGCTCATCAGGCTCACAATCCATCAAAACTCAAAGGCTGCTCCCTGTGAAACAATAAATTTGAACTTGGTCTTGAGCCCAGTTTGGGTGAAGATGAAATTCTGACCAATACTCTAGGAGCAGTAGTGATTCTTGTGAAGTAACAACATAAAGTCTGCATTAATGTAATGTATCAACGGGACACTTGCTATTTTAGAAAAGTTATTCTTTACATTTACAAAATTTTTAAACTTCATTGTGCTCAGTCACACCTGTTAGCATAAAACTTGAAATATTAAAATAGTACAAAACCTTTGATAAGTGACAGTAAAGATCAGTTTATAATAACTAAGACATCAAACTCTTGTATTTGTCTTCGTTTACAATTGCAACAAATTCCACAGAACCAATATCTCTGAAAATGACTGCATGCTTCTGAAACATTTGATAATATGGATATTTCAGAAACATTAGTTTGAGTCTGCTCAATTGCAAAACAAAGGAAAAACTACTGACTTGCATGAGATAAGCATCTGCAAAGTCCAGCATTATATTGTTGTTCACATAAGTTTCTTAAACCATGAACAAATGAGTAATTGTCTAATCTGGAATGTAAAGTGTAGTCATTTAGTGACATACAAAAGTGAGAATGAGAACTTGCAAGAATAAAAAAACAAACAGTAAAATAAAAACTGTCCTTAACACTAAGGATCATACAATTACAGTTCTGCATGGCTTTCTGCAAGAGTCTGTTTCTTAGACCATGCACTAGTGAGATGCACTGCCTTCCACCAATGTTCATTAGGATGTTCTGAATGACTTCAAAGATGTCCTTAAGTTCCTTTGGATAGTGTATGTTGAGGGCAAAAAGAAGGCCCATCAGCATGGAAATGGCACTTGAGACATCCCTCAGATTAGACAGGATTACTGCCGCCTCAAGGACAACCAACACATCGATGTCTTCTTCTTTCACCATCGCAATGCCAACTTTCATCCTCTTAGAAAACGTGTCTTCAATACCTGTCGGCTATAAAAGGGTTCAAAGACAAAAAAAAAAAAAAAATTACACAATTACAATTACACAATATCCCGTGTGCTTAACAATTCATGTCTTTCCAAAGAAGAGCCATACTGATGCTTTGGATGATGGTGATTGGCTTTGGGTAACACTTATTAGTTGTTAAAGTTTTTTCAGAATGAGATATGCACCCCCATGTTACAAATCCATTTCTTGCTTTAAACAAAGACCATGTTCATAAATAACTGAGCATGTCTTCAATTGCAGAATTCAAACAAAATTTTCAATTTAAATGGTAAATGGCCTGTATTTGTATAGCGCTTTACTAGTCCCCTAAGGACTCCAAAGCGCTTTACACATTCAGTCATTCACACACATGGGTGGATGACTGAATCGTGACTCAAGAGTTGACAGTTCGTCTTATAATTGGAAGGTTGCCGGTTCGAGCCCTGGCTCCGACAGTTTCAGTCGTTGTGTCCTTGGGCAAGACACTTCACCTGTTGCCTACTGGTGGTGGCCAGAGGGCCCGGTGGTGCCAGTGTCCGGCAGCCTCGCCTCTGTCAGTGCGCCCCAGGGTGGCTGTGGCTACAATGTAGCTTGCCATCACCAGTGTGTGAATTTAAATCTACTTATGCTAAATATTGGCTGTGCTCTAAACCAAATCTGGCTGAGAATACATGAAATGTGCAAACTGCAGCTACACTACAGGATCAGATTATGGCTCCATAGACAATGCTTCTTTAATCAGTTTATTGATTAAAGTTTATTTTTCCCCCTATATTAACAGCATGAAAAAAGAGCATATAGACATGGCTGAACAGGTTGCATAATTGGCACTGAATATCAACATCCACCTTTACCCAGCTGCCCAATGACTCTCGGCCAGTAACCTTTAATTGCTTACCCAGTCTACACAGTCTCTTTTCCAGGGTCCAGGACATTTCACCAAAGTATTGCCCCCCACAGCTGTAGCAGCCACTGCAGCCCCTTAAATATCCTAATATCTCTGCCATTACAATATACAATGTGAGAAATCAAACGTAAAGCTGAAGTGAACAGTACAGCAGCGAAATGTCAAAGACCCTGGTGAAGACATGAATAAACACAAGACACTAATAATATCAATGCTAGCTTGCCAGTTAGTTTCTCTGAAACCCAGACCAAATCCAGTGTCAAAGATCTTGTAATAATACATTTGGTGAGGAAAAAGTACACATGTACTTTTTAATTTAAAATCCACTGTGGTGCTGTCATTATTAAATTTACTAAAAGAAACAATGCTAACCTTCACAGTCTTGAAAGTGTGTGAGGGATCTTCCTTTAGAAAATGAGGTCCTCTGTCCTCTTCCTTTGTGTAGGGCTCTGGTCAAAGAAGTCAAAAAGAAAACAAAAACACTTTTTAAACAGTGTTTATGAAGCATGTAGACAGCTCCAAATTCACAGCTTTTTGATGCATAATTCCATCAATATATGATTATCATTGGAGATTTTGAATCAGGCTTATCAGGACATTCAAGTAGAATATGATATCCAACCTACCACCAATATACATAGATTCTGTAAAAGTTACCACACTAAATGTCCAGTTGTGAAATATGATGACAGACTTTACTTATCAGCTTTCTTTCAATGAGTTCATCAGTTGAACTGGATAACCTAAAACTTAAACAAAGGATTAGATTTCGCAGTTGAACACTTACATCATCTCCGAAGCATCTTATGAGCCTAGTTAGCCTTTCTATGCCGCTCTTGATTTTGTACAGCTCCACGAACCTCTCCATAATGGTCAAGCACAGCAAAAAGGAACCCTTTCAGGTCAACAGATGTAAGACGGGCAAATTCTGCTTCAACCTGAGCAATAGAAGAAGAGGGGTGGAGAGTACAGGCAGAATTAAAAAAAGATTCTTTGAGACCCAAATTTAAGCAAACAGTCATCTGAGGCCCATTAGAGAAAACACAAACACACAAAGCAAACAAACAAAAAGATGCACTTTACCTGCCGTTCAGCAAACAAGGAAGTTCAGAGAACAATAAGCTCTGTCTTGAAATCTTTTAAAGTAGAATGATTGTGAAAATGACTTATGTGATGTAAAACTTTAGTAAACGTGCGATTAAAAGAACACTGAGTAAAAGGACAAGTAACAATTTCCTTATTCCTCAGATGTTTACCTTGATGAGCAATACTGTTTTAGTCCAACTGCCTCATTAAAGTTACACAACAGGCTTTTTACATTAAAGCCAGCAAGTCCATTACATACTCCCTTTTTAGATCTGAAATACTGTGCAGATTCTGTGTATATGTAGTGGACAGCAATTTACCCCAAAGAGCACAAAGTTTGCAAGTCCACCTCATTTAAATGACAAAGACAGATGTGATCATCTAGACCTGTGAAAATAAATTAATGACAAACTTGCAGTTATGGATGTTATTACAACCACAAGAACCTAAACAGTCTGCTCCATTGCTTTTGTTAATGAATCATTTGTTGGTAACACGTCTGAATATTTAGTTTATGCCACCTGCATGTGATCATCAATAGTGCCATATTACTTCTTAAGAAGTACCCTGACACTACAATCTTTATATCATTTGTTCTACAGAGCTATTAAATTACAATATAATCTGAGGTGTTTCCAGTATGACAAAATGCACAAATTGTAACTTACCATTTGACTCCACTGACAAAAATAAATCCCCAGCATCAAGTTTGGCTTCACAGACCTAAAATAAGTAAAATAAAAATATATGTTATAATTATATTGTTTTCGCCATTTATTCATGTTTGCTAATTTTCTGACATATAAACAATGTTAGTTTTGTTACAATACAGAGAATGCAGTTTAATTAAAAGGTAAATTATGCAAAAAAAAAAAACTTCTGCAGTATACCATGCCAAAAATCAGTGTCTCTGATGCCAATTATTTTATCACTACAGCTCGTTTAGTATGGAAACTCACACAATCTAGTCATACTGATCACAAGAGTTCAAAAATAAGTCAAAATAGTGAGCTGTTGTTAAGCATAAAGCATTTCAGGGTAACAAATAACTGCACAATATAATTAAAGCAAAAAATAAGCACACTGGAGGACTATCTGATAAAAACTAATATAATGCTGGTTTGTAGACCATATTTTGTCTCTGTCCTCAGTGCACTCTTGCAGCTTAGCATGCAGCAGTTAATAACACCTTAAGTGATTACATAGGGATAAACAGATGACAACAAGCATCCGAGTCCTGCCAAAAAGTTCTTTTTGAACCCAGCCAGTTATTGGAAATATTGCCAAAATGAACTTCCACCAAAATACAACAGCCTGTGAACTTGAAAGAAATTTACAAGTACAGAGACAATATGAAATAAGCTTTATTAATTAGCTGAGTTAGCTTGCTAATATCGCAACAGGGTGAGTGCACAACCTTAAAGCTAGCGGCACAATACTTGTGATTTGCTCAGCGCCACATTAAACCCATAAAAAAGGCCATGTGTCAGTTTATTAGGTCAAGTTTGGTCATGACACACAAGCTGGACCTTGTCGGCTAAAGTTACATTAGCTAAAGCAAACATTTCGGTAAAAGAGAAAAACACACGTCATGCCATAAATTCAAAACATGTTCCAACTTTTGTAGCTCTCTTTCCTTATAGTTATAACCAATGTTACTCACCTTGAAAGCATATTCCAAAGAAGACGATTAGAAAACGTCCAAGTAAAGTGAGCATGTCCTTAACCGCCAATTCCCCATGATGCACCTCGGTAGCAGTCACGTGAGGCAGTTTTGAATCCTGCTGTGCTCAACTTACCCGCATTGTCAAGTTCACATAAGTTTCTGATTTAGCTGGACATGAGTTTTCAAGTTAGCTTTTTTTGGTGTAATTGGGACGTTTTTAACTTGTAATTCTATGTTATAACAACAACTTCAGTCATCTATCGTCAAACTGATATAGAATAATATGTTGAAATAACAAACAGCTAGAATTACATTTTACAGTGTACTCGAGCCCAATGGCAGATCAGTCAATTTTCAGGTGATAGGAACTGGTATTTCTTCAGTATTTACTTTGTGGTAAATGGCCTGTATTTGTATAGCGCTTTACTAGTTCAATTCAATTTTATTTATATAGCGCCAAATCACAACAGAAGTCGCCTCAAGGTGCTTACTAGTCCCTAAGGACCCCAAAGCGCTTTACACAACCAGTCATCCACCCATTCACACACAGGTGATGGCAAGCTACAATGTAGCCACTGCCACCCTGGGGCGCACTGACAGAGGCGAGGCTGCCGGACACTGGCGCCACCAGGCCCTCTGACCACCACCAGTAGGCAACGGGTGAAGCGTCTTGCCCAAGGACACAACGACCGAGACGGTCCAAGCCGGGGCTCGAACCGGCAACCTTCCGATTACAAGGCGAACTCCCAACTCTTGAGCCACGATCGCCCCTTTATGCTCTGCAGACATGAATATACAGTAAACCCCATTCAGTAAGTTATATCGCACAATCTGAAGTTTTGCAGTTACTAAGGCAGGGCATGAAATCCCACTATGGACTCACCATGCCTTATGTCTCTCATGCCTTACTGCAGAGTGTTGCAGCAACTGGTCAGCCCTGTGTAGAAGCCAGCAGCTGTTTGCATGTGTTTGCTATATTTATCGTATTTGCTACTGTACAGAAATGTGTGTGACGACTGCAGCGCACTCCCCTTTCTCCTTGCTGGCCTAGTGTCAGATTTCGACCTGCTACCAGTATCCTCTGCTTTGCTTACCAACAACAGAGCAGTGTGGTAGTAATGACACAATGACCGGCCATTGGCTGTAAGACGAAAATGCTGAGGGATGTCTCTGCCACTTACAGGGCAGGTGGAGTGAAGTAAAGGAAAAAGGGAAAGAAGAGGAAGAGAAGGAAATGACACTTTGTCTGTATGAGTGTCTGAGAGCGTTCGGGCTACAGCATCACTATGCCAGGTAAGTGCAACCACAAGCCATTCAAATTGGCACTATTCTGCTATGAATCAATTTGCCTCCTCCTTTCCTGTGCTTCAGGTTTACCTCAGTGGGTGTTTGTCGTACAGCCCACATCTCAGTGCTCACCATGGAGGACTACCCCCTGCTGGGGATCCACACAATGGAGGACAGGACTCGGTTATTTCAACTTGTCCAATTTGTCAAAACTCTTGATCTGGAGGGCCTTGGATATGATGATGATGATGATGATTATGACTATAGCCATGGTGGACGCTTCAAAGGCAGCACTATAGTGGATAGCAGCTTTTGTCATGATAGTGACTGCACTTTTGATGATGAGGATGGTAATGGAGCTGCTGTCAATAATATAATTGCCAGCACTTTTGCCAGACCATCACATGTTCGCAGGCGACTTGATTTCAGTAACGAAACCAGTGATCATCATCAGCGGTTGTCTCATCCTGTTGTTCAGGTTAACATGAGTCATGCCAGATATGAGGAGTCCATTCGGAGAAAAGGATCTGCTACCTCTGTTCAGCATCAATATAAACCAAAACCCAAGCCTCCAACTGTGACATCAAACACATTTAATCACAAACCTTTGGGACACAAAGACAGAAAAAGAACCACAAGGAAGCAAAATTTTTATACAAAAATGGGCGCTGATGGATGCATGTGTAAGCCAGCACCTGTTTATGAAGCAAAGAGAACAGCTGGGTATAACTATGGACTACCAATGAGTACTGCTCCTGCTCAGTGCAAACAGTGAGTGTGGTCTATATTGTCCTCTACTTAAACTGAATATGTCGTTGATGACAGCAGTATACATAAATGACTGATTCAAATTCTAACTCTAATTTGAGAGCCAGGCAAGCAGAAGAGCAGCGGATTAAGGTGTGTGTAAGGAAAAGACCGCTGACGTGCGCTGAGAGCCGACGAGGAGAGGCAGATGTTGTGACAACTACAGGTGGAGAGTGTGTGATTGTCCATGAAGTCAAGGAAGCGGTGGATCTCTCACAGTACATACTGCAGGTGAATGTGCAGAGAGCAGACAGTATAACCAATGTCACGGTATTTGAATTACTACTTTAAGGCCTTTTCAAAACTTTCCCGTTGCCTTTTTTTTTTTGTCCACACAGCACAAGTTCTACTTTGACCAAGTTTTTGGGGAGGAAAGCTCCAACAAAGAGGTGTATCAACAAACAGCATATCCTCTCGTGCAGCACATGCTCAAAGGGTAGAGTTGCATTGATGTAGTGTTACTTATGGAAATCTTTCTACACTGTGAAATTAAACAAGTTGGCTTTACTTAAAAAACAATACACAAACTTGTTGCCTTAAAAGAATTAAGTAACCTCAACATGACAAGGATGAGTTATAGTAACTGGAATGAGTGTGCAGTAAACAGCACATCATTACACCAAGAAAGCAGCCCCGATTCTTTAGTTAAATGGACTTTGTGCAACTTTAATTTAACAAATTTTACAATATAATAAACTAAATAATAAAAAATCCAGTACAAATTGTTAAATAAAATAAATATGCACAACAGTACTTCTCAGTATGGGCAGAAGACACAAATATGCTCAATATAAAGTGAATTAGGTTAAAGGTATTAATTTACACCTCGTTAAGGACATTGTTTGTATCAGTGTATTCTAATCGTCTATACTTCTTTGTGTGTGTGAGCACAGAGGCAAAGTCACCTGCTTTGCATACGGCCAAACAGGTGCAGGGAAGACTCACACCATGCTGGGTTCACCTGCCATTCCAGGCCTGTATGCTCTGGCAGTTCAGGACATCTTTGCTCACCTGTCAGCCACACACTCATACCAGCTGGTGTTTGTCAGCTTCTTCGAGATCTACTGTGGTCAGCTGTATGACCTGCTGGACCACAGAAAAAGGTCTGTGTTTATGTTCTTTGGGGGTTGTGTTAAAAGTGCATGCAGATTTTTGAGCTGGACGCTGCACTGGGGGAATTAATATAATCTCTATCTCACTGGGGTCATTTGGGTTTTGGTAACATTATCATAAAATTGAGATGCCTGGATCTAGGATCTCCTCTCTTCTTTGTTTAGTGTTTTGCTCAGTCTCGTCGTCTTTCTTCTGTATTTGTTTCTCTTAATCTTCTCTTTCTTTCTTCTGCAGGTTATTTGCTAGGGAGGATGGACAGAGAGTGGTCCACATTTCAGGGCTGCGAGATGTCAGAGTGGACTCAGTCAGCTCTCTACTAGAGGTTTGCCTGATTTTCTTTAGAATAAATTATATTATAAAAAAAAATGTAACATATTAGTGTTTCTGGTTTATGATCCATCACAATTCACAGGTTACTTTAGTGTGTGAACAACAGAAATAAAAGTGGTGAGGTTATTTTTCATGTGTTGGCTGTATTTCAAAAAGTAATGAGAATTAAAATTTACTGATAAGTCAAACAGGGTCAGAGGACAAATTAATCTACTTCAACACCAAATAAAGGGTTTGAGGTTTGGAGCATTATGACTCAGGTCGATAGTAAAGCATGAGTATATGTGAGTGTATCAACAAATTATAGCATTGACCATATTACTGAAAATTGTATGTAATGCTAATATGAAGCCCCCAACCAGAGTAATGTGAGAGGACCTCTCCCTCCATGATCATGACCAATAACATAATAAAATTCTTTCTTCATCATTTTGTGCATGCGAAACTCACAGTAATGACTCTGTTAAATGCTTTGAAGTTAACATTGTTCAGTCCATCAGAAATGAGAATTTGGTGAAATTGTATGCAGTGTGTATGATGATTATGCTTTGAAAATGGAAAAGGGTCCTTAAAATGCAGAATATGACCTCAACTTTGAATACAATTTCGGTGAAAATCTGTTAGGTCATTATTTTTTGTAAGTTTGACTCAATCTGACCAATACTGTGGGAGGCGAAGCAATTCCTGTGAATTCTGGACAGACAGACAATGACGTGACCTCATTGCTTCTTCGGAACAGATGAGCTAATGCACAGAAAGATTCCAAGATCTTTTCTCCCTTTAGAGGTCCCCACAGTGGATTATCTGCTTCCATCTCACCCTGTCCTAAGCATCCACCTCTGTCACACCAACCTTCTGCATGTCCTCCTTCGCTATGCTACCTCCTCCACTTCTTCTTCCACTATCCCTCTTCTGCACACGTCCACACTATCTCAGTCTTTTCTCTCTTACGTTGTGTCTAAACTTCACAAACTATTTGATGTACTAATTTCTAATCTTGTCCATCCTGGTCACTCCCAGCCGCTCTCTTAACATCTTCAGCTGAGAAAGGCAGGAGAGAGGGAAATAATAAGCAACAGGTCCCCAGCTATAGCTTAGTGTAGCAGCTGTTCTTGCACTTCACTTTTGTATTATGATCTCACAGGTGTACCAGTGTTATCTTAGGTTGGGGTGAGTCACAATATCAATATGATGTGATACTGAGATTTTTATTAAAATATGCAAGCACTCTAAACAGATTCCCCCAGTACTTTGACTTGACCAGAGTCATTTTGATAGTGTTGCTGTCTCATGGGCATTTTTCTTCTGTGATCCCCACCTCTGTCTTTAATAACCTTAAATATGTGAAATATTACCTAACAGTAAGTATGATTTCTGCAGTCTCCTCAACCTAGTGATAGTAATCTCCAACTCTCTCCTCTTACTCAGGTGATTTCTCGGGGTACAGCCGAGCGGACACAGGGGATGAGTGGCGTGAATCCACTCTCTTCTCGATCCCACGCCTTGCTTCAGATTCAGCTTAGAGATTCAAACCAGCAGATAGCTGGCAGGTGAGTGACACCAGACATGTTTAATTACATCGTTGCCTTACAGGTAACGCACTTCATGACGTTATTTTTTTCTTTCTCTGAAACAATACTTGAATTATTGATTAGTAGATCAAATAAGGCAACAATGTCGGTGTAAAATGACTGACCAACCGTGTGTGTGTGTGTGTTTGTGTGTGTGTGTGTGTTTGTGTGTGCGTGTGTGTAGAATGTGGTTTGTGGATCTGGCAGGAAGCGAAAGAGCATCAGATACCAAAGAACCTGACAGGCAGAGCCGCATGGAGGGAGCTGAGATCAACCAGAGTCTGTTGGCTGTAAGCTATACAGATACGTGCTCACACACTAAGAGGCCCACATAAAGTCAAGGATCTTCATTCCTATTGTTGATTTTTATTTCCCTCAGCTTAAAGAATGTATCCGGTCACTTGATCAAGAACAATCGCACACACCTTTTAGGCAGAGCAAACTGACTCAGGTAGTAAAAGCTGATGGAACTAGTAACACGAGCATGCATCATATGGCTGATTTTCTGGTTTCTCCACTGATCCTCTATGTTTTGATACTGAATTCTTTTTCTAGGTTTTGAAAGATTCATTTGTCGGTGACTCAATGACATGCATGATTGCCAACATTTCACCTGGTCACACAGCAACTGAGCACACACTTAATACACTGAGATATGCAGACCGGTAAGTGTGCACATGTCCAGGTATAATGAGGGGAATTTAATATACTGTATTAGTTTCTTAAAATATTTATTGATATCTTTATTTTGTAAAGCCATGCCGGGTTTCAGTCCTCTGATTTTATATTGTATGAGAGGGAAAATTCAATTAAATTCAGTCTTTAGAATCAAGGTTTCTTTAATATTTTCAGGGTAAAAGAGTTGAAAAGACAAGGAGGGCTGAGAGGAAGAAGAAGAAACAGAGGCAAGACAGCAGCCTCACCCAAACAAAACCTGTTCAGCAGCACCACTGGTAGCACTGTTAGCAGTAGAGGGAAAAGTCCTCCAAAGAAGCCAAAGTTAGCAAGACAAAGCGATTCTTTCGGTCCCACAACTCCTACCACAAGGTCACCCGTGAGGAGTGCATTTCTCTGCTCCACACCCAAGAACACCAAATGTGGAGAGGAAGCAAATGCGAGACGGAGGGGAGAGATCAGACTTGAAGATATTTCTCCAGTTAGAGGTTGGCTGAGAATAGGTGACAAAAGGCATCGGAGTAATGGAGCAGATGAATTAGAAGGGGGGAGAACAGGAAATGACAGTTTTAAAAGTATTGAGAGACATCTTGTTAGTCAGCAAAGCCCCAGGGCAGTGCTGGTGTTGGGACAACCAAAAGACAAGCGTGCATGGAAGGTGCAAAAAGAGGGAGAAGCTCATGAGACTGATTCATTTTTTACTGAAAGTAAATCTGACTCCTGTTTCAGAGAAGAAGAACATGAGCAACATGCTATGAAAGGTAGAATAGAAAAAGGTGGAGAGAATGGAGATGCAACTAGTAAAGGGGAAGGGATAATGCAAAGGGAGTTACCAAAGGCTAATGAAAGGGATAAGGAAAGAGAGAGGCATCTGAGATGGTATCACAAGCAGCTACAGCAGTTTATGCCCTCTTCTGCTTCTTTATCCAGCCAACTCTCCTCACCCTCTATATATCCATCTCCCTCTTCCTCTACTCAGCATTCTGTCTCTCACCTCTCCATTTCTTCCCATGCGAATCAGGGTTTGGAACAGGTTTTAGATGGATACACAACCAGATCTGAAGATAGAGTTAATGGTAACAGAGGACGGGTGTTTTCTCCCAGCGCTGAGATTCCGTTACAAACTGAAACCTCTTCGATCTCCAATAACATTAGTGAAGAGGATGCTAATGGAGACAGCGGTTGTGTTGGGGAAAACTCGAGGGCATCTTTGGAAGGAACATGGACAGGAATTGGACAAGAAAGGGGTAGAAACGAGAAGAGGAGGTCACATGAGGCAGCAAGTGAAGAAAGACAAAGAAGGAAAGAGAGGAGGCCAGCTGGAGTGGAGGGGGGAGAAGGGAGGTGGGTGTGGATGTCAAATGGGACAGCAGGTGTAATTCCAAAAAACTTTGACACAAGTGAGACACAATTGTGTCACAGCTCTGATTCAAAAGACAGACTGGAAGTGGGTGTGGCAGGACTGAATGCCTCAGATGACCCAGCTGATGGGGTGTGGAGTGCTGGGAAGGGGGGAGCAGCTCAAAAAGGGTGTTTATTGTCTGCTCACATGAACAATGAGGGCAACAGCCTCATTAGCAACCCCCCTGTTGAGTCACCCCATCAGTGGGATCCTGCAGAGCGGCCCCTCTCCCCAGACTGTGAACATACTAGCACACTCCTGACCCCAGATATGCTCAGTGCTGCCTCTTTTGAATCAAAGTGTATGAGCGTCATCCCAGAGGCAGTACGATCAAACACACAGAGAGAGAAAGAACTATGGTTTGCTGCTAATCCCGGTAAATTGCCAGCTACATTACCTTCTACTACTTCCATCACACATACTGAGCCCCTTAACAAACCACCAGAAAATCCAGCTCACACTCAGCTACATAACTATTCAGAAGTCAAAAAGTTGGTTTTACCTCAAAATGAGACTCAGGTGGATTCTTTTAGCTCCATCATGGAGCCCCTCAGCATCTCCCAGCTTCAAGTGGATCAACGGGCTGCTACAGTCTCTTTCCTGCGAGGGGACAACAACAACACCTCGCTCAGTCCTCTTAATGAGAATAGAGAATACAACAAGTGGGAAGAGATGGGGGAAGTTATAGAGGACGAGAATGCGGCATTGCAACTGTCTTTCGTGGAACTGGCACAGGCAAAGACGCACTACTGTCCCTTATCTGACACTACGACAGCTACGAATCACACAGAGGGAAACGAAGACGTACATCTCAGTAACCGTTACACAGGTATAAGTATAAATTCTGATGGTGGTGTGTGAGTGTGTGTGTGTGTATGTGTTTCTGAGCGTGTGTTTATAGAGGTCTGTCCACAACCTTTTTTTTGTTTTCCTGTGCAGGTATTCCTGAAGATATTTTGGGCTCCTCACAGGATCGAGAGAGCAATCAGAAGCAAACACCACCGGCTACATTCAACAAACCTCCTACATCACCACTTAAAAAATCTACATGCACTTCTGTGCAAGTGTTTTTACCCAGTTTACAGGATTTAATGACACATGATACACAAGTTCCACCAGAATATGCACCTGATGACCACGAAAAACCTCCATTATCTTCCATTTTGACACCACAGTTAGAAAGTGTCTCAGGTTACACACCGGCAAGCCAGTGTCGCACAGTATATTCAAAGAATTCCTCCAACTTAACCACTTCACTCCAACCAAACAATCTTGGAGAGTTTAATGATGAAGAAAGCACCAGTAATCACCACATTAGACCCACAATCCAGCTGTTTGCCCTGGACGACTTAGACCACGCAAAGTAGGTCCAGAATTCTCACAATTTTTGTTATTGTAATCATCCAAAAAGTATTAAAATAACACACATATATTCTTGTGTATTTAATAATATTAGAATGATGCACAAAAAGGGCTTAGTTTAATGAAACATTAATGCATATTTTTTGTACCCATTCTAACTTTAGGTGGTGTATATTCAAGGCCCACTGGGAGCAGCTAAAAGAGATGGAAGCTTTATGTTGTAAAGAGGGGAAGCTTCTGTGCCAGCAGCCTGATATGGTGAGAAATAAAGTAACTAAAGCAACTCTTTACATTCTTTTAATGTACACACTCTTTTTCTGTTAGGCATTTGGAGAATATGTCCACCAGCTGGAGGAAATCATGGAAAAGAAGGCTCGGTGTGTACACAGCATGAGAGCTCAGCTGCAGCCATATCTGAAGCCCATTACCTCAAACCACCAACAGGGAGCAGACAATCACAGATCAACTAGTTGAATTTGAGTTAATAATACTTGTTTTCAGCGACAACAGTAACTGCAGCTTGTTACATATATGGTCATCATATATGCTTTGTTATGTTTAAGTGAATTGAGCTTGATGAGTTCTTGGACAGCTGTCACTCGATGTGTTTGATGTCAAAATGCATGCTGCACTAAGGGTTTTACTGGTGAAACGTGCAATCATATGTTTTTCTTTCATGGTGACAGTAATATATATGGAATTCTGATTCTGCCACTAAAGATTGTTTTTTTTTTTAAGTCAAATTTTTGGGTTGGCTCAGAAGTAACTCAAAATGTTCAGATAATAACCCCAAAACTTTGAATTCAATGTACACTGTAGGGTGTATTGTGAAACTGATAGATTCTTTGGATTTGAATATGCACATAATGACCACAGAGAAACTCCATTATCTTCCATTATAACACCACCGTTACAAATTGTCTCGGGTTACATCCTGAGTATGTGCAGCTGACTACTATAAAAAGTAATTGGTTTTTAGAAATGATTTTTATCCATTTTTTCTTAATTTACTTATAATTTCATATTCTTTTTTCCCTCAGCCTCTGTCCATAAAAGCTACTGATTTTGTAATTTTTCATTAAAGAAAATCCTTGGTTTGAGTCTTAATGCATGTTTTATTCACAGCACCACTATCTGGACAAAGAGCTAAATCTGTGTCTCTGGGACGACAACTCATAGAACCAGACATTTGTTTGAGCTTGATCTCAGGTTGTAATAGAAATGCTTGCTTAGCAGACTGTTTTCTAGTGTTAAATTTTTAAGATTTCAAGATTGCTGATATCTGTTATGTTGTGTTCTCTGAATTTTAAATCTTCCTCTTTAAATGTTAGTGTTTAACTTTGGGTAATGTGTGTACATTTTTCCACAGAGTGCAACTGAAAATGAATAAAACAACGACTAAAAAAAGTCTACCCAAGCACTTCTTTGTATTAAAATTATAGCACATCCTTCTACATTTTTATCTAAGCTCACTTCGACATTAAATTTTGTGCTGAGTCTTCTGATAAATAATATGAAAGCAGCATGCATGAGGAGAGCAAGACAGTGATGGGGGTGACAGAGTGACAAGGTGGAAGTGGGATTATATCAGGGATTGGCTCTGAGCCCCTTGTTTGCAGTGTGATGGGCAGGCTGGCAAATGATGTCAGGCACAAGTTTCTGTGGACTATGATGTTTGCAGATGACGTTATGAACTGTAGTGAGAGTAGGGAGCAGCTGGAAGAAAGATGAGAGGTGGAGGTACGCTCTGCAGAAAAGAGGAATGAAAATCAATAAAAGAAAGACAGAGAATGTGCATAAAAGATAGGCAGATGGGTTAACAATGGAGATGCAAGGAGTTGAGGTAGTGAAGATGGATGAGTTTTAATAATTGGGATCAGACATCGTAACCAATAGATGGTGCACAAGAGAGGTGATGAAGAGAGTGCAGGTAGTGTGGAGGGGGTGGAGATGAGTGTCAGAGGCGGTTTGTGACAGAAGGATAGAAGCAAGAGTAAAAGGGAAGGTTGAGAAGGTGGTAGTAATATGATATATAGTTTGGAGTTGGTGGCACTGACAAAAAGACAGGGCAGAGAGGAAATTGTTAAGATAAGATAAGATAAGATAACCTTTATTAGTCCCACACGTGGGAAATTTGTTTTGTCACAGCAGGAAGTGGACAGTGCAAAAGTTCTGAAGCAAAAATTAGAATACAATAAGAATAAATACAGTACACAACTGTACAGAATAAAATAAAAATAAAATACTATATAAAATATACAATAGGATAAATATAGAATACAAATGCTATATACAACTGAGTAAAAATACAACGATGCCAGAAAGGAGTATTGCACTTAGTGTTATTGCACATGTGTGGGTGTGTGTGTTTGATCAGTTAAAGTCTTTGTTGTGGAGTCTGACAGCAGTGGGGAGGAAAGACCTGCGAAATCTCTCCGTCCCACACCGTGGGTGCCGCAGTCTGCCACTGAAGGAGCTGCTCAGTGCTGTCACAGTCTCATGCATGGGGTGGGAGATGTTGTCCAACACGGATGACAGCTTAGCCACCATTCTCCTGTCACTCACCACCTCCACTGGGTCCAGAGGGCATCCTAGAACAGAGCTGGCCCTGCGGATCAGCCTGTTCAGTCTCTTCCTGTCCCTGGCAGAGATGCTGCCATCCCAGCAGACCACACCATAAAAGATGGCTGAGGCCACCACAGAGTCATAGAAGGTCTTCAGGAGTGGGCCCTCCACTCCAAACGACCTGAGTCTCCGCAGCAGGTACAGCCTGCTCTGCCCTTTCCTGTAGAGGACTTCTGAATTATGAGTCCAGTCCAGTTTGTTGTTCAGATGAACACCAAGGTACCTGTAGCTGTCCACAGTCTCAATGTCCATACCCTGGATGTTCAGTGGTTGCAGTGGAGGATGTTTGTGCCTGCGGAAGTCTACCACCAGCTCCTTGGTTTTACTGGTGTTGATCTGGAGGTAGTTCAGCTGGCACCAGTCCACAAAGTCTTGGGTCAGTCCTTTGTACTCCTTGTCGTCCCCATCAGTGATGAGGCAGTGATAAGATTTTCATCACCAAGATGGAGAAGATTATAAATAAGAGGTACAGCTCAGGTAGAGATGTTTTGGACATGTGCAGAGGAAGTATGGAGAATATTGAATATGGAGCTGCCAGCCAGAAGGAAAAAACAGATCACAGAGAAAATTCATGGACGTAATAAAGGAGGACATGGAGAAGGTAGTGTGACAGGGAAGGATACTAGGGATAGGGTGAGATGGAGGTAGACGATCCGTTTCCACATAGAAATGGTAAAAAGCAAACAACCAAAAAAACATTAAAATTCAGTCGATGGAACTACCACCTGTTGTAAGGCTGAAGCGCGCTCACACACAGGAACGAGTACGTAAGGGCGTGGTGCTTGGCCATCTGACCGGCTTGGCGGGTTTTGATTGGCTGTGCCGGTTTCACAACGCCGAGTGTCGGCGCGGTAGGTCACGTGACAGCATCTGCTGCTGCTGGCTGAGCGAAGCGTGTTAGCAGGTAAACGAAAGCTTCAGATTTGTTATGTTTGATTTTTTTATTATTATTATTAAGTCTTTTTGAGAGTTCAAGTCTTATATTGTGTAATTTTTGTTTATTTTAACGAAGTCGATGGGCCTGTTCAAAAACATTATTCGTCTTATTTGGCGATTAGTCGTCTAACTAACTGCGTTGTATCCGTGCTGCTTTGTATGCGGACGGGCCGTTCGCACGCCGGGCAGTCGGCATGCCGCCTGTCTTTGTCTCCTGATTACTGCCCAAACCTATCTTAATAACTTTTTTCTCCCTGAATTATGTGCCTATAAATATATTAAGGGACACAGACAGTTAGAAATGTCAACGAACCACGCAGCTCGTTTTAGTTTCAGTTGTTAGCTTGTTGCTAACGTTAGCCACATCTCCCATGAAGTGACTAACGTTAGCTCCTTGGGCTACACAAAGGGGAGCATGGCAGCGCTTGTCACGTTTGTTTATTTTTTGGTTGCTACCCCAGACGGACTGTACATAGAATAGACATATTGGCAGACAGGTTAGGATACTGATACTCTACACAGGGCCTTTGGTAGTTTAACGAAGAAATTTGCGTGTTACTCGCACACGGAACAAAGACTAGCAGTTAGCCGGGCTGCTGCTATCGTGAGCTAGTTTGACCTAACATAAACGTTAGCCTCTGTGGTTCATGCTTCTGTCGAGTTTATCACACAAATAAGAGTGACTCTGATATTTAATACGTATAATTAAGGCAAAAAAATCAACACTGCTATCTGTATATGTACGACGCACCCAAATGCTTTGTCAGATAACGCTTTCCTGTGGATTTTATTTAAGAACTCACGCTGCCTGACAAATTGTCACTTGGTTGTATTATTAGCTACAGCCAGTTGCTTTGTTCGATACTACTCAGGCTCTGTTTGTGCTTTTGTTTTTCACCTTTTTAAAAAGCCTGTGTTTCTGTTGTTGTTGCCCATCTTTTATGCACATTTTTGATATATATAAAAGATGTTAATACCAGTATTAAAATATAGCGGTGCACTGACTGTTTTTGTGTGGGAGACTAAGGCAGGGCTGTAAGCTGACACCCAACAGGCCCCTCTGGGCTGGCTAAATTTAAACGGGGATGTAGGGAGCGACAGATGGGGGGTTATAGTCTTACATGGTATACTAGTGAGTCGGTCTGTTTATATTAAGTGTACAGTATCCGCACTGTAAGTAAGGAAAGTTTACTTACATTGCGATTTTCAAGAGCAAAAAGTGACAACGTGCTTTATATTACAAGATAAAATCCAGCATTTAAAGCTAAAGCAAAAGCAACACCCAGGTATATGAAAGCTGGGAGAACTGAAGATGTCCAAGAGTTTTACTTACCTTAGGAGCAAAGGGGTACGAATAAGAACTTCAGTTTTTTGTGTATTAATAGACAGATAATCAGCTGCCATCCTGTTCTTTATAATATGGATGTAGTCCAAGGTTAACTAGGATCTTTCCAAGTGGCAGCATATACAAGGCAAACAAGTTGGGCCCTAGGATGGAACCTGGTGGTATGCCCCAAGATAAAGCAGCAGAAGAGGACCGAAAATTAGCAAAAGCGTCCGAAAAGCTCCAGAGCAAGAAAGAGATGCTCACCCAAGTTCTAAGTCTCTCATTCAGGATACCATAATCAGATGTGTTGCAGGCAATAGAGACATCCAATAGTGCAAGAACCAAATATTCAGATGCATCATTGACATTGAGTTTCAAATTCTATTTACTGCACAATTATTTATTATTGTTTTCTTACTAAGGGGTAATGATGCCATACTATCTGTCTTTCGTTTCACCTTTGCTTCTGTTTCCTTTGTCTTTCAGATTTTTCTATTTTGTACATACATTGTTTTGTATATACTGTATATGATGACTTCACTGGTCAGCAATCAAGCCCGGGGTACTCGGGACAAAACGCTGCCAACCACCACACAAACAACACAGCAACAGAAACAGATACAGGTGGGTGTTTGTCGTTGGAAATACAGAGTTATGTCCAGGCTTAAGAAGTTCCATTAATAAGCAAAATAGTCTTTTAACTTAAATAAAACATTGCATCTCTTAGTCTTAAATGTAATTTTTCACTTTTAAATGATTTTAACCCACTTTTTATTAAAAATATATAAACGAACCAAATGCTTTTAAAAACATTTAAATGTACTATTCAGGTGGTGGTAGAAGCTAGCTTATGTTCTTGATTCTTATTAAGCTCTGTTTGTTTGCCAGGCCACAGCAGAACAGATTCGTTTAGCCCAAGTGATTTATGACAAAAACGATGCTGATTTTGAAGACAAAGTCAAACAGGTAATGTTTGTTCATATTTTGTGCATAGAGAAATTATCTTCTGGGTCACCAGGATACATTTTCCTGGAATTAAAACTTAACTGTGTTTGTTTTCTTTTTTTTTTTCTATGTTGTGACTTTCACAGCTGATTGAGGTCACTGGAAAGACTCAAGATGAGTGTATGGTAGCCCTCCATGACTGCAATGAAGATGTAAACAGAGCCATCAATTTCCTGCTGGAGAGCACCTCTGACACAGTAAGTATGCTCCATCACCAAAACATGTGTTGTGCTTGCTTTTTACATATGATTTGGTTATTACTTGCTGTTTTGGGAGAGACTAAATCATGATGCAAAAGTAGAAGTACAAATGCATTTTTGTAGCACCATCATGATTTTCTGTTCAACTCTCAGACCTCTTGGGAGACTGTAGGAAAGAAGCGCAGCCTTGGGAAAGAAGGAGGACCTTCAGAGATAAAGGAGAGCAGAGAGAAGAAGGGAGAGCGGGAGGCCAGTCGTGGGCGTGGAGGGTCCACCAGAAGGGGCAGAGGCATCAGCCGAGGACGTGAGGGTAAGAAAAAGACACGTCGTTTGCCTTGGCTAAAAACTTCATCTTTCACATCGAGGATAATGTCATTATTTTGGCCCAGTGTTAAGATGATGGAAAAGTCATAATTATTTTCCTCATCATTTTTTTTTTTTTTTTTGTTGAATTTCAGGTCGGTCAGAGGAGAATGGATTTGACGTGGCTCCTGGTGAGAGAGGAGGAGACCGTGGACGCAGGGGACGCGGTAGAGGTAAGCATTGGAGAGTAACACATGTCAGATTTATTAAACCTATCCAAATGCAGAGTTGGATTATAAGGTGACGTGAAAAGAATGCTAAGTGTAGTTCATGTTCCCTGATGTGGCCGGCATCGTATTTGTCTGTTGTGCTTCAAAATTTAAGTCCACCAACTCCATGTGCTTGCTTGAATGGGCGTTTGATGGGAAGTTTGTTTTTGTAGAATGGTTAAGTTTGAAAGTAGCAGAATTTACATTGGAATCTACATAATGCATACAGTCACTGAAATGCAAAAATGGAACAGGGCCAAAGATGCACAGCGAGGAGTTTATTTCCTCCCCCGGCAACCATAAAGCGAAAGAGAAAGTAGTACACCGGCAACAGAGCCTCATTTACGTGCAATAAACGATTTAGCCTACAGGAAATGGTGGCTGTAAGTGGATGGTTATCAGCTGATTTAAGAGCATTAAGTTGGAACATTTCCTTGTCTTTTAGTAGTTCTGCTACAGCCTTGATGATACTTTCTGTATCTGCAACTCCACCAGGGTTTGTTCAGAGTCGAGTGATGGAAATTTCATATTCAGTGAGTGTGAGGGTTTGCGTGTTTCTTGTGACCGCACAGACTCATCTGAGGAGAATTTACTTTACAATGCAACAATGCATGCCCACCAGGCAGTGGATTTAAAAGAGCTGTAATGAGAATGACTACTTAGCCACCTGTCTCCAGCTGTCCATGTCTGCCATGATTTTTAATTATGGCTTAGCTCATTCGTTATCTTTTTAAAAAGTGTATAAAATGGCTGACGATTCTTCCTCCTGTCTTCACTGAGTCACCTTTCACCCACAAACATACTCTGTTAAATTCACATACAAATTTTAATGAAGCTACAATCTTAAAATGAAGTCAACAGACAGAAACACCCCAACCTGTTTTGAGTTGATGATGGATCACTGTAACCACTCCCCACAAAAATTGTTTTTAGATTGCAGAGGTGTGCACATGCCCTAACATGAAAATGTAGTGAATCTATTGCTAATCATATTTCTTTTCAATGCACTAATGGAAAACTTAGCTGAGTCACCGACAATCGTTTGTCCCAAGGTTTGATATTCTTAAAAATGCTTAATGAGGAATTTAGACTCAAGTGGCTCAGTCTGCGTTGTTCATCTGGTTGTTTTGCTGTATTTTCAGTTGCAGGGGTTCGTGGCAGAGGAAGAGCAGCTGTTGGTAACAGGTTCTCTTCGCAGGGAATGGGGTAAGAATATGCATCATGTAAAAGTTTTACATAAGGAGGTGATGATGTTGATTACAAGCACATATCTTAAAAACAAGTGTGTGTGGAAAAATATGTTTCTGAATCTCCTTGATTGAAAATTTGTTCTGCCTGCCGTTATCAGTAAAAACAGATGTCTTCCAATTCGCTCGTTTGTTTGTTTGTTTGTTTGTTTGTTTGTTTGTTTGTTTGTTTGTTTGTTTGTTTTGCTTTTTCACACTGCTGCTTCTTTTTTTTCTCTCCAGAACCTTCAATCCTGCCGACTACTCTGCTAACGCTGGAGCTCGCCAGGAGGCATGGGAAGGAGATGGCAACGAAGCTGCTGAGGAAGCTGGTAAAGAAAATAGTCAGGCATACACTGATTTTTCTTGCAATATATACTTTTTAGTGTCCACTTTCTACATTTGAGCAAATGTCTAGTTTTGGACTATTTCAGAATTGCCACAAGAAATGACAAAAACACTAATTTGGCTATGCTTCTGTTTTAAATAGGGACATGGGGAGGCAACCCAGAAGACTGGAGTTCAGAAGACTGGAATGAAGATGTAAGGCACTGCTTTTCAGTGAAAGTGTATTACAGACTTTAATTCGATGTAGTAGCAGTGCTTTAAATGTGCGCTTTTGTGCTTAAAGTCTAGTGTTGCTGTCTAATGATGTCAGTTAACTAAGTGCTGTTGTTAAAGGGTGACTTGTTGTGGCTCTGGGAGGTTTTTGAATGCCGTACTAATATCTTCATCTTTCACGCAGTTATCTGAGACCAAAGTATTCACTGCCTCTTCTGCCCCAAAAAATCACATCACACCTGGAAACAAGTAAGCTCTTCATAAGTCATTGGCACCTTGAAAGAACACATAGAAATTGTTTAATTTTGGAGAATGGCATTTTATTTAATCAACACTGTTATTCCTTCTTTCCTCCTTCCAAACCTTTCTACTTCCACTCTTCACTCCACTTTCTGTGTGCTCTCTTGTTTCCTGCATGTCCCCAGTGTGGACCTGGCTGGCATACTTCCTAAGGCTGGAGTGGGTGTAGGGAGTTCTGTGGACTCCGATTTGGGGGCGATAGTCGATGGCCCTGCACCTGAGGATTTAGGCCAAAGCCTGGTGTTTACCAATTCACATCACAATGGACGCACTGCAACACACAGCTACGCACATGCCACAGCCAACAGCTATGCCCATGCTGCTTCTGGCAGTACCACCTACGCACACGCTGCACTGGTATTCATAGCTATACTCTATAGATTTATAGACTTTAATACAATATAGATTTAGATATATCCTCATCACCTTTTTCTTCTGTCTCCCTGTCAGTCCTCAGTCCTAGGTTCTGGTTTTGGGTCCCTGAATGCATCCAAGCAGGCACCTGCCCCTGACATCCGGACATCAGAGCAGCTGAATGGGCCTCGGCTTGGTCAAAGAACCAGTCAGATGTTGGCCACCACCAGCAATAGCAGCATTTCCAAAGACCAAGGGCAGTCTCCAATGCAAGCTCCTGCTCCTGCCCCCTCTCCCTCTGCAGACAACAAGGCTCAAAGACTGGAGAATGGCTCTGTTACTGCCCAACACTGTAAGTTTATCTCAGAGTAGTTAGGAATCCAAAACAGGAAGATGTTATTAGGTTTGGAAGCATTTGTTAAAGAAGGGAGTAAAGCCCAGAGGTATGGTGAACTTCAGTATTGTAGTCATGGTAATGAATGTATATTTGTCTCCCGTTGTCTTCAGCGGAGATGAAGCTTCAGCCAGAGCCATCAGTGGTGCTCAGCCAGCTGGCTCAAAGGCAACAGCAGTCCACAATCCTTCCCACCACAGAGCCTTTGGGCCTTGTCCAGGCACATGCTCCACAGGCCCCCACACCACCAGGTAGGACTGCAAAATAGAACTATTCTGTACCACTAAAAGGCTGTTTCCACATATAGAGTAGAGAGACATTAAAATATGTAGTGCCTCTACAAAAAAGATAGATAACAGGAAGTCGAGTTAGTAAATGGCTTCATTGCTATACCGTGCCATTGTTGTTGTGACTATAATGACATTATGAATAGTCATGGTGCTTTTATTTTAATTCAGGTCATGAGTCGTCTGTCCCTCCTGTAAGAGACAGCGCTTCTCCAGGAGTGAAGTTGCCAGGCATGGAGCCTTTGACCACAGAGCCTCCTCAGCGCCAAATAAAGACACAGAGACGCAGAGCAGCTCCTCCCTCAAAAGTAAGGCTCTTTGATATTTAGACTTTGAACCTTTTTATGTGTCAGAAAATGTAAACGAGAAATGACAAAAGAGCTGTATTCATTCTAAGAGGGGATAGAAACTGAAAGTCAGTAATTTATCTCCTCTTATGGGGTTTACAAGGCAGGTCTGCCAGTTATATGAGCAGACTTAATGAGGTAGTTTCCACAGCCTTATGCTCCCCTTACTACACACACAGGTATGCAGACTTTTTTTCTTCTTTTTTTTTTAAAGAATAGACTGCTCATACTTGACTCCTCCCGGTGCTTGTTTATCTGGTAGTCTTGAAGTAGCAGTAGACCTGAATATTCACCTATTTATGTGTTCTTTTGTTGGCTTTGTTGCTACAAATAATGACTTTTCACACCTCTCTGGTTACTATTTGGACAGTAGCCACCGCTAAGCTGCAAGCATAAGGTCGTGCTCACCTTTTACTACATCTGCTCTTGCGTGAGCAGCAGCAGCTGGTGCTTATGCTCAGATCAGCATCACATTGTGTCCTGACCTTCAGTTACTTTTTTTTTTTTTTTTTTTTTTTTTTTAAATGGGACTGTTTTAAGTCAGATTGAACACTGACAAAATGTTGGTAAAATAAATGTTTTCACAGTCTCTTTTTCTGTAATTAGGAACAGAAACCTACCCCAAATCCAAAAATTAGATCAGTTCTGATAACTCACCCTTTTGTCATCTTAGATTCCATCGTCAGCAGTGGAGATGCCGGGATCGGCAGATGTGTCTGGTCTTAATGTTCAGTTTGGAGCTCTAGACTTTGGGTCTGAGGCTAGCAGTGGAACATCAGATATGGTACCAACTGAGCTGGCCAGGGAACACACGCCTGTTCAGGCCCCAACAGCCATGCCAGTTCCTACTGCTATTCCCACACAGCCGCCTCAGAATAGCCTGTTCTCTAAGCCAGGAGCTGTGAGGTATGTGTTTGTCATGCAAGCATGTTGGTTTATGTGAGGTATTTGTTATGTGTGGGGGTTTTTTTGTTTTGTTTTGTTTTTTAAAATTCCCCATGTTGTGGATATAATACTGGCAAACCAGGTGATTCGCAACACTTTAAATTCCAGGGAATAAAATCACCACAACTCTTTTTGTTTTGCAGTGTAGCCCAGAGCCCTACAAACATTCAGGAAACTTGGTTTTAACAAAATGTTAAACCTCAGATTCAGAAAAGTCTTGTTGTCCAAAGAAAGTTCTTGATGTTTAATTGAACCAGTTTTTTTTTTTTAAATTTAGCCATCTCTATTTGTCCTTTAAACAGTGAACACATGAGCAGCTTATCTTCTGTAACGGACCCCAACTTCCCTTCACCCTCTTTGGGGTTACCTAGTGCCACGCCCTCACCCTCCCTTGGTCTCCCCAGTGCTGCTGCGCCACCCTCCTCTTCAGCCCCAACCACAGTCAGCCGGGTGGAGAGCAGCGTCCCGAGGTCCCTGCCCCCTCATCTCGGATTCTCACAGAGCAAAGATGTCCCATCGGCTCCTGGTGGGCCTCTGACGGTGAGCATAAACCTTTTTTTCTCAGGTCTCAAACAGAATAAAGATTTTGGCAACTACTTAAATGTTATTTGCCTGAAAGCTGAATGATGAAACCAAGTCTTTAAACGTTTTCTCTCTTAGAATGGTTACACTGGTATGAAGACGCAGAGCACACAAGACGGTAAGTACTATTGTCAGTAATGTAAAAATGCACTCACATGGCCAATAAAGTCTGGTATAATGGACATTGATTGCTTAATGCTGAGGAGGAAATAGAAAGATGCATCTTAGCGAAAGTTGTGGTTTGATAAATCATGTTTTTATAGCCACCCCATCTCCTTATTTTCTTTTTCACCCTGATTCTGTTCTATTCTTTTCCTTCTCATACAGTAACTTTTTTTTTTTTTTTTTTTTTTTTTTTTGTTAAAGATAAATAAATCAAATTTTGACCCAGATTAATCTTTCTATTTTAAACCAGGCACAGCATCATCTAGGACCGTGAAAACTGAGTCTCCCATTATGACAAGTGACAGCAGCCCTGGCCACCACATCCCTTCTCCTGCAGTTACAGCTTCCCACTCAACATCCATCTCATCGCTCAGCAGGTAAGGAGCGGCTCGGCTGCACTTTGATGTTTTTGCAGGGAGATGATGATGCTTACAAGCACATATCCAAATCATTTAATGTGGACATATTTTTCACTGAATCTTCCTGATCACACATCCAATTTGAAGTGCTTTTGCAGATTTATCAAATTTCAGCAGGCTGACAGACTCGCTTTATTCTCTTTGTAGTCACACAAGCAGTACGCACTCATCTGGGTCGACCCTCTCTACGACTTCCTCCCTGACGGTAAACAGATGCTTAGTATGTTTGGATTTTATAATTTTATTTTAATCCCAAATTTTAACTAAGCGCCGGAGCTTACAAACAAACAAAAAAAATGCGTTCTCTGCTTTTATTCTTTCAGACAAGTAACGAGGAGAGTAGCAGCGGAAACATCCATGCCTTTTCTTCGTCATCGTCCAGCCAGGTTGTTAATCCCAATCCTTCAGCTCCCCCCGTTGTCAGTAATTCTGCCACCAATGGTCTGCATCCATCTGGAGCACCGGGACTAATTCCAAATGGCACGAACACCACACTCTCAGCTGCCGGCAGCCGCGCAGCACCCCTGCTCACCACCACCTCCGGTATGACCATGACTACCATAACACCAGGATGGACGTTAAAACTAAAATATTTTGAAATATCATACTCCATTTTTTTTCTTTTCTTTTTTTAACGTTTATTATGAATTATGATTCTAATCTGGCTATTTTGGACACTTAACTGAGACTGTACTTGTGTATAAATGGTTATGTTCATTCAGTGCATAACATGTCCTTTGTGGTGTCTGCTCCAGGTAAAGCTCCTCCCAACTTGGCCCAAGGAGTGCCACCTCTCCTGACCAACCAGTACATCATGGGCCCTGGTGGATTGCTCCCTGCATATCCGGTAACTATTTAACTTTATCATATATTTACTTGGTTGTATTAATCTTGATCCCATTAATTTTTAAGGGAAAGGAGAGACTTAATATGGATGCTAAAAAAAAGATAGTTAATTGGTTTTCTTCTTAAAAAAAGAGGAAAAACAAATGCAGGTTTTTCTAGAAGTGCAGAAATTGAACAGAGGGATTGAATTTTCTCCTTATTCTATAGAGGTTTTTAGTCATTTGGGAAGGTTTTGATCATGTACTGAATACACTCATAAGCAGCCAGTAAGGATAAAAGGCTTTGTAGGCATAAGCGATGTTTATTAGAGACTCTGACAATGCTGCTAAATAACCATTGTCCTAATTTTAACAGCAGATATATGGATATGATGAGTTGCAAATGCTGCAGTCACGTCTTCCTTTGGTGAGTCTGTTGCAGTGGTTATTGCTTTCATACTGTTTGGAATTAGCAGTCGTGCTTATTATTGCATTTTTTTCTTTACATTAACGGATAAAGAAAGGTTAAGTTAAATGTTATTTCTCATGTTACAAAGCAGTTATCTATGATTTAGTGATGGGGGAAATCCTCATCCTTTTTTAATGCTGTTTGTCTTTTTTAATTATTATTTATTTTCCTCTTTCTGGACAGGACTACTATGGTGTAACATTCCCTGGTGCTACGACTGCTATGCCTGGTAGAGATGGACTTGCTAATAATCCATATTCAGGTAGATCAAATTTTATTCTTCTTTGCACTTGATCATTTTGACTTGATGACTTTGGTTAAGCACTTAGATTTAGTTCTGTTTTAGATCACATTGGACTGAAATTTTCTGTTGCCTGCACTTAATGTTTTTTTGGGGGGCACGGTCTTAGTTTTTTCTCAGCAGCGTTTTGAATCTTTGTTATGGCCTTGATGAAGGACATTTGCTAAGAACACCAGCCCTACAATATCCTGAAATTCTGGTCTATTTGTTGCCTAAAGGGTGGTCATCTAAGAACTCTGTTTTTACTGATGGGAATTGTGTACGGTGGAAAGCTGGAGTACCTGTTACAGAGTAGAAATGAGGCTTTAGGGTTCATTTCCACTTTTGTCTTAACTTTCCTTCTGTCTCTCCTGATTCTGCTCAGGTGAAGCAACAAAGTTTGGCAGGAATGACTCTTCATCTCCAGCTCCTCCAACCACCCTGTCTACAGCTGGGGTGCAGTCACAGCCCCAGCAGACACAGCAGGCAGGCACACAAGGACAGGGGCAGGGTCAGAGCCAGGGTCAGCAGACACAGAACCAGGCCTTCCTCAACCCCCCTCTGCCTCCTGGCTATGGATACACTGGTAAGGGGGAAAAAAAAAAATCATGTTTAATCACATTGATGTCAGTCATTTGAAGGGTTTTACACTATTAACCATTTGCACATCCTCCATCATTTCACAGGTCTGCCATATTATGCTGGTATGCCTGGAGTTCCCTCAGCTTTCCAGTATGCCCCCACTGTCTTTGTGCCTCCTGCCTCAGCCAAGCAGCCAGCAATGGGCCTGGCCAACCCCTCCAATCAGTACCACCAACAGCATCAGCCAAGTTATGGACAGCACGCATACGGCACAGGTAAGACCTGGACTAAACAGGGTTTTTGTCTGGTTGGTTAGAATTCTATTATTATAATAGTAGTTGTAATACATTAGTAAACTAAACTGATAACTCAGCAACACAAAATGTAGTTAAGAAGCTTAATTAGCTTAAAAGCTGGCATTATTGTGGGCTTTCTGGAAAGTTATTTTTGTGTGTTTTGAGACTCAAGTGTAAAAATAGACGTCAGACTAAATGAAGGTGTTTGTAGTGGGAGGGGAAAGTGAACTGAATTTCCAAACCTATACACATGTACACCATATACTGCATGTGCGTGTAGAGTTGGGCCTGTTTTGTTTTTGTTTGGGTTTTTTTCTGCTTGTGCTGCATGCATAGCTCAAACCCCCTGCTAAAGTTGGACACAGCTCAGTATAGACAGCTGCCATTTCAGTCAGGTTACCTTACTGCCTCTCTCTCTCTCCTGCCCCCTCCCCCCTCTTTTTCCTTCACAAAATCTGCTCCTCATCCTCTCTCCCTCCCTCCCTCCTCTGCTTTGCTCTGCCTCCTCTCTTTTTCTATACTCTTCCTCCTCCCCCCTTCAGCCTTTGATGACCTATCTCAAGCCCACGGTGGGGAATACAGTAAGGCAGGGTACGGAAGCACTGCCCAGTCACAGGCCAAGTCAGCAGGCAGCGGTCCAGGGAAAGGTACATGCACGACACATGGCGCACACTCTAACAACACACAAACACACACACACAGTTAGTGGGCGTTTTCCAGTGAGGAAAAACGGGTGTACTCACAATTGCAGATGATTCTACAGTCGAGAGCGTCCTGGAGAAAGGTGTGTATATGCAAGCATGTGATTGTACTTTCAAGTGCAAATGGCTGGGTACATGCCAAAGGGGGCCGCGGAAGTGAGAAACATGCCTCTGCTCCTCCTCACTTACTATGCTTCTTCCTCCTGGCTGGCCTGTGTCCTACTAACAGTGAAAACTGGCATTTAGTTTAGAAGATATGCTTATCAGCATTGAAGTGACACAGCTGCTGGTTTTTGTTTGGTTTGTTTTGTTTTTATGCATTCCCACTGAACTGAACCCATTTCTTGTTGCTTTTTCTGTTTTTGTCCTCCTTTCCCTCTGAAATCCCAACATTTTCTTTTTCTCTCTTTCCTTCTCCCTCTCTTTCATTTCTTTCCAGCACCAGGATTGTCAGGTTCAGGTACTAGTGGTGGAGTACCGGACATGGGAGGTTCAATCTACAGCAAAACACAGGTGTGTGTGTGTGTGTGTGTGTGTGTGTGTGTGTGGTTGTGTGGTCTACACGTCTAAGCATGATCTGTTTGTATATATCTAAAACAATGTGTTTGTATGACGTTTTTTAAGAGACGTTTTATTAATTTAATGTGTGGTGCAAAGTTAACTGGTAAAAGTATGTTATTTGTCCAAAAGTTTCCAACTGGGGGGAAAGTTAAAACCTCATTAATGGATGCCAACATTTCTATTTATAGACAGGAAAAATACTAAGGTGTAAAGGTAATGGATTATATAACCAGTAAGAGCTCGGTGATGTCTTTCTGACAATTCTTTCTTCAATTGGAAGAGCTGTCTGATTCACATTTGCAGACTGTTTATCCACTCTCCACCCTATTTTAAAGCCCACTATATGACTGTTTTTATCCTTTGCTCATACTGAGGCTGCTGGCTTGTGTTTGGCTCAGAGTTCTGCATAGCTTTGACTTAAGCCACTTTAACTTTGTTAGCTTCTTTAAACTGTTGGCTTGGTGAAATTGATTGAAATGTCTCGTTAGGTTTGTTGTCTTGAACTCTTTGATACGGTTCCCCTGTAGTGTACTTTAGCTTCCTCACTCATTGAAGAACTCACTAACAGCCACATGCTAACAACGTGTGACTGCTCATAGCTTATGGTTGTGAGTTTGCATGCGACTTTGCATATAGAGCAGCTTGAAGTCTGAACTTCTGACTTAGTTGATGGCTTAGTCCATATACTTATCTGTTTAGTAGAAACTTTGGCTACATATAATATTAACATGAACAACCTCAGTTTGGTCCTCTTTAAATGATTCTGCTTGTAAAATGAAAATGTAGAAACGTGAGCATTTCAGTTTGAATGTCAATTTTTAAAATAAAGCTTGGATGAAGAACTGTTTGATTTCAGAAGAATAGTGAATGGAAAGATTATGGATTAGATCGTTTTTGCCAGACATAAATTAATCTTTTGTCCTCGTTTTTTGTTTGTTTGTTTTGTTTGTTCTTCTTTGTAGTCATTTGACAAGCAGGGCTTCCACACAGGGACACCACCTCCCTTCAGCCTGCCTTCAGCACTAGGAGGAACGGGGCCCCTGAACCCTGGCGGTGCACCTGGCTACGCCCCTGCACCTTTCCTGCACATTCTGCCTCCTCACCAACAGCCCCACTCCCAGCTGCTGCACCATCACCTCACACAGGACGGACAGGTAACCCTCAACAACCAGTGAAAAATATTTTTATACATTAAACTTGGAGGTATTAGTTTTAGTTCGCAGAAAACAAAATTAAAATGAGTTTTCGTTTTGTTTTTGCTTTTGGTTTATCATCTATTAAAAAAGCTGCTGTACCCTTACTAAAAAATATTCATGCTAATTAAATAAGAAAAGTACTCGGCGTGTACATCTGATTAAATTCTGCACTTGTGTTACTGCAGTTTTAAGAATTTTATTTGGCCTGTCACGATCGTTCATCACTGAAAAGCTCTCCCTGACTATTCCTGGTTTTCTCCACTGTTGTTGTATATTTTGAATCTACACCCTCTTGTATGATAAGTTCAATAGAATAGGGCTGACTAAAATGAATAATATAAGCACTTTGAAATTACACACACTAAATACATCCACTGAATGGACTGCTTTTTCTTCATAGGGCGGTCCTGGTCAGCGCAGTCAGTCCAGCAGCATGCAGCAGAAAACCCAAGGCAGCAAGTCCAGCTATAGCAGCTCTGCATACTGGGCAAACTGAGGAATGCTTCCATATGTTTTTTTGTTTGTTTGTTTGTTTTGGGGTTTTTTCTCCTCGTCTCCCTGAAAGGCTGCGTGTGTAAAGCTAAAACAGAAAAACAAACACACTACCCTCACAATGAGCAACCATGGGCTTCGTTGCCCTGCTCCCCCCACCTCCAAGTCCTCTTAAGTCTTTTGGGTTCTCTCTTCCCCCCCTTTTCAAAATTGGTTGTACATGTAAGATATTTATGTATTTATATATAAATATATATATATATACTGTATATGTAATAGTAGAACATAAAATGTGGTTGCTGCATTTTATTTTTGAAGGACTTTTTGTTTACTTTTTTCAAAACTGCAGGAAAAGATGTTACATTGAGACAAAATGAGATGTTAGTGAGAGAGTGAGTGAAGAAGAAAAACGATCCAAAACTTCCTGGAAGAAACCAGAAAAAGGAAAAGGAGAGAGCTATAGCACTGATTGCATTTGAGGACACTTCAGATGGGGGTGGGGTTTATAATAACTAACTGCATCTGTCTCCTCTTTTTTTCTTTTTATACATGACTTCCTGAATGGCCGGGCTCGTCCCTCTGAGCTTCATTTTGTAGCTTCCTGTCTTTTCCCTTTCTTCTCTCCCTCTCCTCTGGAGAGCTGCCTACTCTCCCGGGGTCACTTTCTTTAAAGAAAGACCTGCCCATCTAAATTTTATATTTTAATTTAATTTTAACCCTCATTTTCTCGAAATAAAGTTCTGAGCAGTTGGAAACTGACTCCTTGTTTTATATGCGCATTTACACAAGTTAATCAAGTGGGTTTTTCTAGACTGACCCATGTCTTCAGACTCATTTTCAGTGTCTTAACATATTTACTTGCATTTACTGGGATTTCTTTAGGCCTGCCCAAATTTGTTTCGGATGAGTGTCTATTGCACTACGTAAATCTTGAATAAATGTGTAGGCAAACAGCTAAATATTTTTTAACTTAAGAGTACATAAAGGCCTTAAAACACAAAAGTTACCAGTCATAAAGTGGTCGTTTTTGGCAGCACAGTGGCGTGCACTGTTGCCTCACAGTGAGAAGCTTCAGGGTCTCAATCCACCTGCAGACTACAGGCTTTCTGTGTGGAGATTGCATATTTTCTCCAGCTTCCTTTCAAAGACGGATGCAGGGCATATTTGGTCACTATTGTCAAATAATCTGCTCTTGTTCTTTGCGCCGCCCACTGACAGTGAATGATTATTAATGAAGATGGCTCCATGGTGTAGTGGTTAGACTCTGGTTCAAGACTAAGACACAAACTCTTTCTCAGGCGGACCCAAGCTCAGATAAATTAGATTCCATTAAGAAGGCATGCAGCGTAAAATCTGGGCCAAATTGAACCTCCAGAGCCATCTGCTGTGGTTCAGTTCTAAGTACCAGAACTACTGCTGTCCTATTTTGATCTAATTTATACCTGTACACTACAATGTTTAATGATAAAATCATCCTCCGTTCAAGTCCAACAAAAAATATTTTCTTTCCATTTGTAAACTTGCATGAGATTCCGAGCAGAGTAGGTCCCTGACACGCAAGTTTAGCATTTTCTGTAATCTGGTCAGTGTAACTGTTCTCTGCAATAGTCTTTTAAGCCAGTTGGCCATATGGTGGCCCAGCTTGAGCAAGACACAGGTGGCTCTGATTACAGTGAATCCATCATAGCGCTCTTTTTCCTTTTCCCATAAAATACCAAGTTTGTGATGTTAATCAAAGCTCAGAAGAATGCTGATTAAACTGATGCACGTTTAAGTGTATTAATCTCATCCTTGTTCTATGACAGGGTCTTTTATTTCAAGTGGCTAAATTCGTGCAGCACGGTGCATTGATGCACGGTGACTTTGTTAGTCTTGTGCACGTTCAGCACAGTACCATCACGTAGAGAGAACGAGATATTTTTGAAGGTGAACTATGATGTCACTCGGGGCCCTTGAGGCCTTCATAGTTTTATGAGACATTTCATTTTCAAACTGATAAATCAAGGTTAGTCCCAGCAGTGGTTCTGCACCTTTTTTTGAGTGATGTTTGAATGGTATAGCATATGAAAAAATCAAAGTGAGGAAGTTTAATTCTGTTTCTGTAGAGGGGAAGGCATGGTTAGAAATGGTGATGGGTTCAGTTGCAATGTGTGTAACTTTATCAGTCACCACCTGGTGGCAGTATATAACTATGCCCTATGTGGGTATTAATTCCATGCCATACACAGACTTTTGACCCAGGAGCCCAGACTGGGTGGTTCACTGTTACAGGAACATATCAAATAAATCCTCTTATGAAAATCAAAATATTCAGACTGAATGTGCTGGTGAAAACCACTGACAAGGGCAAAATTGACCATTTTGTTACAATGCGCTATTTTTCTGGTAAACACTCGGTCTTTATCAGTATATCAACCTGACATGCTCCACATGGCAGCGGCATGCTGTTCCTCAAAAGTTCAAAGTGCCCCGTGACACTGAAAAAACAGCTCAGCTCGTGTAACGTGACAAAGTATCAAGGTGATGAAAGGGCCCCTAAATGTCCCTGATCCCAGTCTGTGGGATATACTGGAACAAGCCTGATTCACGGAGGCTCTTCTGCCAGCTTCCTGCTTCCAGAGGTCCTACATCCATACACAGCTGGTTCAGGCCTGTTTGAGCGGCACAAAGAGTGGGGCCTTCATGAAGCTGGTTTTAATACCGAGGCAGATCATATGTGTGATGCTGCACGAGCGTGCCTAAATGTGAGGTGATCAAACCTAAAAAAACAAACACTTTTTTGTTTTTGCAGATTATTTGAGTCATTTTTGCCTGATAAGTACACATAAAACTGGTGGTGACAACATTCATAGATTCGGACCTTCAAAGTTTTAGCTATACTGCTCTCTGTCTCCCCCCTACATTCATTGTCTCGAGTGAATGTAGAGAGTGTGTGTGAACACCCGGAGGAGCCTATATAACCCTGGAATGTGTTGGACAAAGGAAAGGGTGAAGAGAAGAGGAGAATGATGGTTATATGGGAGGATAAAATTCAGGACAGCGAGGAGAGAAAGTTGGTGAGTGGCAGGTGCTATTGTGGCCTAAGTGCAGGAGCCTAAAACAACAAGGTCAAAGGTCAAAGTGAAGTTGCATGGCTAGCCTCAGCTCCCTGGACATCCGCCCAGAGAGATACCAATACGTAATAGGCCAAGGAGCCATGGGAAATAACCAAAGGGACATAAAGGTACGTGAAGGAAAGTAAAGAACAAAAAAACAGAACATCTGGAGAGAAAAGGAGTGCAAAGCAATGACAGAATGTGGAGACATTAGAAAGCAATTTGGACGCATCTACATGACAAGCTCACATCTGATAACATGCCTGTGCTGATGGAAGAAAAATCACGTGGGATGCTCCCCTGTAGAAGTGATGGGCTCAATGCTGAATGAACAAATTAGCTGTGTCCTCGATGAATGAAGCTTGTTGGCTGCAGTTTCCTGTTGAGGCCTTCCATTGTACTGTATTGTGGAGTCCCCCCCCCACCCCGAAGTTGTGTTTGGCCTCAAACACGCGATTCACTCTGTTATTTCACTGAAGAGGCACAGGAATGCACACAGGAATGCCCCTCGGAGTGTTTGTTGACACTCGTGTGACCGCTCCGCTCTCAGATGTCGACAAAGATGTTTTGTTGGGATTCACTCGGTCCTCTCCCTGGAGAAGACTCTGGGAGCTGTGAAGCTGTCACGCAGGATATCGCGACAGCTAAGACCTGAATGGAAACCAGGGGGCCCCGGTGCTCAAGGCTGTCTCGTGACCTGGGTGCTCAATTTTGATGCCCAAATCAATTTCTGCTGTATCTTGTCTCCTGTTCTTTTCTCACCCAGCTGAATGGAGTGCGATCAGTGGATCTGCTTTTTTAACTCGCTTTCGTCTCCATCTGAGCGGGCGTGAGATGTTCTTGTCCTCCCGCTTGTTGTGAGACGTGGCAGCGGGGTCCATTCAGCAATACAATTGGCTGTAATTAGTGCAATTATGCTGATTTTTACTTGTGTACCACGCAGAACAGAGTTTTCAGTGCGAACAGAGACGTCACCAGGAAACTGCTGCAAAACAAAAACCCATCAATCAACAAGGACCTTGAATGAAAAGCTCAATTCTGAACACATTTCACAATGACAGCGTTCACTCGGCTTTGACCTGGGCTGTGATCTGGGGGGCATGACATCTAGAGCTTCACTGATTTAGAAGGAAATGTGCATTAAACCAGTATTGGAGGAAGCCACGTAACCCCGACATACAGCAAAGCGACAGTCGAGCTCACGTCCAAAGATGTAGCCGAAGGCAAACCCAACTCAAGCAAACTAACCTAAGATATTTTCGAAACGATCTGCACGGCAAATCATTAATCATGACGTAAAGAATCATCAAACTGACCAAACTAAAAGAGGGATTAGGTGTCTTCTGTAAATAAGAAGAATATTTTCTTTCTGGATAAATAATATTTACACATCTGTGGTTGTTTCTCATTGGATGATGGCTGAGGTGAAGGTCATAGTTTGCTCAACTTTACGTTGGCATGTCTGTGTCAATATTGGCCAGAGAGACTGACAAAGCATGCATTCAAAAGCAAATTTCAAGGTGCGGGAAAAACGAGCAGCATCCAAAGTATAACGAGCCATCTTGTTAACTGGTGAACTTTTCAGGGTGAAAAGTAAGGGAAAAACACCACAGCTTTGAAATGTGATACACGGGCAAACATATAAATATCTGTCAGTCAGGGAAAGCTTGCGAAACGGTCGATGGTTAGAAAACAGCACTCCCATCGGGGTCACCAGATGTAAAGTGCACACTCCTGTGTGTTTTTAAATGAATTTGCAGAATATCAAAAATGTAGATTGTCATACCAGGTCCAGTGAAGAATCTCAACATGTTTCTTTCTACCTTTAAAGGTTTGTCTGTTTTTTCTGAGGGGGATTAACAACCACACGAATCCCAAAATCAAGAAAACAGACATAAAAGGTAATCTGCTGATAATACTAATCACTTTAGGGGTCAGTTCTGTATCATTATCATCCCCAGCACTGTCACAGGGACTCCAGAAACTCAGATGTTTCAAGTTCAAATGTGTTTATTTGAACAGATTTAAAAGAGGATCTGACCTACTTTCAAACAGTCAGTCATAGCCATTCATCCACTACTCTTATAAAATATAAATAAATATATAAATATCAAGAAATGAGGTGCGGCTCAAGCCATTTGCACAGTACTGTACACATATATATTCAAACTATTCGCTTTAAATTCCTATACTTGCAAAAAGTGTATATTATTCATACTTTAAGTGAGCTATTTTAGCCATTTCCTATATCTCCAATATTGATATTTTAAAATATTGGATCCAGTTATGTTGGCTGCCTATTTAAACTGTTCTTTAGCAAATACATTTAAACCTATGCCTACTTTAAGCAGCACACTTCCTAATTACTTAAAAAATATATCTATATAGTTCTATATTTATATATTATATTAACAATATATACATCAAAAACATTTTGTAAGATACTTGTTTTTTGATAATATATTTAACAATTAATAATATTTTAAATAATGTATCCATTTCTTTTGTCTTTCTGCCCCTAAAGCATTCTTTTTAGATAACTGTTACCTTTTCTGCTCAAAGCTGCTCAGGCTACCTTAGTTAAATAAGGTTCTTTTGGGGTTTTTTTTTAACTACTAATTGACCTATTTGTCTACTTAACCCCCAGGCTACTGCAGAAATACCCCCCGGGGTACTTGCTCCACCAGTTAGGAAAATGGAAAATTACCCTAAGGTACACATCAGCGGATATGTTCACTCTTTGCAGTCACAGTGTCTTTTGTCAGTCAATTGATGACAAAATCAAAAGTAATTAAAAAAAAAGTTCGATTTCTATCATTTCCACTCGACTTTGAGATAATTAATTCTTAATTTTGAGTGGGTATTGAGTAAGGGCGAGGGGGCTGTTGGAATGGAGGAATCCCTTGGAGCCCCCGGTTTGACCCCTCCCTGCGGCTGATCTGCGTCTGGCAGACAGGCGGGCAGCGGCGGCGGATCCAAAAAGAGTGTCTTTAAGACCCAGCGGAGCTCGGGAGGGAAACCCCGCGGCTTGAGTTGTTTCTACTCTCCAGAGTGTCAGCTAGTTATTTGTGGGGAGGCGCTGTAGCCATTTCGCCACATGAAAGCCCGATGAGCTGAACGAGCAACATCCGAGTTGTTCGTGGAGAAGCAGAAATCAGCTTTGAGGAGCTCTGCGCGCACACACGTACGCGAACTTTGCGCGCAAAAGACGCACAGCGCGTACACACTCACACTTCCTCTCTATCCACCGTGGAAAAAGAGAGAGAGAGAAAGAGAGAGAGAGAGGGGGAATAGAGAGAAGACGCACGAAACTTCCAACTCTCCCATGTGGAAAAGAGAGGTTTGAAGATAAGGTGTATTTTCCCCCCTCGGACCTCCTTTCCTTCCCCTTTCCTCTCTCTCTCTTTCTCTCTCTCTCTCAGTGCTTTTGCCGGGATATTTGTGTTTCTATGAGAGCCTCTCTCGGCGAGAAGAGAAGTTTGGTTGTTTGCCTGGTCGGCTGAGGAGGAGGAGAAGAGTCTGTTTAAAAGTAGGGGGAAGATGGTCCACAACGCCGCTTGGAGAAGAGGCTTGCTATGCGTCCTGGCGCTCTACCTCGGCTTTGCGTCCCCGCCGTGCAAAGCTCGGATTTACACCAACCATTGGGCAGTCAGGATAGCCGGGGGACCCGAGGTGGCTGACCGGATAGCGGAAAAATACGGCTATAGAAACATGGGACAGGTATGTGTCTTACTGCTTATTGATCCGGTCAAAGTTGTCTCTAATTTGTGTCCCTCTGTGTTTTCTTCAACTCTTAAAAGTTGGCTTAATATGTCTCTTCCAAGGCGGCAAAGTTGCGCGATTAAACCTCAAAGTCTGAAGTCCAAACCTGAGCCAACTCGGGTTCTTTCAACTCTGAATCAGAGCAGGAAAGGAGAAGCTTTAAGGAACAAAGAAAGTAGACCAGCTGCAAGGATGGCACAACAGGTGCCTCTTCACCCTGTTTCCACTGAAGTCTCATGTGCTTGGTCGTTTTGGCACCCCAGTGACGGCTAGCGGTGCTGTTTGGTTTATGAGCTTGGAAGTGACTTCTAGTATTTCTCTCTCTCTCTCTCTCTCTCTCTCGCTGTGTAAGATTTCACTCAAAAGTCCCTGGTGTGTGAGCCAAACACCATTTTATATAGTAACATGTTCTTTCCAGGCTGCTCAAGCTGTTTTTGTTTTTTCTTTTTCTCTTTAATTCCCCATACTGTACATAATTCCACTGTTCAAGGCCCTCCAGTATCGATTAGATCAGCCGCATCAGGCCAAAAGCAGGTGCCATTGCTTAACATGGTGTAAACTAACTCCTGGATCCATCTGGTGAAGAACAACATACCCGCACAGACACTAGCTTCAGATGTGCCTCTTTCTTTTTATGTTCTGTCATTTTATTGGTAAACATGAATTTATCTGTTAGCTTTGTCCAAATGTGGTTTTAGGAAATGTTTAAATTTTTTTTTAGCATAGTACTTTTTTTGTTTTGTTTTCTTTTAACAAAAGAGCGAAGGCACACAAATGTGGACCTCACACATACGACTGAACTACGTGGGCAGTTCAAGCCTGCACTTGTCAGCGGCCGACATGAAGACAGCATGGAACAGAGGGGGCATTCTGACAGGTTGTTGTGGGGTAGCCCAGTCAACAGCTATTGAACCTCCACCCCTCCACCTTATCCAGCCTGCCCACCCACTATACACCCTAGAGAGCAGGCCTTAATGGCCTCGTTTATCCCCTCTCTTTGACGGGAACTAATGTGTGGACCCCCCCCTTTCCATACCACCCCCATAGGAATTTTCCTGTGGAGTGGAGTGGTGGAGTGTCGCTTCCAACCCCCACCATTCGCCCTAATTTCCATCTCAATACAGGAAGGCTCACTGGACTTTGACACCTCATAGACAAGTTTTTACTTCACTTCCTGGTTTGGGGGTCAGCTGAAAGCCGCTCCCATGGGAGCGATAGCAACACACTTTTGGTTGCCTAATGTGAACTCTGACACCCCCCCCCCCCCCCAGTCCTCCTGATATCAGTGCAGCACTCATGTATGTGCACGAAGAACTTAAGCTGCCAAGCGTTTGTAAATCTAAAAAAACTTGCTGGGGCTAGTAATGAAATAATTCTGGGAATAGCCGCTAAATGAGATGGAGTTTAAATTTGTGAGGGGAGGGGGGGGGGATGAATGGATAGAAAACAGTGTGGCAGACAATATGGTCTTCTTCACAGGGTTGGAAAGAGGAGCACAGACAAAGATAACCACACACTGGGAGATGGGAGAAGGAGGGAGTGAAAGAAGGGACGATAGATGGACGGATGGATGAAAAGAGTTGGCATGGAGAGAGGGAGCACCTCGTTGGGGAATTCTGGGTAATCCTCTTAACTATGGAGCCCCCTTCCCAGACTAAGACACTGGCCCAAATTGAGTCTAAATCAGCTGACAAGGCCTCAGACGTGGATCTCTGTTAAAATTGGTGGTTTTTTTAAGGAGATGTATGAGCCCGTGAGAGCCACTGGTCATAATCTAGAGACGGACATGTGCAGGAAGTGTGTGCATCATGACATCAACGACATGTTATATATTATATATATATATTTTGTGCAGTTTGTAGTATTTGTTAAAGGCATCAGGCCAATAGAGCATTGTTACTCTACAGGTAACTAAACAAGTGCAATGTCTAGAGGGCCCTTTGTTTTTGACAAAGCTAATAATCCAAACGGATGAAACGATCAGTTTTCCATTGAAAAAAATATTGATTTGATTATTGAGCATTGTCCTCGATTTGTTTGAGAGGCGGTGATAAAGCTGCAGTGTTCTTGCACCGCGAAGCAAGAAGGTGTCAAAGTACCGCAGTGTCTCAGCCTGTGTGTTTTGTCCTGAAGTCTTTGTCCTGTTATGAGACATTAGTCTTACAGGTATGAAACACTAAGGTCCAAAGGGAAAACGCGCGTCACCTTTTGGCATTTCTTGGTACTGTTGTTCATGAAATATAGATGATATGGAGATTTATTGCTTCTAGTGAAAAAGGTCTGGAGAAGTAAGACATCATGAATCACTGATGAAGTGTTTTTTCTGCAGGACTGAGTTGTGTAATTCCCAAAAGTTAAGTAGAAGTTGTGATTCACTCTTGAATTATTCCGATAAAATTTCAGTCTACCGTAATGTCCCTGCCCATATGATCACATAGTCATATATAGAGCAACAAGGGAAGCCATATTTGTAGGCTTAGCTGTTTTTCAAGTTAAGATTGAAAACGCACGCTGAAGGGTAGATGTTATACTGAAAGTCATGGATTTATTGGCACTTTCTTGGCTCTCATTTTATCCATCTCTAATTTGGAGTGTGTGTCGGTACATGAGCCGAAAGCTGAGCTGATGGGCTCTGTGGCAGTGGAAGGATCAGTGACATACCACAGGACCCTTGGTAGCCATGACAGTTTGATCATCTGAGGGATTGTTTGGTCTTTATCAATTATTAAAACTAATCACCGACCAGCAGCTTGCCGTCTATCATTGTCTGTCTGCGGATCCTCTGTCACTCAAAATTTTTATGTGTGTGTATCTGTACATTTGTCTGGCCTCTCTCCGTCTCTCTGTGTTTGTCTGTTTTCGCTTTACTTGTCTGCCCCTCGCTGTCCCTCTTTTTTTTTTTTTTTTTTTTTATAAAGTTCACAGCCTTTTGTCCTTTATCTGATTGATTTAAGAGCCTAAATGTGGTTTCTGTATAATATCTGGAATAAACAAATATTAAGATAGAAAAATGTCATTATAATGCAAAAAAAAGACCTTTTTTAGAAAAATGTTTTCAAATACTTAAAGCTGTGGTGGTTCTCAGCCTGTTTATTGATGACAGGCCCATATTCTTTCTGCAGTACTGCAACAATTGTGCAGCCATAAAGAGCCATAAAGAGTTATAAAGAGTTATAAAGATCTATTTTAAACAACAATGATTAAGAGCCCTAAAATAATGACAGTGGCTCACTGATATATCCTTTCCACAAGTTCCACTTGTTTTCATAGAAAACAAACAAAAATGAAACTAACTGTTAGCGGAGCCGCAAAGCGCTGGGTCCAAAGCTTGAACCTCTCATGTCAGTAGCTATAAGAAGAGCTATGACAAGAAGTTCACAGATGACTTGCAGATACTATCCAACTTGGTTTTCCTTGTGTAGACATAACTCCCAACTTCTGTTACCTCCGCCGCTGCTAACGTTCAAACCAACCATTATGCGCTGGTTCTCTGACAATATAGTCCTGCTCTCAGCAGGGACTAAATCAGCAGTGAGAAGATGGCGAGACCTGTGCCTTGACTTTGGAAAACTGTGAGCAGCATTAAAAATGAAGCTCACTTTTTAGGAGACTATAGCAGACGAAGGCATAGTGGTGATGAATAGTCTGTTTGTGTGTTTTGCAGATTGGGGATCTTAGAGACCACTATCACTTCTTCCATAGTCGGACTATTAAGAGGTCGACTTTGTCCAGCCGTGGTCGCCATAGTTTCATCTCCATGGAGCCTAAGGTAAGTCTGTTGTGCTGTTTATGAAAGATTGAGCATCAAAGTGTGTTTCTTTTGTGCTGAAATGATACTGTAGGTAGTTTTATATGATCTTAATTCAAGTTCCTTTTCCTCGATAACGTGTGGTGTTCAAATCTGTACAAAGTTCACTCACTTGTGATGGAGATGACTGATTATCATCAGGTGACTCAACTGAACAAACTCCATCCACTGATGAAGATCATGAGGTTCTGTTTGCAGTTCTGGAAAAACCAAGTGGACCTTGAGTTAAGATGGTTTTAACTGATAAGTTAAATATTAACTTTTAGCATACACTGAGGACCTTTTGCCAGAATTGAACATGTTTTCAGTAGATTTTTTCATACACCTCTTACAACGGCTGTTATCTTACTCTGTAGTTCATCCTGCGAACAGCCAAGTGAACAATGATAAAATCGGCCTGTTCCGCTACTTTTAGTCTGAATTTGATGAAGAGGTTAAAGGAGGAGATAAAAGAAGATAAAAATATAATTTTCCTTGAAATAAACTTGTCAACAGTGTTGACAATGGTTGATTCACCGTACTCCAGTACTGGGCTGGACCCCCCGTTTCCTTCAGAATTACCTTCATTGTTCATGGCACGGTTTCAATGAGGTGCTGGAACCATTCTTCACAGATTTCGGTCCATGTGACCATGATAGCACGGTTGTTGTAGATCGGTCTACTGCACGTCCATAATGTGAATCTCCTGTTCCACCGCATCCCAAAGGTTCTCTACTGAACTGAGATCCGGTAGATTACTCAAGAAGGTAGTGATCAGAGATTTGTGACATGGTGAGCAAGAATGGTAGGATGTGGGGTATTTATGTGGAACAACCATAGTTCAACCGAGGAAGGGGCTGTAAGAGTACATCTTTCACCATTTTACGATGGCGTGATTGTACTTCTCTGTGAATAGTGCTCATAGCCTTTGAATATCAACGATTATAAAACTGAGCTCACATCTCACTGTTAGGCAGTTGTGTTGGGGGAAGCCTGCAGTGAGCTGAAGAAGTTACTTGGATAAGCAATGAAACATTTCTTCCACTGAAAACTCGGCTTCCAGAGGAACAAAAGCAACTTTCTGGGATTTCCTAACCTGGATTATTGAGCATGCCTCAAGATATTCAGCAGGTCACCTAAACTATGTCTGGATGCAGGGAGTTGTGAGTTAAGGTGTATCTAATAAAGTGTCCAGTGAGTGTGTGTGTGTGTACATATAGCCACCTACGTGGTCACTTGTCAGAGACCAGGGGTCAGAGTGGAGCCCTACTAAATCCAAATTCAGAGAAATCCTAAACTTTTCCATCCAAGCATTGAGATCCCAGCGAAGCCACAGCTGCTCCGTGTTTTCCTGATGATAAACCGATAGTTTATCTTGATCTCAGCCAGAGGAACCTGGTTGTGGCAGATCAGATGCTACAACTCTCCTACAGAATCCGTCACGGACAAAACAACATTTTTCCATGGTGGTTGTGGATCACCATAACACAACGTGACATAATCATAAATCAGAATATTTGATCTTTATTATGAGGTTTGTTTTTTGGTTTCACATCACTGTGGGCAGGATTTTTGTTCTAAAATACAGCCTTAGTAAAGTAAACAACATGCTTTTGTTGTTGTTGTTGTTGTCAACTGAGAGAAAACTTTCCGTTTGAACAAGAGTTTGATCTAAACCGCTGTCAGTGCTCTTCTCGTCACTTCAGCAGGTCAACAAACCCGGACCCAATTACACATGAGGCCTCTACATCACAACACTCTGAGCTTTATCAAAACACGGGACAAATTACTAAATCAAACCTGTTGATTGTTCACACAAGTGTACAATTGTCTGCTCCTCTGATGTCTTGTTTATGTTTACAGTAGATTTAAAAAGCCTTTGAGGTAAAAGACCGTTTTACTCGTCCGAGACATGTGAAACCTCCTTATCTTACATTTTGCATATTTTTGTCATCTTAGTACCTGACTCAGACTTGTTGATGTCTGCCTGTTTGATGAAGCGGGTCACTTTCTTGAACAGGCTGGGACTTGATCCTGAGAAAACAGGGCAGCGATGCCTCTTACAGCGTTAACATACAGCAACGGTGATGTTGCGTGCAGATTCTGAACGGCGAATAAATCTGTGTCAGACTCTTAAATGCACGGCGACTGCTGAAGAATGATGGTGATGGATCAGTGTGATTACTGGAGGATGGGATGAAACAGGAAGAGGAGAAAAGAAAGAAAAGGAGCCGTCTGTCACCATCTTTTACCCGCTTATCTGTTATCCTGTTTCATTGTTTCTCTTCAGTTTCCTTTCTCTGTATTTTTGGGCCACTCAGCTGTTTTTTGTTTTTTTTTTGTTCACCTGCTGTCATCACCTGTCAAGAGCTCCCTCTTCCCTCTTTTCTCACTGTTGCTTTCTGTGCACTCGTCCCCCTCCCTCTGTCTTTGGTTCTCTTGCCCTCTTGGGCCTGACACTGTGCCACGCTGGAGGAAGGTTTGTGTCCGGATGCCAGCTGGCCGGGAGACTGAGAGATTTTTTTTTTTTAAAAAAAAGACTTGATTAGAGAGAAGAGGTTAAATGACAGAAAACAGAAGATTGCCTATTAGAACGCACGAAAGAAGGAGAAAGATGCATCAAAGACACTGAATAAATGAAAAGTGGAGTGAAATAGAGCTGTCAGAGTTTCCCTTGCTGACTGGCTGTCCTTTTTGCGGACCTGTCTATGAGGTTTGGGATCAACATGACAGCCAGTTTGGCAGCAGCGAGGTCTGGCATTCTGCTAATGATGTTTTGCAATCAGGTTTTGTAATAATGACAGCCGTGTGTGTTTTGTGTGTGAGTGAGTCAGAGGGGTGTAGCGATGCCGTGAAAGGCGCACCCTACCATCCACAGTAGACTCTGGCACGCATGTTACCATGGAGATGAGGCACAGCAAAGATTACCACTTTATGGCACCTGCCTAACTGCAGTGTCACTTGCCTCTCAGGTCAAAGACCGCTTATTTTTCCAGACTGTGAGAGGGGATGTGGCGTCACCTTGATCCTTAAATGAGGATAAACGGGGTTCATGAAACAGATTCTACACAGACAAAGTATTTGTGGCACCGCAAGCTGACTTTCCTTTGTAGTCCATGTAGTATTGATGAATCACATTTGAGCAGCTTTTGACTGCATGGAGGTAAACAATGAAAAAAGGGAACACTGAAATGCAATCTTGAAGCTGTTGGCCCCTGATGCCACGTAGCTTTTTAAAATCGATTGACAGTCGTAAACAATGACAAGTGGACTTAAGAGGAAGTGATGTCCCAGATATCTGCTGGCTACAAAGGAAGCCCTGAAATATTGGCTCTGTCTACAGAGGCTAAAGCATCAGAGGGTTGCCGATGGGATCCTAGATTGAGTTTAGTTCAGCTTGGCACATTTCCTATAAACGTGGCTGCTGTGGCTGTAGCCGCTGTAGTCATTTTGGACTCCCAGGATGTAGAAATCTGGGAAAACCTGCAGAGAGTATTTCAGGACTTCTTGATCTTGATTTGTTAAAGGTTTTGCATCCTCTGATTTCTGTCTGGAGTGCGACACGGCTTATATGCGCGAGGACGTAGACGGCTGTCAGTGCTGTCGCAGGGGAGAGCCTGCACCGTGCTGTTTCTGTGAAAATATGCATGACTGCATTGTTGTTTTTGAACGTTACTTTTGGCTTATTTATTAACATTATCTTTTTTTTTTTTTTTTGCTCCTTCTAAGCTGTCATTGTAATTTCACATCAAAGTAAGTCAAAGAAAACTTTTGACCATATGCTGTTATGGTGCTGGTGGCAGATGAAAGGCAGAGAGGTCATAGTCTTTATTCTGTTTCATGCCCCTAAATATCAACTAGGAAAAAAAATGTTGACACGAGCCACAAGTGTAATTGTTGTAGTTGCACAGCTGGAATCTTTTAGTCGTGTGTGGACGCATCTATTTTTCAAGTCTGGCCTTAACAGGCTCTCTGCAGCAGAAGTTTTCTTCCTCAGCTGGTTGTGAAGCGTCTGAAGTTTAGTACAGGTCAGTACACCCTCTTTCTGAGTAGATATTTACCCTTCTCTACCTTTTGCCTCTCAGCGGCCTCTTCTCTAATCCCTGTACTTCAATTCAAATGAGCAAAGTTGGGAACAAAAGTAAAAATAACTTTGGTGGTGTTGGGATATTTTCTTTTCCAACAACAACCTGAACTCTTGATGCCAGGCAGCATGGATCCATGCTTTCATGTTGTTTATGCCAAATTCTGGCCCTTAACATCTGAATATCACAGCAGAACTGGAGACTCGTCAGATCAGGCAACAGTTTTCAAATCTTCTGTTGTGAAATCTGATATCCTCTTTTTAGCTGTTCTGACCTGACAGGAGTGGCACCCAGTGTCTTCTGCTGCTGTAGCCCACCTTTATTCCTAATTCTGATGTTTGGTTTGACCTTCAGCAGGTGGTCTTGACCATGTCTATATCCCTAAATGCACTGAGGTGCCATGCCATGAGCAGCTTAACAAGTGTACCTAATTAAGTGGCTGTCTATATAAACTTGTCTTTTTGTATTAAGCAGTACTCGGCATGCACCTTGCTCAGTTCTGCTGACGCATGCTCGTGAGTCATTCATGCTGGGAGTTCCAAGAGAGTTTGGACAGCCGCAGTCTTTTCTCTTTTTTTTGTTCAAGCACACTTAGTCTGCTTTGCCTGAAATCTATTTCCAGTCATTTCAAGTTTACTGTAAACAACAATTACAGCACGGCAGTGGTTGTTTTCTCCTTTTGTAGTGTCCTTTTGATGTGTGCGCAGAGATTAGTAGGGAGAAACAACTGCCGAACGCCTTCTAGCTGAAGGAGCACGGTGCTTCCAGCCGGTTTCACTTAGAAAGGCTCTTGTTTACTTGAAGTCATCTATTCAGACATGTGCATGAAAACTGAGAGCCAGGTGTGGTTTGCAGCTGAATCCTCACTGGGATAGACTAAAATGCAAAATGGCTGTGACAACAAAATTAAATTTGAATGTTTTATTGCTCTGCCACATCAGGAAAACGGCTTACCACATAGTAAAACTACCAAAATGAGCTCATATCTACTTATTACACAGTTAAACAATTAAAATATGCTCAGTGTTTTTTCCCTTTTGGCTCACAGAATTTTTTTGTTCATCGCACAGATGCCTTGCTGTATTCATAAATATGCAGAAGATGAGGACGCTCATTGCATTACGGAGACGACACAGCTAGTGTCTGGACCTCGGGGATAATGTGCATACCCTTAGATTTTATCAGACTCATCTTAGTCCCAAGTACAAATTTCCATTAGGCCGAGAATCCTGAAATTTTAGTTTGAATTTGTTTAACCATTAAATAGTCAAAGCTTTGAGACGAGCCCCCACAGCTGGCCGTAACGGCCCATGCTGTTTGTGATGGCCGAGTTTGGGCCGAGTCTCTGAAATACCCCAGAGAGAGGACAAGAACTGGTTTCTCATGTTACTGCAAGGGTTTCACTGGGTGTTCTGCTCACTATCCATTAGCTTTTCTTTTTTTTTTTTGCCTGGAGCTCTAACATCGTCACACAAACAGCAGTAAAAGTGGATCAATTTGTTCCCATTTGTTCTATTGAAGTGAACTCTTCCCCAGTTTCCCCTGGTTACTGACCCAGCCAGCTAGAGCCACCTGCAAACCCTTACACAGAGTGAATGAGAGTGAGAGCGAGGGAGGGAGGGAGGTTGGAAGGGGGTTGGAGTGGGAATGAGAGAGAGAGAGGGAGAGAGACAGAGACAGGCCATCTGAGAGAGAAATGGGCACCTGCAGAGAAGAAGACTGAAAAAAGGAGAGATGGAGGGGGAAAGGAGCTGACGAGGAAAGGGATTTAAAAAGGGGGGAAAAAAGGAAGTGAGATAGGAGCGGGAGTCAGGCTGGGAGTAAAGGGAGGGTGACAGAGGTACAGGTGCTACCAGATCATTCCTCTGCTACACCAGGCTGCAGTTAAATGAATGGAGGAGGTCGTTATGCCCCAGAGCCAGCCAGTGAGTTGGCACTGACACAATGGCAGTGATACATGGAGAAGTTTTAGAGGCAATAATACAGGGCAATATTGGCTTTGTTTGGATAGGGCCTCGCATTCATGACACAATTGATGCGGATAACTGCAGGCTGTCATCAGTGAGTGATTTTTAGCAGACACAATAAAGGATAGCATTATTCTCACCGGCTTCAGAAAAAGTGTTACATAGGCCGTTATCTGCCTCTGGTAATCCAGGAAAAGAGAGGATAAACATGTAGTTTTAAGAAATAAATAAATAAAAATCAAATCCCAGTAAAGAAATCCAACATCAACTGTAGCACCAGCAGTGTAAAGTTTAAACATTTTTCTTAAAATAGGTCGTGGAAGAGTTAAACACGCACAATATAGAGCGCAGTTTGTGAAATGGTCTCGACCTACTCTGTCGAGTCTTGTTTCTGGACATGAAAACATGAAAACCCAAATCTTTTGTCTCTGAGCCCCATTTTTCATCTGAATGATCATAAATCTTTGTGTCCATGTACATGAAATGAATATTTTCCATTTTTAAATGGCAGCTGGAGGCGTTCATGGTGCACTCGGTCATTTTACCGCTCACGAGACCCAAGTTAAAGCTGTAACACCTCACAGATTTTTAAACATTGTTGGGTCTATGCTTACTTATAGACTATACTTTTATATCATTTACTTGGTTAAGTTTAGCTGTTTAAGAACAATTTGATTTTGGTTAGGAATTAAAGTACCATAATTTTTTATTATTATTTTTTATATTGCAATGGTGACGCATCTCCGTTTTGTCTGGGCTTGATTCGTGCTGGAGACACAAAATACACTCCCTGTTGAAATGCATTACTCACAAATTTGCGCTGACTGTTCCAAAAAAATGTCAGTTCTTCTCCGTGTACACAAACAAATGATTCATTTTTCATAACGGATTCATGTTTTTCTTGAAGACCAGGCTTTTTTTTTTTTTTTGTTGCTCCTTAAGAATAGAAGTAAATGACATAAATGACTATGGATGGATGGGTGCCATCAGTCTTGAAATTATGATGTCAGTGTTGGCATTTCCACCTCTGGACCTTTTAGCTGAGCCTTCTCCCTTGGGATGTAAAGAATTTGTATACAAATGTCTGCGATCTCATGTTGACATATAGCACCCCCACAGCCAGCACGCTGCCACCCACTGAGCTCTTATTGTGCTAATAATGCAGGCATAGATATGACACACGGATACTGAAAGTAAGGCATATGATTTATGTTACAGACCCTGCAGTGTAATGCTGCAGGGACACCACTATGTTAGCAAAGCTGTGGTGAAATACACGATTCATCTGAGCATCTTTTTTCTTAACCAGTTTTTAAATTAAGGGCAAGTTTTTGTGTCGATGTGAGCAGCAGAGTGTAAATGGAAGATGGTACAAGGATATGCTCATGGTGTTTGTGCTGTTTGATGAAAGCTGTAATATTTAAAGCTCACCTCAGGTCACTTTTTAAAACTGGGGATGCATTAGGATAAAAGAGTTTACCTCTTTTCACAATCTAGTCACGATCAAGGGATCTACAAGGTTGCACTCGCGTCGATGTTGTTGGTCAGAGTTTGCTTAAATAATTTTTTTTGGTTTCAGAAATATTTTTCAATCATCGTAGCCTTCATAAAGAGGAAAAAAAAGTGCCCCTTTGTCAATAAAATGTGTGACATTAGCAAACCCCAGTCTGCAAAAATGCCTCATCTAAATTAATCTGCAAAGAAGTAGTATGGTTTGTGCTTCAGCTCAGCCTTTTTTATTAGCCACACTAAGCTTTTAGGTAGTAAACAATACTAAATCCCAGGAGGTGGCAGGTTTAGTGTCTTGCTCAGAGGCGCTTCAGTAGGGTGTACACTTGCTGGCATGCAGAAGCATTTAAAATTCCAGCTCTGTGGTTGGTGCCCTTCTTCATTAAAGCCACTTTAAACTCTTTTAAATTCCTCTGAACATGTGTTTATGCCCTGCGACATCTGAGACAAACTTCAGCAAAAAATGAATTTATTGTTTGTTTGTTTTGTTTTGTTTTTTTTGTCATTTTTTTGAAGCGTTCGCGTCGCCCCTGATGGCTGCGAAGGAGGATTTGCGGGTATACACAGGGCGGATATCCTTGGAATTTGCCAAGTTGCGAACAAGAGCAGTTAAGAGTTACACTGCTGATCAAAGATTGTGGTTGATGGTATGCTAATGTATGCAAATTGTAATGATACACCAGTGGTTTTGCGCAGACACACTCACGCACAATTCTTGATGACAGTGTTGTTTTGAGGCTAATGGGCTGTGTAAACGGTTGCTTTGAAGCTGATGGTCCTGATAGAAGTTGGAGTGAAATGAGCTGAGACCTTGGCAGACGGGAGAAGCATCATGCTAAAGTAAAATATCTCACAGGGTTTTTTTTAAAAATTGTTTTGTTTCTACACTTTATCTTTCTCTCTGCGCTGGTTTGCCATTTCCTTTTCCTTTCCCATCTTTTTTTTCTTCCTTATAGGGAGGTCATTTATTGAATTACATCATTTGCACTTTCTTCCTTTCCCTCCTTCACAATTTCTAAAGAGGTACATACTCGAGTTATTAAATCAGTTATTTATAAACGCAATTATCCTCCCTTCACTTGCTGTCTTTTGGTCTCTCTTGCTATTTGTTTTCCCTTCCCTTCCAGCTCTCTCTCTTCTTTCTTTTTTATATTATTGACTCTCCCGGGACTCGTTCTCTTCAGCTCTTTATCGCCTCTCCTCTCGTCTTATCTTGTCTTGTTGCCTCGCTCTCAAACTCTCCGGAGAGAGCCTGGCAGATTGTTTCAGTGCATGAGACCAGATAATCACTCTGCAGTCATTATGTCAGCTATTCTCTTCTCTTCTTTTCTCTCTCTCTCTCTACTCCTCCTCCTCTTCCTCCTCGTCCTCCTGTCTGCTGGAGCTCTATTGATGTGGAGAAATGCTTTGTCTTTTACAGTCGGACATAGCTCAATAAAACCTCAGATTTCTGGGACTGTCGGGGCCGAGCGGCAAAACAAAAACACTTGCGGTGTGAAAATTATTCTATTGATTATTTGCTGTCTATACATCATGTATACAGCTAGAAACGGAAGCTGGTGTGGCGAGCATCTCAGAAGGATTACACACTTTTGAAAACGCTGTATAAAGAAGAACTACCTTGACATTTCATGCCAATGTGCACCGTTCCCCCGTCCCCATAAACTGTTGCACAATCGTGTTTAGGTGCAAACTCGGTCCCGGAGAATCCCTGGATCATTTATCACACAAATGTTTGCGTCTCAGAAAGAACTGCTCTGTGTTGTGCCAGTCGCATATCTGCTAATATTTCAGATTCTGTGTTAACATCGCTGGGTCCGCGTAAACTTCTGATCGGGCCTTTTCAGACAGATGAAGTCTTCTAGACTAAACACACAAGGTTTGAGGGTTTTTAAGAGGAGCTGACCGGGGCGGCGCGAGCGGGTCCAGCCGTCTTGTTCGGATCCAGGCAGCGCTGATTTTGAAATTGGAAAATTCCACCTCAAAGTCTGAACGAGGCTCCTGCCAAGGAATGCCTCGAAGCGAGCCCATAACATTTGAGAGATTGATGTTACCTGAGAGGCCTTACAGCCTTTAGTGCAGATGTGTGCATCGAATGTCCTTTAAAAAAAAATAATTTTTTTTTAATTTTCCATAAGGGAGAAGGGAACTGATGAGCCCAGAGTAACACTGACATGGTTAAAATCTCTCTTTAAAAATAAATCATGACTTTGAGTCTTCCACATGTATAGTTTGCTTTTTTTTTTTTTTTTTTTTTTTTGCTTGTAGTGGCTTGTTTTACTTCAGCAGTCTTCATTTGTTCACCTTTTACCACTTTTAAAAGAGGAGACAGCACATAAAGCCTTGTTACGCTTATTTATAGGCAGTCCATTGGGATGAAACGACTTTAAGGCTGAGCACCGAAAGAAAAACACCCCCTTAAGCAGCGCCTCTTTCTAGAGTAAAGAGGAAAAAAGCAATCTAGACTTAGTGGATTCTTTTCTGTCTTGCTCGGTTGGGTACAACAGTATAATGTAGTTTAGTCTCTGTAGGTGGTTTCTTTGTTTTCCCTCTGCGTGTTCATCACATAAGGCAAATAAGAGCAAACATAGTATGTATGTAATTGCACTTTTTCTTTTTTAAATCCTCCTAAAATGTTGTCTCACCTTCAGTATTCAGTTCATTGGAACTTCACCTGTATACTGGTTGTGTCATCTCCAAAGTGATTCTGTTATTATTCTAAGCCTCCTCAGTTTCTTCTATCGCCTGTCTCTGTTTGTGTGTTTCAGGTGGAGTGGATACAGCAGCAGGTGGTGAAAAGAAGGATCAAGAGGGATTTCAAACAGGCCCCGCTCCTTTCGCTGTCAAGCCCCGCCCACAGCAGCCCAGCCCAAAACAACATATTCTATAATGACGCCAAGTGGAACAGTATGTGGTATATTGTAAGTCCAGTGTATACTTACTCCAGGCTTCCTCTCTGTTTACACCAGACAGAAGAATATAACAAGGGCTGCAGCCCATGAACTCAGTGTATGCAGCACGCATCTAGTCTGCTCGGAGGATTGCATGCTGTTCTTTGCCCACATTTATCCAGTTTGTGGGTCAAAGGTCAGGTTAGGTCATGGCATTGTCCTGATTACTGCAGTTGAGCTGAGGGATTTGTGTGTGTGTGTGTGCGCACGTGTCTTTGTTTGTGTCTTATAAGAATGAAGAGTTGATGTAGGATTTTTTTTTTTTTTTCCCCTATAGAGAAATGCTTATGCATCCCCACAAAGATGTTTCAGAAAAATGAGCAGAGTTATAACGGGTATTTTTTAATTTTTAAAAAAGGGATTGCTTTTACAAAAATATAATGGAGCTTTGATGACAACTATTAGGGAACGATTGCTCTCAAATAAGGGAACATTGTACATTTTGGCTTCTGCTTCACCATTCCAACCTGTGCCTTGGAAATCCCAAATTAATGATGAAATTTAGCTTTTATATGAACTCTAATTGGAACAAGGAAATTGAGGGTCAAGGTTCTTTGTTTATTTGTAAGCATTTGTCACAGGAATGCCCACACAGAGGCGCGTACGTGTCTCTGTGGGGGGGGGATACTTTTTTTTTTTTGCTGGCTTATCACTCCTGTTTGCATACACCCTCAGATCATTGCTCCTTAGTTATGTTTGTGTGTGTGGTCGAGTGTTCCCAGCTCTGTTAATTGTTAACTCAGTGTAGATAACTGCCGATACTTTGACCCGAGGTTTTATATATTTTTCAGACTTTCAGAACTTCATGTGTGTTTTGAACCTGGGATGGAAAACAAGCTTCCTCTGGTCATTCCCATCAAAGTGACCTTACACAGCCTGATAGTTCTGTCCAGTTGTATAGTTTGTATTTAATCTAAGTGCAGTGCAATATTACACCATTAATTGTCTGAAATAACTAGAATTTTATTGAGCTGTGTGAGAGGCATAGCAAAGTGCTTCTAATCGATGAATAAAGTGTGTGAAGGAGTAATTTAGAGTTAAACATTACACATCAAAATGTCACTTTAACCTTTAGAAAATAAACTATAGCTTGTGACACATGCCTCTGAATAAGATTTGCTGTGAACAATATTGAAATGCCAGGGTTACACTCGGCAACAGTGACCATGTAGCTGTTTTTAATGAAGACGGTGTTTGAGACGGGACTAAAAGAAATCCCGTCTGTGCTAGATGAAACGATATCTGTGGAAAGCTGACGCCTGCCTCCTGAATTGTCACGGTCCAGTGGAAGCAGAGTGTGTGAAAGCAGAGGCACATCTGCTCATGTTATCGATCTGCCGCTGTCAGTTTGAGAGAGATTGGTGAATATGTGTGAACTAGGTGGTGTTGTCTTTATTTGCAAACGGCACGCTGCTTCAGTGGTGTAGCCCGATTGCGTTCTACAATCCACAGATGATGCATGTTAGCTTAATTGGTGATTTCAAATTGGCTGCAGGTGTGGATGTGAGTTATTGTCTGTCTCTCTGTGTTAGCCCTATAATGGGCTGGGGACCTGTGCTGCCGTTTAGCCCCGTGTCGTGCCTGCAGCCTTGAATTGGATAAAGGTTTAAGAAATTGGTTGGATGGATGTCTTTGGTTGCTGGAATTCCAAATTATCTGCCAGTCACACATCGTGATCCAGGATAATAGTTTAGGATTGGCGATCGAAGTCCCTCAAGATTTAAAGTGCAACGTGTCTTTATTAAGTTAGAGACTTATTGTAGGACAATACCTGTGTTATTGTGGGAAAAACTGACACATTTTCTCTCTCTCTCTCTCTCTCTCTCTCTCTCTCTCTCTCTCTCTATATATCTATATCTATATCTATATATATATATATATATATATATATATATATATATATATATATATATATATATAATGAGAGAGAGAGAGAGAGAGAGAGAGATAGAGAGAGAGATAGATAGATAGATAGATAGATAGATAGATAATTATGTTTTTGCTCTAGTTTTGTGCAGTGAAGTAATGCCAGATTTTGGGATATTACCTCCTTAATGGGCTTGCTTAAAGAGCAAGGATGCAGTTGACATCATAGCTAACAAAAGGACTAACGTCCTACCTTTGACCGGTTTTCTCTGGGTGGGGACAAAATAGGCCCACACAGGTATTCGCCATGAGCAAAACTGTTTATCTTTGAGTTTAAACACAGTTTTGAAACGGAACAAAAAAAGACTCAACTTTCAGGTGTGCAGAAGCTCCTCTCTGTCATGAGGTTGACGTCATTGTTATTTTTTCTTTTCCACTGTCAGAAAGCATGCCAGCATTGACAAAGGGAATTAGTAAGCCTGGAGGCAGATGATTCCGGTGATTTGGACAATTTGGAAAAGGTTCTCAGTTGGAACTGGTTTTGGATTCCCATCCCTATTCTTGGCACCCCTTTCCCAATGACATCATGCAGGTCTTGAATGGCAGCAAGTAATGACTGGTTGGTGATCAGTGTGTAGTTGCAGTTTGAGCTTACTGTTTCTAATGGTTGAAATGCACTGTGCGAGGTATTTTTCAAAAACGCTGGGCTTTAACTCGATTGGAGTTGTTGAAGTGAAATTGTTCCCCTCTAAGTGAAACCATAACTCTCCTGTATGCTCCAAGTTGAAAGAAAGTAACATGAGTATGCTCATAACTTGTAACTCCTAGCTGAACATCTGCAAGAACATGACGGAGTTCCTAAACTCCCACCTCATATGTTTATCCCCACCTGCTCTCTTCTCACCATCTGCTTCCATCTCTGCAGCACTGCAACGATGACGTCCATAATTGCCAGTCGGATATGAACATCATGGGAGCGTGGAAGAGGGGCTACACGGGTAAAGACGTGGTGGTGACCATATTAGATGACGGGATCGAGAGGAACCACCCAGACCTCTATCAGAACTACGTGAGTGTGTATGTATGCGCGTCTAGGGCGGCTATGAGTGGCAGTGTGCGCGCATATTGGCTTTGAGTCGGTGTGTGACAAGTGAGGAAGTGTATGAGTTCAAATGTAAGTGCCTCTGCATGTGTTTGCATGAATGGCTATGAGTCTGCCTAATTCAGGATCAACAAGTCACATATTCAACACAGTGCACTGATTAATACAATTCTTTGCAGGATATTATAATGTAAATATGCAAGAAGAAAAAAGAAAATCTGATGATTATAATTGTGATTTTAATAGTAAAAATTCTGCTTTGTAATCAGACTTTTTCTTTATACCATGTAACAAAGTCGTGTTCCAGAAGACAGCGGTCGTGTGATCAGCTAGGCTGTGATATTTGCTGCCATTTGGGTCATCAGCCTATCATGTGTCTGCAATTAAATTCCAGAGAAAAACTTCCTTAAACCTGCAGATGTGCAGTTACACTGTGTGTACATGTTTATCTCTCTGTGGGCTCATACTTTACTGTGTGTGCGTGCTGAGGTATGTCTACCTACGACCGAGAGCTGATAGTTGAACTAACTTGTTGGCCTGAGGCAGCAGGTAAAGCCATCAATCAGCTGCGCAGATGAAATGATTCACGCCCTCTTTGCGCTGCTGTTATTAGCTACTCTTAATGCTTAGATTTGTTTATGCCGAAGGGCGAGTGGTACCGCAGATTGCGTTAGCTCTGATTGCATTCGATTTACAAAACTGTTGTGAGTTGTGTTGATGTGAACCCTTCGATTGGGTTAGAGAAGCTTTTTGGCGATCTACAAGCCAGTTATACACACACACTCACAGAGAGTGTTGGACCTATTCTACTAATGAATTCACTTGTTTGCTTGATATTTCCCCGTCGTGTGTGTGTGTGTGTTACAGCCATCGTTCTGATGTTTTGTTATACTTGTGTTGACCTCCGTGTCTCCTCCAGGACCCTCAGGCAAGCTATGATGTCAACAGCAACGATGTGGATCCCATGCCCCGATATGATGCGACCAACGAGAACAAGTAAGGAAAATAAATAAGGAAATCTACCCCATAACAGAGAGAGCAAGAAATTTAATTTTAACTGTAACAGGGTTTTAGAAAATAAGCATGTGGCTTCACTGTTTTGTTTTTGCCAAAAGCTCTTCAGGATAATTTTTTTTCCTTCATTGATTTCAACAACAAGCTCTGTCCTTCAATATGTTTGTATTTGCTGAGTCCTGACTTTGTTGTGGTGCAGTGAGTTATATTAGCATATTTGTCTTGATGCATGCTCAATCAGTCAGGTAAGGAAATCCCAAAAAGTTGATTCGGTTTATCTGGACGTCGCGTTTTCAGTGGGAGAAACGTTTCGTCACTCATCCAAGTGACTTCTTCAGTCTCACCTGACTGCAGTTTCTCCTTAGTCTTATAAAAGGTACATTAGCATAATGACTAAAACTAGCACCACTGACGAACAATGGGCTGTGAGGTCAGTTTCTGCGTCATTAATATGCAAATTGTCATGAGCGTTGATCAACAACCACTGATCGCATTAAGTTCACCAGGGAGGATGCGAAAAATGACAGTTTAGCCTTCTTAGCTGTGAGATTTCCATCAGTCATGGGGGATATTTAAATGTTGCTGTGTACCGTAAACCTACGCATATGGATCAGTATTTAAGGTTTGACTCTTATCACGCACTGCAGCATAAACTGGGTGTCATCAGGACACTACAATACAGACCGAACACAGAGCAGCCAGGGAAGCAGAAGAACATCATATCAAGAAGGCCCTGAGTAAATGTTGTTATCCCAGCTGGACATTTGTTAAAGCTTGGAAAGCACCTAAAGAAAGCTCCAGCTGTTCCAGGAGAGAAGAAGGACAACTATTGCCTAAGTGAAAACTCTTAGTGATCCCTTATGTGTCAGGAGTATCGGGACTGTTGAGATGCATTTTCTCTAAACACCGCATATCTGTGTCTTTAAAACACCAAAACACGCTGCGCTAAAAATTGGTCTGTCTCAAGGATCTGGTCCCCAGACACAGAGTAGTGTAGTGTATTGGGGAAACCAAACAACCTCTGGTGAAGCAGATGGCACAACACAGAAGAGCTAACTCATCAGGCAAGGACTCTGCAGTCTATTAACACCTACAGACCAGTGGACACTCTTTCAATGATAAGGATGTACACATCCTGAACAGGGAGGAACGCTGGTTTGAGCGCGGAGTCAAAGAGGCCATTTATGTGAAAAGGGAAAGACCATCTCTGAATCGAGGAGGGCCTAAGGGTACATCTTTCGCCTTATTACAATGCTGTGATTGCAGCCATTCTGTGAATGGTACTCATGGTCATTTATCAATGATCAATGAGCTTTGATCATGACAATTTGTATATTAATGATCAAGAAACTCACCTCACAGCCCATTGTTCATTCAGTGGTACTAGTTTCAGTCATTATGTAAATGTACTGTTTATAAGGTTGGGGAAACCTGCAGTCAGCTGAGACTGAAGAAGTAATTTGGATGAGTGATGAAACGTTTCTCCCCCTGAAAACGCCACGTCCAGATGAACTGAATCAACTTTTTGGGATTAGCGTATTTGATTGTGACATTTGTGGGTGGGTTGTGGTTTTTCTGTTTGGAAGAGTGTGTGTGTGTGTGTGTGCGTGCGTGTGTGTGCGCGTGTGTGTGCGCGTGTGTGTATGTGTGTGTGTGTGTGTGTGTGTGTGGGGGGGGACTCGCTTGCCTGTGCACTTGTCTTGTGCCAGTTTGGCTCAGTGAGTGATTTTTGGGTGTGTGTATGTGTATTTGGCACAGCAGCCCAAGTGCCGTGGCAATGGCTCAGTCCCTGCTGGTAATACGTTGTCTTAAAGAGACACGAGGGCCACGATGCAGCTTAACGAGCTGGTTTCTGTTTTGGTTTGAATTTATATTTGACTGTGATGCGTGTGGAACAGAAATCTGGTTTATTTTTGTTTTTCGAGTTTATCATTCTCTATATGATGATTTCTGCAGATAATTTTAATTTAATCTGAACATGGTGGTCTCATCTTCCTTGGGATCTGAATACATGAGGCACGTAATCTGTTAGCTATGTAAAGGGATGAGCTAAATTTAACTACATCTGGAAACAAAATGCAGATTATTGTCAGCAGTTACATAATGCTTGTGGATTTATGATGTCTATGTGTACAAGCAGCAAGCAGGAAGGGATAAACAACTGCATTATCACTATATTAGTCTCCTTTACAGCTCTCTGAAGTAACTCCTTTGGCTCTTCTATTTATTTAACAGTGAACTTGCATATTACCCACAGCTTATTGAAATATAATTTGACAAAAATGGGGGAAAAAAATATCAAAGTCGCATCAGCCAAGATGCTCTTAAAGGTGCAGTCTGTAATTTTTTGATTAGTTAGTGTGAAATTACGTCTTCCAACAAACTGATGCATTCTCATAAACTTAGAATTAATCCATGAAAAATACATAGGAATAGGCGTCAGTTTGTGGAAGCCGCCATGTTGCCCCTTCATCTTGAATACAGTGGCTGAGTATGCCAAAGTGGGAGGAGAAGAGAAACTGTAGGTGCACGTGGGGCTTTCAGGCAAAACTTAATTAGTGTCTGACCTTCAGACTCGAGATATAAAAGGTCATACACATGTTTTATCATCTGAGAAAGGGTCCACCTCACCAAAAAAGCAAAAGCGCAAAGAGACAATCCAATAATAAAGTTTTATCCTCTTCATCATCTTCAAGGCTCATCTACTGTACTGAAGTCAGAGCTCTATGATACTCAAAAACCTGCATTAAAAATGCTTATTTATTCCAGATATTGTTGCAATTATTTGTTGTCAGTACATTAGACATGCGTCCCTCACAATCTCAAGATGGCTGACAAAAGCCGGCTAATCAATAACAGCAGCTGGTTATAAGCCAACATAACTCCAGCTAACTGTCTGTGAGCCCAGCGATGTTGGGTTAACTTAAAAAAGAAAAGAAAAAAAAAGGTACACGAATGCTGGCTAATGGTGGCTAACAGTGGCTAATGGCAGCTAACGGCGGCTAACCTTGGCTAACAGCAGCAAAAACAGCTGCATGTACCGAGAAAAAAAGTTTGGAAATCGACAACAACTCACCTTAGCATTGCTGTCATCAGACGGAAGAGAGATTCACGGACTTATTGAGTTTTTTCAGGCTAATTTCACGAATTAATTTTACAGGCTCTTTGAGTAATTGAACGTGAGCACATATTGATGTCTGAGGTAAACAGCAGACTGACAGCTTACACTCACTACAGATGGTGGCCGGAGTTGTTTGTTCTACTGTGGTGGGCCCACCATAGGTAGGATTACACACTGGAATTGGGAGGGGTAAGAAAACTGGTGAGATTTTACACACTGTAGATTAGGTTAAGGAGGTAAAATTTTATAGTACAATATTTTTCTTTTTGTTTAACCTATTCATTAACCTACAATTAGGATGATAGGTTTTTAGGATCCCCATTTGCTGGCTTTGATGTTACCACTATTTATACAATAGTATGACTCTGTTAGATGAAGTGACTTGAAAATGTAAGATTTAGTAATAATATTCAGATGGATTGGGGTTAAACAATCCCAAGAAAAATAAAAAACAAAAAATTAGAGATTATATCGAGCCTAATTCATAAAGAACCAACGAGAACACACAAATCTGATGGCTTTGTCCTTTTAAAAATTTTACAAAGTTAAAAAGTCAAAACTCTGTCTTCTTTTGAAACAGCCCCATTTAGTGTCATTCATTGCACAAACGTTGCATAGTTCTGGGTGAACTAAGAGACCCTGAGTGGCTGTGACACAGATGTGCAGAAAATGGAAAATACAGGCAAACAAAGACTGGAGAGACGGCCACACAGACGATTTTATGGATTACTGGAGTGAAGTGAACTGAGTGGGGGACTGTTGAAGCTTTTTGAAAAAAGGAGCCAGCAGCTTGGCTCATTAACTTTGATAAAGGGGCCTATCACTGATGTGCAGCCATTTGATGTGTTATACTTTAACCCTCACAGCTGCATTTGTGTTAACTTTTCTGTAGGCTTCTGAGGGCATCCAGTATTTGAAGGTTACCAGACCTTTACAAATGGTATATGCATTTAATATCTGGGCTGGATTAAATTGAGCATAAATCAAAAGATCCAGTGCATGACACAAAGAAGGTCATGTTAAAGTTGCTTTGTCAAGTGGAAACGGTTTGATAAACAGCCTATCATGTAAAACATAATGCTTAAAATTTGAGCATTTCTATGACTATTGACAAAAGGATCCCCAAAATAATTTGCTGTAAAGGACTACGCTCTGTTTTCAAGTGCAAATCTGCAAACTGGAACCATTTACAGCAACAAAACCAGCATAATGTGTTCTCACCCATGTTGTGTTTGAACGAGCAGAAACTCTGACATCATTGTAACACATCACAGCACATACATCTGAAGTGTTTAGTCTGAAAACATTTAAAATTGAAGGTTAGGTTTATGAGGTTGTAAATTGGGAAAGTGCCCCCCCCCCCCCCCCCAAAACTGTGACCCCAAAAGTTTGGAAACCTTTAATGTTGAAGCAATATAGATTTTCTGCTTATAAGTATTTTTTTTATTTTTTTTAAATTTAGATCAATAGTAGCAGAAACACAGCACCTTAGTTAAGTGAGGATAGTGATTAAAGATAATTTGAGTGTATCATGTAACTGTGGAGCAAACTTTGCTCTGACTCCCCTGGGGTCGGGGGGTGTTCTTGATAGCTAGATGCTGGGTTTCCGTGGCAACGGTCAGAGCTGTTTCCGGGACAAGGGGGAGGCGGGATGATGCAGATGTTCTCTGCAGGAGGTGAATGCGTGTGTGAGTGTGTTTGTGCCGATCCAGAAAGTGGTGTTTTTGAGCAGGCGGCGGACGCAAACATGCCATGTTTGTTTACGCTGGTCCCTGACCTGGGCCGATTGTCACCACTGCAGTTACTGGTGGAATGTTACCCTAGTGTGTCTGTGTGTGTTTTTGTGTCTACATGTGTGTATTTTTAACTGTAAAAGGAAGTGTGAGCAGTCTAACATACTAGATTTTTTTTTTTTTTTTTTTTTTTTAAATCTATTTCCTGTGTGCTCGTAGGGAGCACATTACTTGCATGCTGTGCTCATAAAATATCACAAAAGGACCTGTGTGTGCGTGCGTTTGGGGAGCATTGACGACTCCAAACATTTGTCCTGATAGTATTACAAATGATGAAGTACCTACTTTTTCATCCTCTGTCAGGGAAAAGAAAAGACAAGAATTGCAGAAATATTTGTAGTGTTTCTTACATTTGTACACTTCAAGCGTATAGTTTGTGATTACTTCAGCAGAAATGTACATGTTTGTCTATGAAAAAGCAAGGTTACACGTCTGTTCATTCCCTTTCAGATGCGGCATGTTTATGTGGTGGTTTGCGTGTGTGATCCTGCTTGTGTATATATTTACTCATCTGGGACATTCTCCAGCTCAGTTACATGATCTGTGAGAGTGTGTGTGTGTGTGTATGTGTGTTTAGATTTTTGTAATAAGCTCTTCATTCCCACTCTTTCCCCAGACACGGCACACGGTGTGCGGGTGAAGTTGCTGCAGCTGCAAACAACTCCCACTGCATTGTGGGAATTGCCTACAATGCCAGAATAGGAGGTGAGCGATGTGTTATATTTGCACTTTATCAACAATGTTTGACATGACATCTTTCAGCAGAGACCCACGTCATAAGGTGTCATTTATTAGTGTGATTAAGAGTTAAGAACCTCTAATGCATTTCAAGGGATGCTGAAGAGAACTGCCACTGCTGAACTTTGTCTCTTCTGGTCTCACTGCTTTTGTGATTGTCATTAACCTATGCAGAGTTACTGGCTCACTGTCACTGTGTTGGTGTAAATGTTAGGGGTTTTTTAATATCTCATGCACATCATAATCTCACCGACAGGTTACCTGCTTCTGTTTATCTTCATTATAAACCCGACAACTGAAATGTGATTAGAAATCGTAGCACAAATGTGCTGTACATATGTGTTTCTCCTAATTCTTTAAAAATGTAATTAATGACATTTTTGAATATTTTTAATGTTGCATTAAAAAAACATCTTCCTTCAAGTTACAATTATAGATGAACACAGTATGACCAACTAGTGACACATGAATCATTGTGCTCAACATGCCTTATGCTGAAAGAGGATATAACTTGAGTTCACATCAGATTCAGACCCTGAACTGTAATTAATCAGTGTTGAATGAAGGTTCAGCTATTTTTCTGTTATTAGTTTCGTTTTTTCACCAGTTGTTTGTTGAAAGAGAATCAGACCACGTGTTATGAGGAGTAATTCCATAGATGCTTGAAATTATAGAGGTTTTACAAACTTTTTACTTTTTATTTTTTATTCTTCTTCTTATTATTATAGCTTATTCTGTAGATTCTTGAGATATTGATCTAACTTGATCAAATACATGCTTTATTTCTGTGTTTATGCATCAGGTGTGCGAATGCTGGATGGAGATGTAACAGACATGGTGGAGGCCAGATCTCTTAGCTTGAACCCACAGCACATCGACATCTATAGCGCCAGCTGGGGACCCGATGATGATGGAAAGACCGTGGATGGACCAGCAACTCTGGCCAGGCAGGCCTTTGAGAATGGCATCCGCACGGTGGGTACACGTACACATGGACTCTCATATACATGGAGAAACATGTACAAGTAAACATGTGATTCATTGTTTAAACAGGACTTTGGCATCAGTATTCATGTGGCAAGAAGAGATGTAAACACACACACAAAGACACACTCAAAGCAGATGTGCATTTCACGCTAATATAATTGTAGTCCAAGCTGCTCTCAGGCTATCTCTACCTGTGAAGCTCCTCCGGACATTAGAGAGCAGCTCTGCTCGATTAGCATATATTCATTTACATATTCATAGCCTGTTTTGCATAACTGCAAGCTGGTGTTGTGATGTCGGCTGAGCGGAGTGAAAAAGCAATATCAGAGGTTAAGTGGGGTGAAGTCATTTACTGGTTGTCTCACAAATGTGCTCATTAACATTAAAAGTTTACTTTAGGTGGCTGTTTCCATTCTGGGAAGCAGATGTTGACCTTTTGAGAGGTGATCCAGGGAGGGAGGGGAATCGGTGGGGCTGGTCAGCGGTTATATGGACCTTTAAATTTTCGAACTTGAATCCAGAAGATGAGAATGAAAGACTCGTGTCGCAAAACAGGAAGGAAGGGAGAGAAGGAAAAGAGTGATGGAACAGGCTGTGAGTGTTAGAAGAACAGGCCAGCCTGTTGATGACAGGCTGGCCTTTAAGATGAGGTGAGGTGAGGGGGATATCTGTCCCACTGGTATGGGTAGGGCACGTGTGTCCTTGCATGCCCACCAACTGTTTGAGCCTGAGTGGAAATGGCATGTTTGTGAGTGTACCAAGTACTTGTGCGTATCTTGAAGTGGCAGTTTATCACAGAGAGCCGAGGTGTTAGAAATAACACTGACAGCTGTGGGGAGATACCCTGGCTTGTGCCAGTTTAAGTGCGATTGTTTGAATGGGAATTGTTGTTTTAGGTGTTAATTAGACTGCCTGTGTATATTTTGTAAGAGGGAGGTCCCATTAAAACATTTGCGGATTTTTTTTTTCAATAGTTTTCTGAAGTGCTGTTTTAATTTGACTCGATCAGTTATTTTTTTTTTTAATGAATAAAACTTTTAATCAAGGTTATTTGTGGAGGTATTGCTTTTTTATTTTTCTCAGCTGCTTATGAATGCTGTTTATCCCGTGTATTACCTCTCTCCTCTCCTTCATCGCCCTCTCTTATTCTTTGTCCCCTTCTTTCTTTTCATACCTGCTCTTCAAAGCGCTCTCCGTCCCTCTCATCTGTCAGCATTTGCTCCTGTCTGATACCCTCCCTTCACAGAGGGGCTTCACTCGCTTATCGCTGCCTGACAGAAGCCCCCTTTTGAAGAACTCCATTCTACCTTTTATTCCCGGCTCTGTGTCTGTGTGTGTCTCTGTGTGTCAGTGTGCTTATTGTGCGAGTGTGTCTTGACAAACGTTGTGAATTTTAGCACCTGTGTGTTTGTCAGATATCTCTTCTGCTGACTCCTGGGTGAACTTTGACTGTGACATCCTCAGCGTGTCTCCGCTGGGTTCGCGGTGTAGATCAAAATGAGTTGGAACAAATGTGGAAGTATATTTTCTAACTGAAATGGTAAAAGAAAAAACTGAGGTAAAATTGTATTAATGTGAGTGTGTGGCTCACCCTTAACATGGGCTCTCAATTAGGAAGATTTTCTGAATACGACTGTCATTTTTTTTTTTTTTTTTTTTTTTTTTTTAATGTTCTGAACACCCAGATTTGTATGTTCAGTTTGTGTTATGTTTATGGCGCTCGGTTAAGGCTGCAGTCTCGCAGGAGACCGATTGGCGGTCCTGTGGCAACTTGTGGTCAAATGGAGGGGAAGTATTCCCTTACTGGCTGACAAATGGCTGCTGGCAGTTGCTGAGTAAAATTTGTCACAAAGAGGTATACGGTGCTGCAGTGGATGCATACTTTGCTTTAGCGATCAGTGGTCGGCAGGGAGGGAGGAACTGACAGGTCTCTGACTTGCCTGCATGGCTCGGGCTTCGGGAGCTGATTTCACAGCCACTGGCAGCAACCTCCAGCAGACCAGTCAGTCGAAGAATGCAGTTTACTTATAACCGGTTGTTTTCAGATGGTTGAGGCGGTCTCTCTACGCCCATGTAACCAGGGCCTAAAATCTGGAAAACACGCACATAAAAAACGTCCCGTCTTGAAGTCGTGAAGACTTCCTTTCTGCCGAGCAATGCCAGTGATCTATCGTCGGTATTTGTTCAGTGCTTTCTTTTCACATTATTATGTGACTGCTTTGATGTTTACATGGCAATTTCAAAGAAAAGCCACAGAATACTGAGCATAACACGGTATCTTTCTCTAGGATGTAACAAAATGGAAACGTTGAGTAGAGTGGAAAGACGGTGCGTACAAGAGTAACAAGAAGCAACAAAATTGGAGTTGAAGGGTAGAAAATGTGGAATTAAGAGAGTTGGAGAGCCTGAATTACTGTATGTCTTATTTTTGATATGCAATTCCTTTTAATCATACAAAATATTTGACAAATTTAAGTTCATAGTTTTTGCTAATGAAGTGTAGTCAGACTTCAGACGTGATACAATGGAATGCACAGTTCAGGAAAGCGTGCATCTTTTTTTATGTAATTTCCTGTAGCTCAATTATTGCAATTTAAAACGAACGTAATAGTTTCCAGTAACGTCTGTCAGTCAGTCAACGATGCTGCATGCTCTGCTGCAGTGACGTGACAAGACAGAAGTGAACCTCGCTCAGTCCAAGATCCTAAAAACCCTCACTTACACAGCATGGCTCCTAGCATTGCCAACATCTTTTTTTCTTTTTTTAGGGGGAGGCAGGCACACACATCCACAGTATTTGGCCAGTTAAAACATTATGATTACTAAACTTGGATCAGATAACATCAGTTCTGTTGCCAGACACCCACAAGATCGTTGAGGACTTTAACTGTCTGGCTTCTTTCTGATCTTTTTCTGCTCTTTTGCTGTTGCTGGTAAAGATTTGTTTTTCCTTTTTTCTTCATGCAATAATTTCTGCACATAAAGCCCAGAATCTATCGCTTTCATTTCTAAAAGACATTAAAAGAACATTTTAAAATAAAGCCAAAAGTCTAGCGGGCAGCAACTGGCTCCAAGTACTAAGACAATGTGAAGTCTTGTAATAAAAACCTCTGTTTCTTCTCCTGTCAGGGGAGGAAGGGCCGTGGCTCCATCTTTGTATGGGCTTCAGGAAACGGTGGGCGCAGCAGAGACCACTGCTCCTGTGACGGCTACACCAATTCCATCTACACCATCTCCATCTCCAGCACGGCTGAGAGCGGACGCAAGCCCTGGTACCTGGAGGAGTGCTCGTCTACACTGACCACCACTTACAGCAGCGGGGAGAACTACGACCGAAAGATTGTAAGTACTGAGTGAAGGAAAATAAGCACCAATGGGTGATGACTGATGATTTCAGTTAGCACCAAACACCACACATTTATTTGTCCACATCCAAATGATCCAGTTTAGATGATTTAAGCGTCTGCCTAGGATGCCTCCTGGGTGAGGTTTTCTGGGTATGTCCAACAGGAGGAGGCACTGGGGTAGACCCAGGACACACTGGAGGGATTAGTATCTTGACTGGCCTGGGAATGCTTTGGTCTTCCCCTTCTCTTTTGCTCAGTCTGCTGCCCTGGATGACTGGTGATGGATGGCTGGATAGATGGAGGAAAACCCAGTATAGTATAATTTCAAATAAGCATACAATATGGCTCCTGTGCACCTCCCAGGTGAAGTATTTCCAGGCATGACCTGCTGGTAGGAGACTCCAGGGCGGGCCCAGGACTTGCTGCAGATATTATTTCTCTCAGCTAGTTTGGGAACACGTCTGTTTCTCCCAAAAGAGCTGAAGGAGGTGGATGGGGAAAGAGAGGTTTAGGCTTCTCTACTTTTAATGCTGCCCCTTTAACAGAGTTAAATGATGGATGGATGGAGGTATGGTGCAGCATGATAAAACCTGACAAGAACCTGGCCTCGTGTGTGCTGGTAGGTCCAGTTTTGTAACCTTGTTTAACTCAGATCAACCACATCAGTCCTGCTGACCTGCTGGGATGAGCAGTGCCTGTTGGCCTCTTAGAGTTGGCTTGTCTGCAGCATCTTGTTGCATTCCTCATACTGATGCTACTACACACACACACACACACACACACACACACACACACACACACCCCTGAATACGCATGCTGTGTATGATTTATCGTTGGCTGTGTACTCTTTGTTCACAGTAGAACTTCATATATTTGATAAATATGAGTGTCAGCATATCTACTTGGGCACATACTGCCCTGTCGACTCTAATACTATTGAACCACATTCTGTTCTTGTGTATATGTGTGTGTGTGTGTCTCTTCAGATAATCCCCCAAACTTTTCGGTCCAGAAAAGGTCCTTTGATGAGGGCTAAGACTGGAAGTTAGCCAGGCTTTCCTTGGCTAACTGACTGTCTGACTAGTTCGCTGCTTAAAGTCCATACAATCAAAGGGAACATGCAGCTTTTTAATAACACGTTTTTATGCTACTTTATACTTCTTACACGGTGTTTTTCCTTTCTTCTTTAACACTAAACTTATTCCCTGTGAATCTGGTGATTTTGTGTGCTTGCGTGTTGAGTGTCTCTGTGTGTGTGCGTGTGTGTGTTATCTATAGAAAGGCAGCGTATCAAAGCTGGAATGGTAGTTTAAAGAGTTTCAGGTGTGTCTAAATCCTGCTGATCCTCATGACTTCAATCTCTTCCCGTCTTTTTCTCCCTCTGGTCTTCCCGGTACTGTCATTGTTGATTCCTTTCCTCCACCTCTGTAATGCCCTTCTCATGGTTTCCTTCATTGTTTGCTTACGGCTTTCTGATTCCTCATCCTCTTTTATCATCTTTGATGTTGATTCATCATCCTGCGCCTGTCTCTTTGTTGCCTCTGACTCTCTTCACTTCTCTTTCCACAGATCACAACAGACCTGAGGCATCGGTGTACAGACAGTCACACAGGGACGTCAGCCTCGGCTCCCATGGCTGCCGCGATAATTGCTTTGGCCCTGGAGGCAAAGTAAGATCCACTTAACCTCATCCTTTCACTTCATCCCTTTGCCCTGTGCTCACCTTCTAATGTCTTCTTGTCCTCTGGCCTGTTTTGGTGTGTAAAAGGGACCACGTGAAGTTGCTCTCTTCTTTTTTTCTTTCCTTTTTTTATGATTTTCATTGTCAAAGTCAGCAGTACAGATGCATTTAATTACACTGAAATGCTGTCTTTCTTTTTATCAGTCCACATTTGTGGAGCTGTAAAGAGTTTTACAAGATGAGATCATACTGGATAACAGATCATCTGCTTGTTTTCAGTTTAAGCGGCACATCTAGTGAAGTGTAAACTTACTGTTGGACGGTGGGCCAGAAAATAACGCGTGCCTGTTTTTGAATGTGCAATAAACTTTCATCTGTTTAGTGATGCATTCACATTTGCTGCTTCTGCGCTTTAAGCTCAGCATATTTGTGAGTGTGCATTGTGGTGAAAAAAATGCATGAATACAGGATGCTTGTTAGCTGCTGTAAAACCTGTTTGAGTGTCAAAAATTTGCTTTGAACATCCACGGATATGTGACAAATTAAAAGAAAATCCAGTAGACCTTGGCATTGATTCTGCTGGATGGATGAGCACATTCCCTCATTAGAAGAGTGCTGCCAAACACATTGGTTTAAAATCTCCCATTCAGGTTTAAATCTGGAGAGCTGGTGTGTTCGGTCACCCCCTCGCGCCCTGTTGATGGAGACGTTGTCACTGTAAACATCTTTGTATTTGTAATGACCTTTCTCCCTAATGTTACATTAACGGTAGGGAAAACAGTGAGATGGCAGCACAACCAAAAGTTTTGCAACAGTGTGCAGCAAACTTGGATCTTGCTGCTTTTGAAACGGTTGCTTTGAAGATGGGGACCAGATCTGTGACTCCGCTGGTGTGTGACAGTGATGGTGACCAAACAGCAATAAGACGATCAGTCTGCTGTCAGCTTGTGTTGCGTTATCTGCATTTTTTTTTCTTTTTGCAATAATATAGAGATTTAACCATGATAAGGTGAAAATCTCTTTCTGTTGGCATACACAGGTATTCACATAAACTACTTACATTCAGAGCCCAGTTCAAAGCCCACAGATGTGAAGCAAAAATTTAGAAATTCCTCCACAAATAGTGACGCAGCTGCTGCAGAATGGTGGTTTAACTGCCGAATGACACAGGTGCTCAGCAACCTTCAGTTTTTTATATCCAAGTATATACAGAATACAACCAGTTGGCAACCAGTTGAATTGAGTCCCCAATTAGAAGCAGACAACACAGTCAACATGTTAGCGTGTTAGCACTCTTTTTGAAAATAAATTAGACAATAGTTATTTGCAAACCTTTGTCGACCTGTGTGAGAGTGATTGCAACCACACATTTACATCCAGTCTTATTCTACTAGTGTGACCGAGCCATAACAGGTCAAGTGGACCCAAACTGTGCCAGCTAAATTAATTTGGCAGAATAAGGTCAAAACTAAAGATTTACTGGATTTTTAAGCTATTTGTAACAAGCAGATAGGACACTTTGGGCATTTTTTTTCCCAGGAACTTTTTTTCTTGTTAGATTTGACTAAAGTGCCAATGTGAAGAAGCGAGATGAGAAAAATAAGAGACAGATATTAAGAACAAACAGGATTTTTTTTTCCCCCCAGTTGGTTTCAGTTAAGCGTTCATGTCTTCTCAAAGCCCTGGGTGCTCTGTGCCGGCCTGTTCTCACTTTAAACCTGTTGAGGGGCTCAGTCTGTGATACATTCATGAATTGGAGGTGCAGAGACTCTGAATTAGGCCCATCATCACATGTTGAGCGGCTCAGTTAGCTGAGGTCACTTCGTTTAACCTGGATAATCCAATCCAAATCCTCCCTGTAAAAAATATTCTCCGTTTCCAGGCAGTGCTGGACACATAAGCCTGTTTCCTCAACAAGATTATCACACTGTTTCTTGTCTGCCTGCTTTCTTCTTTTGCTGGCATTCACGTCATCTCTGTGGTACTTTCTCTGCCTTTTCTATAGTCACAATGCTCTGTGTTCTTACTCCTCCAAAATCTTTTTTTCCCTCCATGCCTATTTATTCAAAGAGGAAAGGATGAAAGACGAAAAGGGGAAACGGTTTAGAAAAAGTCTGTCTCGTACTGATCATATCTACTCTTATCTGGTGAATGAGGGCGAGCAAACTCTGTGATAAACACATCAAGATGCCATTATGCTAGACTTCACTACAATCTCCGTTTTGAGGCAATCTTTGTCGGTATGAGCGAAGATTGGAACGGGAAACTTCAGAAAACTGCCCCATGTGCTGTTCTCTGTGGATTTTGCCAAGTTTAAGATGTTTCAGTGAGTGCTAGATTTAGCACGGCAAGCTTTTTAAAGCCCTTCAAATGTTCATTCGTTTACCCGGTCTTTGTGTCCTTAAAATGGAGAAACGTTAGAGAGAGTTACGTGGAGACAAAAGACTTCACTGACGAAAGAACAAGAAATGAGAATGAGCTGCCTGACATATGAACCTCATCTACAGAGAGATTTTAAGAAACCAAAACAGGGACAGATGGATTTCAGTTTTTTCCCCCTACATTTTCAGATTTAAAATTAAAGAGGGTGGCATGAAAAACTGTTTAGGCTCAAGCCTTATCACTGGACTGAAGTAAGGGTAAAAAATAGATGGAGTGTTTTGCTTCACCCGCCTCTCGTTCTTCTGTCACTGTGCTCTTAGCTGTCTCCCTTCAGATTGCCCCTGTGTGTTTTCAGCCATAATTACGCTCGAGAGAAGCACCAAGAAACCTATATTAGATGTCTGATTTGCTGCTGGTTTCCCCCAGCATGTGAGCTGTTCCATTAATTAGTATTGGCTTGTTTATGGGAAGGCAGTCATGGCCTAGATAACGATGCCAAAGTCACTTTTAATTAATGACCATAAAACATTTATGGACCCATAATTACACACTGGCAGCTAAGCCTATTAATATTGATCTGACCATTAATTATTCTGACTTTTCATTGGACTTATTTGTGCTGCCATCCCTTATTTATTTCTTACTTGACTTTATTTTAAGACATTAGGTCTGTTCTACAGTTACAAGTCTGGTCTCATCGAGAGCATTAGTGAGTTTTGGGCATGTGTAACAGCTTGTAAATGTCTTGCTGCATTCTTGGCATTGTGGGGATTTCTTTTCTCTGGATTTTACTAGAAATTTAAAAAGGGAAAAAAAAGAGAAAATGTGTTGTAAAATCTCCTTTTTTTGTCTAATCGTCTTCACGTCCAGCAGAAAGTGCTTAAACTATAAACTCTTATAATTAAGTGAATTTGATTATATTTCCCGTGGTGTCAGCTTTAGGTTAGTGAAGTCCTGTCTTAAGACCTCGAGCGAGGTTTGAACACCATCTTGATGCTTTGTGCCTAACGTGCTTTCTAAAGACTGAGATGCTCATTGACGCTTCGTGCTCATATAGTAGAGACTTGCCAATCACAAGGGAGCCTTGCCCTAAATCATAACATAATTTATCACCTACTTCACTCCAATTTGGGTCATAATTCACAAACTAAACATCACACTGGAATTAAATAAGACACAAAAATGACGATAAAGACCCATTAACCCATCAGGAGATTGTTTATTGAGCTCTTATGACGGGGGGCAGAGGGGAGATTTTCTAAGAGACTAACCAATCAGGGGGTTCAACCTCTGCTGGCAATCATAAACAATGCAGGTTTAAGGCGGTACTACTAGAGACATTATTAGAGGGGCGTTCAAAGTCAAAGAATCTGAAATTAAAATCTATGGGAGGATTCCTCAACAGCAAAAATGGAGGTAGAAGTCGAAGTATCAGAGGAGAAACAAAGCTAAATTTTTGGCGATTGTTGAAATTAAACATAAACAGGATGCTTCAAATAATTTCTCGTCTAAGTCTCTGGAGGCGTTTCTAAGCCGTACCTTCAGACTTCCTTCTAGAAACATTTTGTTTCTGCATTGGTTTTACCGATCAGACCCAGAAACTGTGTCCATCTTTTATATTAAATCAGTGTTTTGAAAGAAAGAAATGCTGGACAGATTTTTTTTTTTCTAAGCTCTTTAAAGATGTTTTTATTTATTTATTTTTAAGTAAGTATTCTAAGATTTGTTTGGGTCCAAGTTGGAGCCTGACGAGTATAGAATTTGTAAGACTTTAAAAAATTGGATATTAAAAAATCTTTTTGTTCCTGATGAGACACATGGAACATAAACATTCATCACATGCATTTTATTTTTAAAGTTTTGTTATTTTCTTGCTTATGCTCTGCCCTGCTTGGATCAGCTGGTTGTGTTTTTTGGGGTTCCAATAGAGGTAGGGGGGTAGACAATATGGCCCCCAAATTATATCACATTTTAAGAAAATTAGCAGCAACAATATTTCTGAATAAATATTTAAAAATGTAGTGAATGTTTTATCGATGCCTTTAGCTTGTAGGCAGTAGCTTTATAAATGTAATTAAAAGACATTTTCTTTCTTTTTCAATGAGCTACTGTTACCATTGACACACTTCAACATTTAAAGTGTGAATCTATTGAAACAAGCTGCCAGCAGCAGTCTAGTGTAGTGTGTTTACCTGGAAATTTTAAGTATAAAACAGCTGCATGACGCTTATGATTAGCAATAACTAAAGTAGCTCAAACTTCTAACAAAATTGTCACACAATAAAACCCACAAATATTTTCTACCTGGGATGTTGGAGCTTTTTAACGAACTGCTTATAGTCCTGCTTTACCAACATGAGCGTCAGTAAAGTCACTGTTTGCTCTTTCTTTCATGTGGAGCGCAGCTAGCAAGTGCTACAGTGGGGTCATTTGTTTACATTTGAGTCGCACAGCACCAGCCGCTAGCACCACCTCTGTGGCTTGGTTGTACTCCTTTTTTCCCCCCTTCAAATGTTATCTTTATTTATTTATTTATTTATTTTTCTGCCTGGTTTAATGTTTCCATATTTAGCAAGAATTTTTTTTTCTTGCGCATTTTGCTAAGTACCGAGCTTTGTTGGAGGCTGTTGAAGTAGCTCCTTTTTTAGGTACTAAATCATCACTGGAGGATTTTGTTCTCATCTTCGCCATGTGGCATTATCGCGCAGCTATAGATAAAACTTCAAATGAAGATCGTTATGAAAGTAAACCATGCTTGAGTCTTCTTGTTTGAATTTTCCATGTCTCCTGGTAGATTTTGGCCATAAAATAGTGTCTATGGTAACATTCCTACGCTGGTTTGTTACACAAATCACAAATGTTTTGTTTGCCGAACCTGATTGGTGCGTAATGATAATGCACCAGTCAGGATGAATCAGTATACCAGGTAAACCGTTAGGAAGAGGTAATCTATCTATCTTGCATTCATTCTAATAAGTAAGCCATTAGCGACAAACACAGGTTACCATCGGTGTTGCTTTCCTCGTTGGAGGCATATATCATAAGCATAGCCAAATGGCGGTGAAACAAAACTCTGTACAGTAGGTTTAACAGACTGCAGGTAGCTGCTCTAATGTTAGCAACTCCACAAGTCTCGTTCCTGTCTATATCTGCCCGAGATTGGGGCAGATATCTGTCTATTTTGTTAGGCTCTAACACTAAAATGTGAGGTTGAAAACCTAAAATCATAGTTTTAGGTCAAAAGCTTTGGAGAATTGCAAATTCTGGAGGTCTCAGATGGTGAGGGAGTGACATGAGGGGAGGGAACAGAGCATCTGGCCAGCATATGAGATGGAAGGGAATCCCAGGAAACTTGGTGACCCACTTCTTCCTGGTTTTTCCTTTAATGTAACATTTGGACATCAAAGGAGTTGAGACACATGGCTGCCATCCCGTAATGGATCTCACGTGAGATCTAAGAAACTAGAGACGGAACAAGCATCTATGCCCTCCATCTACGCCCTCTGTAATTTTTTCTCTCAGTAATTTTCCACCTACTGTATATTCCTGTTTTCTTTACCTACTTTTACATTTCATCTTTCTGCTTTGTTTTTTTTTTAACCCCCTTCACCTTTTGTACTGGATTTGTTTTTCCCAACGTTCCTTTCATCTCGCCAACGGCCGCCTCTTCCTCCCCTCCCCCCCACGATGATGTCTGATTGTTAACTCTCACAACAGAGATCCGTCTGTCTTTATCTCCATTCTGCCTTTTTTAATGTCTAATCAACGTTATCATTCCTGGATAACTTCCTGCTTTTGTGAAGGCAGTTCAAATATTTAGCTGTAGTGTAGGACAGCTAAGCGAAGTTTCTGCTTCTTCTTCTTTTTTTGTTAATAAATTGATGGATTTCTGTGTATTTGTGTTTTCCTCTGCTAGTCCTCTGCTATCATGGAGAGACGTTCAGCATATCATCGTGAAAACCTCTAGAGCCGGACATCTCAGCGCTCCTGACTGGAAGACGAATGCTGCTGGTTACAATGGTAAACACTCACTCACTCAGACGTAAACCTTCAGTAAATGAAAGCAGAAAAATTCTTGAATCTCTGTTGCATCCAAACCTGTTTACTTCTTGCTCAAAAAGAGAGCATCAAAATATATCTGCTTATGAATTCAGACCATCTACCACAGTGTTTTCTCAACCATGAACCACATTGAATTTCAATATCTTATCAGTGCCTCTACACAATAAAAATAATCGGTTACAAGTCCTATGTGACTGATTTTAATTAATTTTCAAGAAGTTCACTGAGCAGTGTTTGAAGTCTGGATGGGTGATAATCATTAAAAAACGTCTTTGAAATAAAGTTGATTTAACTTAATTGGAATTTGTCTTTTATAAAGCTGACTTTTTCCCCCCCTAGAAGTGTTTGATATTTGTTTGAGGCTTTTGATTTACTGCTAGAAATCTGCGCTTCTTCGTTTCATACCGCCAGAATATCAAACAAACAAATAAACTTTACACAGAACAGAGCCAGTAGAGCTTTCACATAAAGCTTCCTTTGAGCTGTTTCTCTAACAGGTGGAGCTGACAGTAAAGGTAAAAAGGAAATGTAACAGCTCTGTGTTAGAAAAATCAGATCAGTTTGAACACAGGAGGATGATGTAAGGAATTTCTTTTTCAGCAGATCTTACCTTAACTAACCAATTATTGCATTGTGAAAATGTATATTTTCATTAGATTAGTCTGAAGACGGCTGATGAGAAGTTTCCAAAAATGTCTTGTTCTTGCTTGCTTAAGTACGGCGCTGCCAGCTGCCATCTGTCAGGGTCCATGTGGTGGGTGCTATTTTGTAACTTTGAGTGCGTACCTGTGTGTGTGTGTGTGCGTGTGTGTGTGTGTGTTGGAGAGAAACCAAGAGAGGGAGAACTAAGGGTCAGCCAGGCTGCAGGCCCAGTGTGCCTGGAGATTTTCCAAGTGACAGAGCAGAGAAGGAGGGGTGAGGAAGTATGAGAGGAATTCATATTTGATTAGCTGTACATATAAGCAGTCTTATTTTTTTTTCTAACTCTTTTCTGACCGAGAGGGGCATTTAAAACGTACGTGATAGAGTTTCACTTTGGTTGACACGTTCTGATTCTTCAGTAACTCGGGCAACAATTAAAGGACTCTAAAAACAAACAACTACACTCATCGGCCACTACATTAGGCACAGCTCTTCATTAACACATTAACATATTTAATCAGGCAATCACATGCTCAGTTTGAGGCGTCGTTGTGGTTAAGATGACCTGCTGAAGTTCACAATGAACATCACAATGAGAAACAAGGTGATTTAACCCTTTATCACCCAAGTGTCATAGAGGGCGTCTGGACTAATTCTCATCTGTCAGGAAGCATCTGAATTTTCCCTTTAGACCAAAATTGTTGAGGAGCTATAGTTATGGGAAGCACGTTATGTGGAGCTTTTTTTTTCTTTTCTTTTTTCTTTTTGTTGTTTGTCTTCAGACACCCGTACTTGGTGAAAGCTTTGTGCTGCTGTGGCACATCAAACATACCCTCAAAAGTCATCTTCTCTTCTTTCTGAAACCGCTTGCATTTTATTATGGTCATTTAAAGACTGGTTATGAGATTGACCGATGGTTTAAAAACAAAAAACAGGAGCTAAGTGACTTTGAATGTGGCGTAGTGCTCCAAAAAAGAGAAAATATCCAGTGAGTGGTAGTTGTCTGGGTAAAAATACCTTGTTGATGTCAGAGAGGACTGGTCAGACGGCTTTAACCTGATAGGAAGGCAACAGTGACTCAAATAAACCCCTCTTTTGTCCAACCTGGTGCTACCCAGTGAGGGTAGATTCTGTAAAACGATGTTGAAACCAATGTTGTACTGTGGCTGCTTAAAAACGCAAAGTCTTCTCAAGGAGCTTTAAGATGTAACCCTCTTTTGACGAACTGTTCGTAGCCAAAAACAATCTAATAATTCAGCCTGACTGCCTGTGACTTTCTGCTGTTTCCTCCAGTCAGCCACCTGTATGGTTTCGGCCTGATGGATGCCGAGGCGATGGTGAAGGAGGCGGAGCGATGGAAGCAAGTCCCTACTCAACACGTTTGTGTGGAGAGTGCAGACCGACAAATCAGGTAAATCATAAGGCAGGTTGCATAATCTCTTATAAGTAAGTCATAAGTATGTGGACAAAACACTTGAAGGCAGATTTGAGATCAGACTTCGGGAACCTGGCTGCAGGAATTTTACTCCGTTCAGTCACAAAAGCACCATTAAACTCTGCTGTAAGCTGATGAGCGATGTTCGTAGTTGGTATTCCAAAATGATCCCTAAGGAAGCATGGGATACGGGAAACAGCCTCCCCCAACTGTTGCTACAAAGCTGGATCACTCTGTTTAAAGGAGCTTTAAAATTTCACCAATTAAATTAAAAGCTTGGTGTTCTTGCAATAAATAATCATGGACATCTACTGCTTGGGTGATTTTATGTTAAAAGAGTATATGTATATGTACAGTTTCTATGACACAAAGGAATCTGATCCCATCTAGTGTCCTCATACACCAACAAGTCTCATTAAATATGCTTTCATTCTGGCTAAGTCGGATTTTGTAAGCTGTTGTGAGAGCCCCTGCCGCCCCCACTCCTTGTTTCAATCTGTTCCCCCGTCTCAGTTGTACTGTCTTTCTTTTTTCTTTCGTATTTCTTTCTCTCTCTGGTGTTTTGCACTGGCATGTGTTTCAGAGTGCAGTTGTGCAAGCTGTACCTTGATAGGGGCCAAGCATTAGTTCTGGCAGGGTGGTTCTCACATAAGACCTTTACTATGTGTATACACACACACACACGCACACACGCATATGCGCACACACTTGCATAGAGAGAGCCAGGGCTTCACAACTTGTTATTCTTGATGCAGCTGGAAGCCTGAGCTCTGTTCTGTGTTAGGCAGGCTGGCTGAACTTGGGCCCCGAACTGGTTTGCTTTCAGTCGAAGGCTCAGTGGCCAGCGACTGCACCATTATCACTGTCATTCTGTCTGTTCTGCACCAGTGCACAAGCCAGCCCATACGAGGCTTATGTAAAGTCTAACTCCTGTCGGAGGCAGTCGTGTTAAGCAATCCTTACTGGTGGGTAATGGAGAAATATATGTGCTGTGAATGGGATTAAAGCATTGTTCTTGAACAGAAGTAACACTTCCATTAAGCCAAAATAAGAAGAAAGTAAGCAATCAACAGAAACAAAAGGCTTTGTGTTGTTGTTTTGCCTTCACTTCAGAAGCAAAAAAAAAAAAAATCATAAAAGTTTTATCTGTGACACATTTTTAAAACTGGATTCATCCCAGAAGGAGCGAAACGACCTCCTCCATAGGAGTTTGTTTAAAAATAAAGCAAAGACGATAGCAGACGATAGCAGGCACACATGTGCAGTTAGTTCGCTGCCACATCTCTCTGGGCGTGTATTCTGTGCTTCTAGAGCAACTTGCGACATAAGTGCAGTCATCACCTCACTGCTGTGCTCCCACACACCCTCTGGCTGGCCCCTCTGACCACGTTTGGTAATGTCTGTCTGCAGCTGATCTCAGCACCACTTGGAGTATGCAGCAGGAAAACTGCATGATCCGAGTGCAATCAGACTGGTGGTAATCAGCCGTGCATCTGCTCGGTCCCAGCGCGTACGGTTCAGCTATCTGTGCGGTGTCATAGAGCAGAGCTGTTCTGTCGGCTCCAGACTCCCCAGACGTTACCGCTGGCCGCTTTCCAAACGGTCATCAAAACGGACATTCAGTGTGTTCACTGTCATTCGCTCCATCTAATCTGCTTCACCACCAACGGTTGTTTCTATTTTGTACTTTATGTATAAATATTTGCCTCAATTGGCTGTTCAGACTTCCATTATGGAAACGCTCAGATAGAGATGAGAGACGAATGGAAAAATTATCGTAGATTATTTTCCTCTCTGCATTCAGGAAACGCTCATGTGCTGCTTTTAATTATAAATCGCTGTCGTTCCTTTCTTCACCGCTCTAACCGATGTGAGACAGATTAATTTAACGTACCAGCTCAGGTAATTTAAGCAACATTTCTCAGCGGAAATCGTTAGTTTCATCTTGGTGGCCAGTGTTGGCCTTTTGCAAACACATCAGTCACAACAAATTGATGTTTTTTAGCAGTAATTAATAATCGGCAGACCAGCATTAATTACATGGTATGAACGGCCAAAGCTGAATATTTTTATTAATGAAATAAGCCACTTTGTTACTGTTGTTCTCAATCAATTCTCGAGCCAAATGCGAGGAAGTGTCGCTCCTGGAATCGCTTTTGATATCACGGGCTAGTTCGTAATTGCCTCAGGCCAATTTTACTGGCAAAGATAAACATCTGTGCCGCATGGCTTCATAACTAGAAAATGTCATGGTCGTGATTGCAACCCTTAACTGAATCTTTCAAAACAGTTTCCAATATATAATCAAACAACAGGAACTCACTGGTTGTTCTCTCAACCCCCTCCAACCTGCAAGAAATTATTTTAGTAACTCATTTTTATAATGTTTTGAAGAAAGTGTAATGTTTTAGTTTCCAGTGAGTAAACCCTGCATGTAATCCATTGGCAGCAGTGAGCTGATGTGTTTAGTTGGCTCAGCTGCTCCATGTGTGACTCCTTCTCTCCAAAGTGTTGCGCTGGCAAGATGGTTTTCATTGTCCCCTCTTGTGGACTCGTCCAGGTTTTGGTGCTGTATCGCTGCTCTATTAAATCATAGCACAGATGTTATTCAAGGGGCCATTAGATGTTTATGTTGGCTGCTCGGCGAGCTTTCTGCTGCTGAGCCGTGCATAGCAGACTGAACAAATAATGTTCTTTGTCTTTCTTATCGTGTTCAGGTTCTTGGTTTCTTTGGCAGAGTGAGGTTCAAGAAATGAGAAATGTTAATATGGACTTTTTTCTCTCTCTCTCTTTTTTGCATGCCCTTTGGTTTTTGGAGGTTAAATCAAATAAGTGAAGTGAAACTTTATAATTACATTAATTGTGTCATGGCAATTAGAGCCATGTCGCTATGGAGACGGCCACAGTCTAAGGTTTAAAATGTCTCGGTTCATGTAGAGTGATATTGGGCAGATAAATCCTGCACATCCCTTACAGAGAAAATAACTGTCAGTATGGTAAGAGAGACACCACAGTTGCAACTTTATATTATTATTTTATATATTGTGTATATTTTTATATTGGAGCTTTTTTGTGATATTGGTACTTGTTGCCTGCTGTCCTTGCTCTCTTGGAGCATCTGTGACCACATAATTTCCTCTGAGAATAACAAAGTTTTCTGATTCTGAAAAACTTAAAGTGGTTAAATTGTGCTGCAGCATGTTGGTTTTTTTTTAAGTTTACACTCTGATGTTTTCCTCCAGAACCATCCGTCCAGAGCACGTGGTTCGGTCCGTGTACAAGGCGACAGGATGCACTGACAACCCCAACCATCACGTGATCTACCTGGAGCATGTGGTCGTACGCATAACGATTACACACCCTCGCCGTGGGGACCTGTCAATCAACCTGACTTCACCCTCAGGGACCAAGTCTCAGCTGCTTGCCAACAGGTACAGAACCTACTGTGAATGCTCTTTTTCAAAGGTTCAGCTTCATGAACTTGAAATAAAAGATCAGTTTTTCCACTTTCTTTCCAAACCAACATCTTTGAGAATATTTTTTGATGGCCCAGCGGGTGTGTGCCGTTCCATCTAAGGAAGAATAGCTGACCTTAATCTGTTTAATATTTGGGTTAGAGATTTATTTATAAAGCATATTGTCATGACAGAGGAGTCTAACAGGGGTTTATATGTTAGCGATAAATCTACATGGGTACCTAATAATTGCAATTCCTTCTGAAACCATATGCTGAACGTAATGTGCACCTCTTTAGAAATGTAATTACACAGTCCATAGGATCTGTGATTGGCCCATTCAGTACTGTAGGTTCCTCCTAAACATTTCCAGCTGCTGCTGCTTCTTCTAGTGTGATTTTTCAAACCAGCTTAAAGAGAGAAACTGCACCACAAACTTGTGTTTTGGTGGCTATACTTGCTCGTCATGTCCAAATACAAATGCTGGCAAGGGCATCGGGCACTTAGATATTACATGAATTTATTGTAGAAGTATAAACTATAACAACTTACACACATGCCTAACAAAAGATCCCTGGTCCAATCTTGGGAAGGATTTTTTTAAGGGATTGTGTCAGGAAGGGCATCCTGTACTGTTGTTGAGTCTACAACAATGCCAACTGTGACCCCATCATCTTTAACAGGCTAAAAACCTTCTTTACTGTGTGTGACATCACAACAAAGGAGGCCCCAAAACTTCAGCCAAAGGGAACCTAAAACTAGACACTGCAGTGCCCAGGGTCTTTGGCTGTATATGCTTTAGCTTTAGCTGTGTGGAGTAAATCAGATAAATGACACACTGGTGGAGATACTTTTTCTTCAAAGGAAAAGTTAGTAGCACTTCAAGGAAGAACTTCAAATAAGAAAGGAGGCCCTCTGAAGTTTAGAACAAGCTAAGTGTGATTGCATTACTCTCTTAATTGTTATATGTTATTTTTTAATATTTGAGCTCCAGAGGTTGGGCTGGATGCTACTATAGCCACTTGCCATCAAAATCAGTAATTTACGTGCTGTCGTTTTGAAGAACACAGAACAGTGCTGTGTTATTTCACAGAACATTGTAAAAAATACCAGCACTGCCAACAAGCTGTTAGACTTTATAGAAGGTAGTTGATATCTATCAGTCAAGAATCAGTCAGTCAGCTCCTAAGTAGGAATGTAACTGAGCAGAGCGGCTCATGCACTGAAATAGGTGTTCTGAACAAGTTCGGGAGGTTAAAATAACCGATGAATGAATGCATAGGTAAGACAGCTTCCTTTGCACGTGCTTAAAATGGCTTTATTCCACTGATTCATTTTGCTTTAGCATAAAACACAGAGTAAACACTTTTGTGTATAAGCTATAGAAGCTATGTTGATCTTATAGGACTCAGATGTATAATTTGAACTCTTCAGGAAAAAACTTGCTCAATCCACCAGTTTTTCTGACTCATGCCTGCCACGTCCTTTCATATAATTGCATGTTTATCTGAATATGTCCAAAGTCCACTTACTACAACCAAAGAGCATGCAGTTGACGGAGTGCCACAACAGACAGGAACAGCTTGAAGTTTGTGTGATGATGCATTTAGAGGGTTGCAGTGCCAGAGTATTTCTATTAAAAAGAAAATTAATTTGAATATGAATGAAAATCAAATTAAACTCCTTACCTAACAGCAGATACTGCTTCTACGGGCTGTAGTACACTGAGTTTCTGATCTTCAGTTATTAATTCTCTCATTTGTTTATTTTCTATTAAATTAATACCATTGCCAGACTTTAGGTCAGCTAAGACCTCTTTTTCATTGGTCTTCTGTGGAGTACTCCCTACAGTTTGTCTGGTTAATTTAGGAAAAATATGATCAACTGACAACAGATGGGAATGTGTTAAGATAATAAAAAAATCATGTGGTTTATGAGAAAAACAGCTGCTCTCCCTTCAAAAACCAAAGCAGCCCTCAGCCCATTATACAGTCCTCATCACTTAACTGTAACATATTCATGCATTTGTCCCATCTTTGGTCGTTAGTGTTGGCTCTAAGACCTCGAGCTGAAGCTCTGTGTTTACCATCTACAGTTTACCTACAGTTGAACAGTGGCAAATATATCACTTCAATAGGAACCTGCTCAGCCGCTTGTTAAGACAAATATCGAATATCAGCCAATCATATGGCGACAACTGGGTGCATTTAGGCATGTAGACAAGAGCAAGACGACCTGCTGAAGTTCAAATTGAACATCAGAATAGGGAATAAAGGTGCCTTTGAACGTAGCATGGTTCTTTGTGGCAGTCTGAGTATTTCAGAAACTGATCTGATCATCTGGGATTTTTCCCACACAACCATCTATAGGGCTTACAGAGAATGGTCTGAAAAAGAGAAAATATCCAGTAAGTGGGAGCGCTTTAAGAGAACTGCCCAAGGTCATAGGAAGGTAGCAGCAACTCCAATAACCGCTCGTTACAACCATGGTATGCAGAAGGGCATCTGTGAATGTACAGCATATTTAACCTTGACACAGATGGGCTGCAGCAGCAGAAGACTAGACTATGTGCCACTACCGTCAGATAAAAATGGGAAATTGAAGCTAGATCAAAATAGGACAACAGTAGATTGGAAAAATGTTGCCTGATCTGATGAGTCTCAATTTCTCTTTGACTTTCAGATGGTAGGGTCAAAATGTGGTCCATGAAAATGGATGATTCTGTTTGTAATAATGGTTCAGCCTCAGGTTCTTAGCATACTTTGGACCCCTCAGTACCAACTGAGCATCATTTAAAGACCACATGCCTATTGGTTTATGACCACAGCGTACCATCTATCCAGCTTACCACAGAATGATGTCACAAAGCAAAAATCATCTCGAACCAGTTTCTTCTACGTGACAGTGTATTAACTGCACTCAAATGGCCTCCATGGTCCTCAATCCAACAGGACACCTTTGGCATGTGGTAGAACAGGAGATTCACATCAGTCAACCAATCAGCAGCATCTGTGTGACGCTATCAAGTCAGTATGGAGCAATATCTCTGAGGAATGTTTCCAACACCTTGTTGAATTTGTGCCACGAAGGCAAAAGAAGGTCCAATCTAGTACTAGCAAGGTGTAACAAATAAAGTGGCCACTGAGTTTATGTTTACAACACTTTATCAACAGTTTTTGCTCATAAAAGGTGAATCAGCATCTTCCAGCCAATCAGAATTCAGAGTTTTCACAGGTTTACTTAACCTCTAGTAAATCTCAGTACTGTACACTGCGCATAGCTCGTTAAAGGCTCTGATTGTTTGCTCTTGTATTTGCAGTGCTTGAAACACTTCCTCATCTGATAAGTGTCTGTGTGTTTGTAACTGTGTACTTTTGTCTGTGTGTTTGTAACTGTGTGTACTAATGGTGCGCAGGTTGTTTGATCACTCCATGGAGGGTTTTAAGAACTGGGAGTTTATGACCACCCACTGCTGGGGAGAGAAGGCAGCAGGCGACTGGGTCCTAGAGATCTATGACTCACCTTCACAACTTCGCAGCCAGAAAGTGCCTGGTATGACAGTGTGAATAGCTTCTTTAATTGAATCATCTTGTATTATTTTTTTTTACATTGATTTTCATGTTATGGCGACAGAAGAAGCAGAAGAGCCATTAACTTTCTCTGGAATAGGTAAAGCGCCAACAGGGCCATGCATGTTCCTCGGGAAGCCGTGAATTTTCTAACTGAAATTACCCACTAATTTACTGTCTCAGATGAAGAGTAGTAGGTTCTTAAAAGCTGTTACATCAGTCACTGTAATGCCATATAAACTACCAAGCTTTCCTTGGGTATCATTAAAATGTTTCATGGTGCTTGCTGAAAATGCAGGGTGTAAAAATGTAGTCGGTTTTATAGTGTGACCTGATTATATCAGTAACTCTACAATATAAAAGTTATCCTTGTGGTGGGCAAATGGTGGTGTTCTCATATTTATAAGTCTCGTCTTGTCTTTTCAGGCAAGCTAAAGGAGTGGTCATTGGTGCTGTATGGCACCTCTGTGCACCCGTACTCAACTGGGCACATAGATAAGCCTCAGTTTGCAGACCTTGATGAGGAATTCCCAGAGGAGTACCCTGGTAAGTGATAAATCCATTGCCGCCCACAGAAGGGTTAGTTACAATAGCAGCATTTTATAGTAACATGTTTTTGATAGGCTTTTTTACTTCCCTGCTGCTGTGTCAAAATATTGGTATTGTAGTTTGTGATTTATGGGTACTATTAAAGTGCAATCAATTAAAATAGCTCATTTCAAGAGGCTGTAACACTTGAAACCCCTTTTTCTTTCTGTATTTGACTCCAGGCCCCTGTGACTCTGAATGCAGTGAGAATGGCTGTTGGGGTCCTGGACCCCACCACTGCATTAACTGCCTTCATTACTTCCTCAAGTTCAAGAACAACACCAGGTCAGACTGCGTTAGATTGTCAGAAGTTATATTGCTCCTTGATTGTATACATCTACTCAAAATCAAACCTTCAAAATCGAACTGTATCACTCTTTGTTTTACGCCACCTGACTTTCTGTTAGAAAACTTTTACATGGTGTGCTTTAGCCTTGTGTAGCACTGGCTCATCACAGCAAGAAGGTCTTGGGTCCAGAATGGTGAATTTCTGTGTTGAGTCTGCGTGCTCTCCCCCTGCACATGTAGGTTTTCTCTGGGTACTCCAGCTTTCTCACACAGTGCAAACACATGCATCACGTGGCATTTCTAAATTAGCTGAGGTGTCAATCTGGGTGTAAATGGTTGTCTGTCTGCGTTAGGACAGTAGAGTCCTTGCAACTTGGAAAAAAATGGATGATTGCACAGTCAGCCTTATTCGACTGCAGTCACTCTCAGACAAATTGGTGAAGGTTTGCAAATACTTCGCTACATGTTGCAGTAAGTTTCCACCGATGAGTGGAACATGGCCACACGTGTCTCTTTGCGCTCATGGATTCAACCCAAGTGGTTGCCATCTAGTTATATTCTGGTTATACATTCTCCTTAAACGTGAAAGAACTGTGGTTCTAGACCGGGAGGAGACAAGAACCCAGCCTCAGTGACGTCACGGGCTGGTATGCTCCTAGTGCCAGACCCAAGCCCAGATAAATGAGAGTATTGAGGGTAGAAGGGCAGCCACCATAAAATCTGTGCTAAATCAGACGTATCGAACTATCCACTGTGGCAACAACCTCACGCTAAATAGGAGAGCAGTGGAAAAGTGCCGTACTGTTGGGTTTTCTTGTTAGATTTTTTTTTTAACAAAGAAGAAGAAAAGATTTCGACACATGATTAAACAAAGGAAAAAAAATCAGACTAAAAAACAAATGATTGAATGATTGTCCTGGCAAATATTTATTCCTTTATGTTCTTCGTTGTAGAATTAGAAGGAGTGAGAACTACTTAGATCAGCTCAAACCCTATGACCCACGATGCCAAAGAAATCTTGTTCAGTGAACTCCAACAGAGCCATTTTTTCTCTCTCCTCTGTTAATTTAAAGGCAACACATGGAAAACCCATGTCTGGCCCAGCAGTTACTTTGTCTTTTGATCGTTATTAGGAGTGAGAGGTCCAATGAGCAGACGGATCAATATTAGCTGAGGGGCTTTCAATCAGATAGTTTTCCAAAGGTAAAGTGAACATTGGTGCATACAAATCCCTCGATCTGTAGATTTAACCAGCCGAAGGCAACATTTCAGTTGTTTACATACCTCAGAGAAACATCTGTTCGCCAGCCCGTTTTGTGTGATTGGGTTTGATCATTAGGAAACCTACAGAAATGTAAGAACTGCATTTATTTTTTTTCATGTGAATCCAGAAAAAGAGTGTTTCTACCTTTTGACAAATAAACCTGAGAGAGAAAAACAAGAACTGAGAACTGGCTACTGAGTTTTTGGAAGCTTTGCACTGCAGCGTGCTTTATATAAGGAGTCTGTTAAATGGTGAGCTTGGAAACTTTGCTGATGGTGGCCTGATTAATTACACCACATCAGTCTGATAAGAGAAACGCTGTCAGTCACGGTGTGTCCTGTTTGTCCCTTCCCCTTCTTAATTGTGTGCATACAAGCCGGTGTGTGAGTGTGTGACTGTAAATTTGTGCATGTGTCTACATTTTGTGCTTGCCCCTGGGATCAAAGTCTGTAGTAATTGCCTTTGTGTCGGCCTGTCTCTGGACTAATAAAAGACAGGCCGATGCAGGTGCATGAGAATGTGCAAGCTTAGGTGCTGCCTTATCATTAGCTCACTTTAGAGGTGTGCTGCCCTTTTCTGCCACCACAGGGAGCAATTGATGAATGAAGATTGGAGGAAGGAGGAGGGGTGGCAGCGGCGTCTAGTCATCAGATAATTACATCCCTACATGTGTGTTTGATGCTCCACATTCACCAAACGATGTGGGCGTCTTTGGGATTTCTTTTTATGTATTTTTGAGTTTGATTTTCAGGCTAAACTATCAGTTTTTAAATAGTAATCTATTACATTTTTAAAAAAGTTTCTTAGATTATGAGAGAACTATCAGTGTTTGTCGAGGGCTAATAATATGCAAATATTTTTAACCATTTATGAAGTATAAACTGAATTTAGATCTGTTAGCTTTGTTGGCATGTACAGGGGGCCAACAGTTTGGTTTTCCAAATTTCTTGCCGAAATTCAGGTTTGGTGCTGGAAACGAAGAACTTCAAAGTTCCCTTCTATTGTCTTCTACATGTTTGATCAGTGGGGAGGAAAAATAAGGTTTGAAGTTTAAAGCTCACAGTAATTGGTGTCCTGGGTTTAGAGGTTACACTACAGTATGTGCTGTCGTTACAAAATATATATTTTTTCCTTTTATATAACCATTTCAGCAAACCAGATATGTATTTAAGTTGGAGGGTAAAAGCATGTCTTGTGTACTTATACATGTGCAATGTGTGTTTTTTGGCAGAAAGTGCGTGTGTGTTTTGTGCTCTTTAGATCTTTGGAGGTCTTTACCTCAGGGCGTGAGCTTCTGGTTAAAATGACGGGGTGCTAAGCAGCTGTGAAGTTATTCAGTAGATGTTGGCCTGTTCGTCGTGTAAAACCTCTACGCACACATTTATTTTTGCATTAGTTCCCAGATATTTTATTTCATTTTAGATCATATTTGCTGCAGAGATTATGTATTTAATTATTTTTTACATTTCGATCCTTGGTTTTGATTTGGTCTTCACTGGTCCGCTACTGAAGAACGCTGCCCTTCAGAGGAAACTACAGCCTCAATGAATCTCTAAGGAAAAATGTGCTATAGGTTTTTTTTTTTTCATGCTTTCGTGACACTTTTTTTTACTCATCATTTTTTTTTAATACCGAGTCTTCCTGTTTTGTATCCAAAGAAGTTTGTTTAAAAAAAAAGCTAAAATGTTTTGAGCTCCACCTGAGTGATAAACTTGCATAAACATGTTTCCGAGTCTAACTGTTCACTTATTTTGCGCAGTGGCGACTAATCAATCTGAATTGCTAGAGTCGCTTTGTATAAGGTTGTAATTTTTATTTTTTTCGTCAACTTTTTTTTTGTTGTCTTTATATTTGTTCTGTCTTCAAAACCTCCAAAATTCCATGTTCCATCTCAAGGAGGTTATCCTAATGCACTAAATGTAAATGCTCTTTTTCTCTCTTCAATGTCTTCCCTTTCCAGGATGTGTGTATCTGAGTGCCCCAGTGGATTTTTCCGTGATGATAGGAAACGTTGCAAGAAGTGCTCCTCCTCTTGTGAGACCTGTGTTGGTAGTCGTAGTGACCAGTGCACCACATGCCGGAGCGGTTTCAACCTCATCGAGGGCTCCCACACGTGCGTCGCCAACTGTCCTGACGGCTTCTACCTCGATAGCGGTAGGTTTCCCCGCAGGTCACACCCGGTCTCTCATGGCTAACCTCTGGGTCTGAAAAGTAAAGCTACTGCAGAAGTGCCATATCCTGCATATTTTTTGATAGCCAATAGGGGGCGACTCCCTAAGTAAAAATTTTCCCGATGGGTTTATGGTCTCAGTCGCTAGTTTTAAGTTTTATTGAAGAAAACACAACGTTTGTTTTGTAAAATAAACATTAGAGTAACATAAATGATAAGCAGGGAATGTGTTACAGTATATTACTGTTTCTCAGTCAGATCTATCCTTCACTCAGTTTCAAAACGTCAGGTTTGTTGAAACCAATTAGTCACATCACAGTGGCTGTGCATTTCTTATTTACAGGCTGTCGCACTGTTTTTTTTGTTTTCTTTTATAAGTTTCTTGGGACTTCAGTTGTGTTTCTGTTGTGCGCCTGTTTTCTTAAAATGCCAAAATCTCACTGTTATTCTCCGTATCCACTGCATGATCATCTGTGCCTGAAGTTCCTTAGATTAAGAGTGTAGAGAAATACACAGCCATTTGTAAATGGTGGAGGAGGTTTCTAAAAACCTCCACCCTTAACTATCACCAGTCTGCTTTCATTCACCACACCAGAATGATGCCATTGTACCCTTGAGGTAATGTCTAGCCACTTGTTTATTGTAATGCACTTGCTGATTCAAGCTGAACTGAAAAGTTTGTGGTAGTGAACCGTTTGGCTACGTCAAATTAAAGTGGAATAAAACATGAAATAAGACAGATCTGCAGAAAGATTATGCTTGGATTGGGTTTAAGATCATTTTTCTTTTCTTTTTTCCCTGTGTTAAATTCTGGCATGTAAAGTATTCAGTAGTGCAGTAGTATTCACAGAAAGTATGTGCTTTACGGGTTCAGAATTTTTGCCAGTGTGGACTTTCTTTTTTTTTTTTTAATAAAAACAAACCAGAAACGAGAGACTGACACTATGTATATATTATAATTATGTCTTTGTATTTGCCAGGATAGTGTGTAAGCCCTGGCAGCTCTGAGAGTCTCTGGCAGCAGATCTGAGATGATCTGATGCAAGTTTAATCATAACATTTTAACAGGCCAAGATGTAGTGGGTACATTTTCCCTTTTGAAATGGCAGCATAGCCGAGTGTTGTTTTGTTTTTTTTTTAAATAAGAAAACTGGAGTTTATTTTCTTTTTAACATTCAGTTGACATGATTTTGTTACTGGATCATGGAAGCAAGGTCTCTGTGCTATTGATGTTAAAATTAGTGCAAATATACTAAATGAAAAAGTGTTTGGCAAGGATTGTACTATTTATTGTGGTTTCACTTAATCTTTTCTAATCATTAATCATTTTGTGAATTGTTTAAAATGCAAAAATATTCAAGAAACCCTGATATAACATGGAGAACGATAGAAATCAGCAGCAGATGGTTTTTATACCCATTTTAAAAACCCTAAAATTTCTAAAGAATTTATTTTGATTGATGAACCAAACTACACTCTAATGTTCACCTACAGCTCTGAGCCAAAATGCCAAAACAACATTTCGTCTTTTCTTGGAAATCAGTCCGTAGCCTGTCCATGTCCTTCCTTCATCCTGTAAGGATTTTTCAGATTCCTAAAAATCCAGCCAGCATTCTTACTTGCAGTCTCCTCATCCTTCCAAGGAATGATAAAACATGTTATTAGCATAACTTTTTGGCAATCACCATTGCTACATAAGAGTCCATGTGCTTTGTGTCAAAGCGTGTCATTGCCTTTAGTCTGCCTTTTGAAATATTCATCTAGATTCCCATCCTCCCTCAACTCTATAATCTTCTTTCAGCCCCACAGAACCTTTCACCCCTCATCTTGCTATCTCGATTTCCTCCTCCTTTTTCCTTTTTTGTCCTTTTTGCCTCATCTTCTCCATATTCTCTTTTTTCCCATAACTTTACTCGCTGGTCTTCCTCACACATTCTACTCCATCTGATACTCTTCATCACTCTTTCTCCTCTATTCCCCTGCTGTTTTTTTTAATGCAACCAGACTTCTGGTTCCTATTATGTGCTGTGTATGACTTGCGCACTGTGTGTCTTCCAGATTCCAACATTTTTAGGCGATGTCAGGAGAACTGTAAGAAGTGTACAGCCTCCAATATCTGCACAGAATGTAAACCTGGGATGAGGTAAGATTGGTGCCACGTTGAGCAATTCCTGACTAGAGTCACTGATAATAGTTTAAGGCATTAATAATTTTCACAAACACCACAGCCTTGAACTTTTTTAGTCATCACGTGAAAGAGGTGCATAAGAAAAGTCAATGTAGTACTGTGCAAAATGTGTTAGTGTTACACCACCCACCATTTCTTTATGTCTTGCTTCACAGGAGTCCGACTGTCTTTTTTCAGTAATAGTTCTCCAGGCTCTCTGAAGGTGTTTCAGTTTTTCTTTGGATAATGGCTGCTTTCTCACTCATTTTCAGTCCAGGCCTTGTACTTGACCATTTTCAGAAGAGTGATTGTTGTTGCTGTTTAAAGCCACTTAACATTGACCTATGAGTCATCCAAGCACAAAAAAGCATCTAACACAAGGGAGAAACCAGTGTTGTCCATGTATAACAGGCAACGTAGGAAAGAACAAATTATAAATTGTATCTTTGGGCACCTTGTTACCAGCAGACTGTCGCAAAGACTCATCATTTGTTCTCATTTCTGTAGTTGAATCTACAAAACATGCCAACATGCCATTATCAAAAAATGATAAGAGTGTGACAGGCGTAAAATAGTCATTTTGCCCTAACCAAATGCTTTTCAAAGAGCTGTTGGCTGATAGCTTAGCATATCTCAGCATGGTGTGCAGTTTCCCCTTAAAAAATTTGAGGAACATGGATAAGGGGGAAAAATGGCTGGCCTAAAAAATGATCTACATCAGATGAACAGGATCTGAAAAATAACGTCCTTAAGAAGAAGACGTGACACAGGACCTCAGAGATGGATCTGACCCTTCAGTTGATCCATCTACTGTTTACTGTAGCCTCATAGGAATTGGTCTGAGTGGAAGGGTGGCTGTCAAAAAGCCATTCTTAAGGAAGGGAAATGGAGAGAAAAGGCTGAGGTATGACATATTACACAAGAACTGGATTGGAAATCAGTGGTTTATGGGGTGATGAATCCAATTAACTTTTTGGTTCAGATTGTTGCCAATATGTGTGGAGGCTGTCTAGAGAGAGACCGTGTCTACAGCTGTCCCTAAAACATGGTGAAATTGCTGCATTTCAGCCAATTTTGCTGGAGATTTTATCAAAACTGATTTAATTTCAAACATAGACTACCATCAGATTTTGACCCACAATGCAATACGAAGTGGAAAGCATCTGATTGGCAGCAAATTTATTTTTCAGCATGACAATGATCCCAAACACACTGCCAGTGCGGTAAAAGGATAGCTGTATAGAGAAAAACACAGTATTGAAACAGTCAAGTGGGATCATCTCAACAGAGAATAGAACAAACGGCAGCCAACATCCAAAGAAGAGCTTCGAATGTCCTTCAAGAAACCTGGAGAACTATTCCTGAAGAATACTTAAACAAATTACAAGAAATCCTGTCTTACATTTTTCTTCGCGGTTGTGTTTTGGCTGTAAGATGTTGGGCAGTAGGAGAGTGATGTGATGTTTTGTGACAATCTCAGACAATCAGATGTGAAGATCTACTTCTTTTAGAAAATGGTCAGCTGCATGACGGTCAGAAAGTAAACAGGACTCAACTTCAAGTGCTTTTAAATTATCATCTGACTAACCGGGTTTTAATGCAACAGGAAAAGATTGGTCTGAAAGCCTCCAAATTTTGCCCCTCATTGCAAACAGTTGTATTTTTTCACCATCGTTGAGTCTGTTTATGAAACATTCACATTTAAATGTGGTCAGAAAACCGTACGAACTAGCTGGTCTCAAACACACTGCTCAGTTAAAGCTTTTTCACCCGTTCTTACACTCTTGCTCAGTGATGCTTCAACAGGAACAGCCACTAAACTGCTGTGATTATTGGACAACTCGCTTTACCTCCTGAACCACAAGTGGGTCGTGGTTCATTATACACGGACTGCTTCCACAATATGGATCATTTGAAGGGCTCTGTGCTTTGATAAGCCTTGAACATTAAATTTGACGTAGATTTTCCCCCCAAATATCACTGTTGTGGTTCCAGGATAAAAACCTTTTGTGTTCAGTGACTGTAATGCTGCAGAAGTGCTTCCATTTTATTCCAGAACACTGTATACTTTGTGGTTTGTACAGTGAACTGGTGAAACGAGGGTTTCCCAACTGTTTTCCACTTGGGATCCATATTGAGTAAACTGATATTTATCCAGTGGGGTCAGTGGCTTATTAAAGCCCACAAATGCTTGTGTAATGTGGAGACCCAAAGGAAGAGGATCTGTTTTGCGTTGTAATCCTTACTTTGAAAAGGCTATGATCTGAACCGTTTAGCCAGCCACTGAGACATGGTTCAGTTCATCTTTTGGCCACTTCCACAGCAGCCTCTTCAAAATGACCCAGCTGCATTTGACCTGACTGAGGATAGTTTCTAAAGTGCTGGAATTCCAGCTAGGTCAGGAAAGAAACACTTGTGAAGTGTTTAAACATATTGTGGTCTTGAACCCAACTTTTAAGTGTATAGTGTTGCCAGAGGTGGAGGTGGGGAGGGACATTTGTAGGCCATAATTTCCTCTGAACGCCTCAGAGACCACAGTAACACACGCACACGTGCGCGCAGACACACACAGTCTCCTCTCTTCCACTTAGTTCACCATTAATGCTCAGTTAGGAGTCGGAGAGGAAGAGGGGACCAGACGAAATTGTTTCTGGGAAACCTAAGCTAACGCGGACCAGCTGTTTTTCAGCTTAGCAAAGCTCACCAACCTGTCCTCACTGTGACTCCACAGAGCCGACTTTGTAACCTTCAAACCTGCTACATAACTGACCTCCTTGCCTCCATGTGCCATCTCTAAAATCAATGCAAAAATCAGAAGCATCTGTTTTCAAAGAGATTTGTTCTGGTGTATTCTAGCAGGTTGTTTTGATGCACACTGCATCCACACAAAGGAAAACATGAGGTTTTTTTTAATGTCCAATGATTTTACTGTTTACTTTCTGCATCTTTCTGGTTTTGCTTTAAAGTTACGAGTGCCTTGTTTCTTTTCACTTTCCAGCCTTCAGGCAAACAAGTGTCAGATGACCTGTGACCCCGGGACTTATTACAACGGCCACAGAAGGACTTGCGAACCATGTCATCGGGCCTGTGCCACCTGCGCAGGTAGGAAGCAATACTTGCAGGATTACATTTGTCATGTGCAGTAAACCTGTGTGTTTTGAAGACACGAGCGACATTTTCTGTTCGTCAGTGTAACGCTCAAAAATGCGTTTGTGTCTTGCAGGCACAGGAGTAGAGGCGTGCACAAAGTGTGCGGACGGCTACTTACTTGAGGATTGGCGGTGTGTTTTAACATGCAGTGCTACCTACTACCTGTCAGAGCAGACCTCAGACAACGGGCAGGTGCAGAGGTCCTGTAAGAAGTGAGTCAGCACACCTGCCAACACCTCTACGCCACGGTGAAAAGGGGTGGTGTGGGGGTGGGGGAGGACTTTCCAGTCTGTAGAGATAAACAAGGAAGTTTCCTTTGCTAGTGCAAATTTCCAACTTAAGCCTAACTTTAGCCTCCGCTGTTATTTTCTTATTTCTCTCCCTGCTCTGTGCATTTCTGGTGTCCGAGATTGAAGGTTGAAAATGATTTGGGCACTGACATCTGGTGAAATCAAAACTCAGTTGCATTACACCCGTATTTAAAAATTCAAACGGGGGTAATTCAGCAAAATTGCAATCAGTCACTGACGACAGTAAAGATAAATGAGAACAGAAAGCCTGCAATGAAGGACTTTCCAGTAAACCGCAGTCACAGAGCCAGTCAGCGCTGACATTTGGTGCCGTCATTGTTTTGTTGTCTTTAAGCTGTTTGAGCTTTTCCCACAGACGGCTCTATTGAGTCACCCTTCGCTAATGTTAACCTGAATGAGGACGGAAAGAACACATAAACATAATCATATCCCCGTGATTGACAATGGTTTGATGACTAGTTTGCTAGTTGAAACTCATCCACAGCGTCAGACATCTTGTCTGTTTCTCTTATGGTCTTACCTCCCTGCTATGTTCCTTCCCCGTCTTGAATTATTTATTGCCCACTTGACCCTTTTACCGTAGTGGATTCCTTCATGCTCAGCTTCAGATTTGTCTCAGAAAGTGATGTTTTCACACTAGCGGGATGATAAATGCCATAACTGTGTCTAACACTTGCTCCTAAAGGATTGCTTCAGGTATCTTCTCGTCCAGATTTTCTGTGTTCAGAAATTTGGCACATTTGCAGAAACTGAATAGGCCAATAATATTACATTATTAAATAAGAGACTTTACATAAATTACAGCTTTTTCTCATCTCCATCTCTTTGTAAATGTCTAATACTGCAGTATAATATATACGTCAGGGTTGTTTACTGCTATTAATATAGTTATACCGTAATAGTTCAGGAGTTTGTAGACTGACAAAGTTGAAATGTGAGCTCTAACAGGTATCATTTGTCATCGCCTTTATAGTGATCGGTTTACTTCAGATTCTGGCGTGCAAGAATAAAGTTTGTGCTGCCTTGACTAGCATCTAATTCCTCACGCACCCTTCGGCAGGTGTGACAGTAGCTGCTATGAGTGCTTGGGGCCCGGGGAACGAAACTGCAGCAGCTGCAACAGTGGTTACAATCTGGAGGCAGGAGCCTGCGTGGTGAGCACCATCTGCAAAGATGGTGAGTTGTCAGCTTTCTTATCAATACCATGATCTGGATAGTTGTTTATTATTTGGAATGGTTTTTATTTGGAACACAGGCGAAGTAGTAGTCAAAGAAAATGATTCACTTGCGAACATTTTTACGAAATTTGAGCTCTGAACTAACACGTTAAATGAAACTGCTCACTGTTGTAGCTCCTAACCAACTAAGCTTTTGGCTTCTGTGCTCTACGTCCATGTCCTGCATGTCACTAATATAAAACCTGTCTGGGACTACGTGCTCACACATTTCTATCATATGACATTAACACAGTGCTTTCCTGGTTTGCTTAACTTTGTTACACCGCATGGGCAGAAAAGATTGTTGAGTATCTACTTATGCGCTACCTCTTTTATGTTTTTCTTTGTATTTCTTGTGCTCCATGTCAGGGTCATTCATTCTCAGCAACACGCAATCCTGTTTGAGGGATTTCCTGAGATTTGGCACAAATGTTCACTTTGACCTCCAATATTTAAATCTTCTAAGTCTTGCACTAGTTTACTGTGACCTCACAAATACTTTTTGGTAATAACTCGAGAAATCACGTGTTTATTATGGCGTAAGTTTAGAAAACTGTCCAAGATAAAATGCTGAAGTGGAAATATTTTTCTTAAAGGTCCAGATGAAAAATATGGGCCCGTGCGATCAGTGTTTAATGCCATAACTCAAAGGGGTGGATTGTAATTGTTCAGTTACTAAACTTTATTAAATCCTTTCCAAGTCTTCATTTATATTTCTTGATATTTATTTTCTGCTCGATCTTCTCCTGCCTTGCGTCGTGTTCTCCATTTTCTGTCATCCACGCCTTCTGGCTTCTCCTCCCCAAATTGAGCATGCTCTGCTGATGGCTTTTCTAAATGCAAACATTCCCTTTCTTTTGTTTTGATTTTTTCTTTCCCCCCACTAACCCCTCTGATGTGATGGTCTGATTATGAGGCTTTGAATAAATCCTGTGATTTTCTGCTCTAGCCGTGACCTTCTATTTAAAATGAACCCTTGGCCACGAAGTCTCGGCTTGTGATGAGATAAAGCTCCGAGGATAAAATATCTTTACTGCGTGACCTTTCTGTTAATGATGAGGACTTTAAGTGCACACTCAGTCTGTTTCCTGTCTTCCTAAACCCCCCACCCTCCGCTCCAGCTTCATACTGGTGACGTTTTGATTTGCAGCTCAGACGTGAACTGCTGTTGATAAGTGAAAGAATTGGCGCACAGGATTTACAGACTGGCGGTCCACTTTTTGTCCCCTTTTTTTTGTTATGCAAAATGAAACCAAGTTGTGAATTTCAAAAATCTTCAATTTTCTAATTGTGTGACGTTTGTTTTGTTTTCTCTCTCTCTGTCTCTCTTTTCTCTCTTTTTTCCCCCCTTCATGAATCTGATTCCCCTCTCTCCTGACATGGATTGAAATCACTCCACTGGACTGCAATAATTTTCCTCCTTGATGAACATCACCTGTGATTGGATAAAAAACCAACCAACCAAACAAACAAAAACCTCTTCCTGTCTCCTGACCAATCACACGGCTCTCAACCATCACAAATGGTTCTGCCCTTCTTGTGTGTCTGTGTGTGTGCGCGCGCGTGTGTCTCTTTTCTCCCCTCTCCATCCCCCCACCCCCCCCACACTCCTTTATCTCCTCTTCCTGCTCTGTGGAAAGCAAATGAAGAATCTTGGGCGGAAGGCAGCTTCTGCGTGCTCGTTAAAAAGAACAATCTCTGCCAGAGGAAAGTGCTGCAACAACTGTGCTGCAGAACATGCTCACAAAAGGGGTGATGGGACGTAGTCGCTGGGTGTTAAAGGGAGTGCAGGGGGGGATGCGGGGGGGGCACAGGGGGCACCCCACTCCTCTTCAGACCCCCTGCCCACTCATTCACAGTCACATAATTTATAAGAGAATCTGTGCCTCTTTTAAAGGGACTGCATCGGAGGTGCGATGACAGGACTACAACAAACCTACCTTTTTTTCTGTACTGGGACACACACGAGGTCAGGGCGTAATACGACTGGGACTTACTTCAAGAACAAATGAGCAAATGAAAACATAAGCGAAAACAAACAAAAGAATAAGTGTCGGTATTTTGTGACCAAAGCATTGATGCCAAAATAATTGAACCTCCTTTTTTTTTTTTCTTCCTTCTTTTTTTTTTTGTTTTTTTGTTTTTGTTGCCAGTATAGGAATTATAGCTAAAATGCAGGAGCCGCTCAGCCTGTGAATCTTCAAATACGTCTGTATGCATTTTTATTCTGGCTCCTCTTCCTCCTCTCTTTCCAGTGTTAATGATAAACAGATGGAAAGCGAACATACAGTAGGAAAAGCCGTGGTTTTATGCCTGTAAATATATGTCAAAGAGGGGGGACGACAAAAAGAAAAAACCAAGCTCACGCAGTAATGTGAAAATAATGTGTGTCTGGGCTGACTTTGGCTGTGTGAGAAGACAAATTTACACACATTTTAATATACACACACACACGGCACACAAATGCGTCCATACCCCCTCACACACACACGCACACACACACTATGCAGACACTTAAATCTGTGCACCACTTGAATTCACTGTATACAAGGCGGATGCATGTCGCTGACCAGAATCACCTCATTTCATTTACTTAAAACCTAAAGTTACCTTCTGAAGAGCATGTGCGTTTGTCTTTACTGGTGGGTCTCGGAGAATGCCATTAATTCTTGATGTAAGCCCAGACAGCATTGATCCATCAAGAGGTACTACAGGACGAGTCAATAGTCATTCCTTCCAGAGCTTCTGCAGTGAGTTATAGTAATTTTATGGTACTAGGGATGTACCGATGCAAATTTTTCACACAAAATGATGATTATAGATACTAAACTTTTTTGTTTCCCCCCAAACCGAGTATCGATTCCATCCGTCTCTGTGATTAAACGATTTAAGCCTCCTCCGTCATTTTTGTTGTCACTGGATTAAAGTAATTGAAGTTTATTCATTAAAGGGAAGTGAAATTCTACTACATGTTGGTTATATTTTCCACACAAACAAAAGGGAGTATGTGTATCGGTGCATCCCCTACATGTTACTGTTATCAAATAAAATAGAGTTTTAGAAGTCCGAACTTTTCGTCATTCCATTATTATGGCAAAGCATATCAAGCTGAAATACTGCTCTAAACACTGAGCACGGTGGAGTCAGCGATTGAAGCAGAAAAATGTTGTTTTCACGTTTCATCGGCAGGTAAAGGTCTGCGACAGCTGAGGGAAACGGCGGGGTGCTGGGATGGGTTTTACTCTGAAAAATTCATGTTGAAAATCTTTCTTATTTTAGTTTTTGGCAGAAGAACTTTTGGCCAGTTAATCCAAGGGGGGGAAGCCTAAAACAAACATAATGCAGTCAAATAATTATTATTACTTTCTGTTTAGACAGAATCCGTCATGTTAGAAATTCAAATCGTATCGCGTGTGCGACGAGGCCGACAGACGTCAGGTCCCCGGTTTCTCCTCCTGTCTCTGAACTTTACCTGATCGAACTCAAAGGGTTGTCCTGGAGGTGCTGGCTTCTAATAAAGAACAGCGAAACAATAAAAAAATAAAGTAAAAAATATAAAAAAAAATGTTTAAGATTGTTATTTTGTGTGGGTTCTCGCACCTGCAGCTTGAGCATTTACAGTATTAGATAAATTGTTGTACCGTTATCTGGTTATGGTTCTTGATGATTTGTAATAAAGATTGATGAATCCCCTGTTTTGTTTAACAAAAACTTAATCTTGGTCATTGTTTAAGATGACGTGTGCGTACGTGTGCGTGTTCGTGTGCGCGTGTGTGTGGTAGAAGACGCACACACATACCCACCCCTCATATAAAAGCTGTTTATTGTGTACCTGTGACATATCTGTGACAATGCATTATTAATGTTACTCAAAGTCCTAGTTTTGAAAATCTTTTTTTTTTTTTTTTTACTTAAGTGTTCTTATTAAAATGTTTAATCTGTTCATGTTTTTTTTTTCAGTTCCATTAATTATTTTGACAGTGTATTAATCAGTATTATTTCATTCATTAGCATTTTTGTTTGCTCACTTTCCAAGTCATTAAGTTTCCCTGTTTTCACTCTATTGAGTTATGTTTTACAAATTCATGAAAGGCAAAAACATCATTGAAATTCAGATCCTTGATTTCGTTTTTCAGCACTCAGTCGCATTGATTAAGTGAAAGTTGCACATGCCCCAGGCGCAGCTCTTAAAGGGAGATGTGTGCACTCAATTACAATTAGGTGGAAGCTGAAACTGGTCAACAGTGTGTGTTTTTGGGTGCAAGCTTTATTTAACATCTTTGGATTTAGTCTAAACTTTTACATTTATTAGATTAAATTCATGAATGCAGAATGTTTGTCACAAAGCAGCAAATAATAGCAAAAATATGAAGCTGTATGGGACGATGCAGATGTGTGGTGGTTTGGACTGATACCTCACAGTAAGAGGGTCTGGGGTTTGAATCTACTGGCCGGCTGGATCCTGCAGGCATGTGGGGTTTCTCCATTAGCATGTTAGGTGAGTCTAAATCTAGCAGTACAAATGAATACATGTCCGTCTCTGTGTTAAACCTGTCCAAGGTTTACAACCAAGATAGTCTCCACGTTCTGTCACAACCCCGAAGTGGATAAGTGGTGAAGAAAAAAGTGGTGGTTTGGATGCATGAATAAATGACATTTGTGGGATTGTGATGACCAAAGCAGCTACAGTGTCTCTTTCTAGTAATCGTCACTCAGAGAATAAAGAAATCTACAAACCTTATTTAGCATTGTTCTTACATCGAACAGTTTGAAATGAGGAGTTTTAGAGACTTTAAATGAAACTTAATCACAAAGCAGTAAATGAGTGCCGTTTAGATGCATCTACATCTCCAAAACTGGGCACCTCAATACATTCTAGGGGGATATGTAGCACTACAATAATATTTTCAGGTTAAATGTCCCATTAAATACTAATCACTGTTTAATATCAGCCTTTCAGGAAACATTTCAGTGCCAGGATGCAGTCTTCTGACACTTGTGTGGCTGTTGTATATTCATTATCAAAATTAGGTTTATTTTTAGTTGCACCAAACTGCAACTAGATTTGGTTTTGCTGTGCATAAAATAATTTTTTAACAGGTGTCTGACTGATAGGACAGTTCAGGAAACTCTTTAGTTTCCAGCAATCAAACACTTTTTTCATAATAGTAAAGAAGAGCATCAGCATCCTTTATATAAACTAGCGCACAGCCATGCTGCTGGACTGTTTGGCCTCCTCGTGATGGTTTCCAAACTAAAATATGATATAATCACATTGAGAGAAAAAAAGTAGTGATAGGTCTTGTTTATGTAAATAAATAAGAATTTAGTTTTAAAAAAATACTGTGAAAATGAAATGATAGGATGCTTTTATAAAGGTGTATCTGCATAAATGCTAAAAGGGGTCTTTTTAGCCTGTTAGTAGGTGGATAACTTCATAGTAGCTGATATAGACAAGAGTCTTCAGGAGTCTGCGATATACCCTCAAATTATGTCTTAAGTCATTATTTTATTATGTTATTGTTTTTTTTTTCTGTTTTTTTTGTGAGTGCAGCATCCCAAATGCACCACTTGGGGTATGCGATACTAAGAAGGGTACCTTGTGGTGATAAATACACAATATTAAATAACCACTGTGGCTAATAAACACCTAATGTACTCAATAACCACTTGGGTGGATTGTTAAGAATAAATATATCTTGAAACCTTCTTAGAGTGAGTGGGCGCAGGGACCAGCAGGTGAAAGAGGGGAAAGGAATCGGGATTCACGATCAGGTGTGTTAGACGTCAGTGTGACAGCTGCCAACAGAGCGCACGCTCTCCGTCTCTCCTTACAAAGTAGAGTGTCACTGTCCTCACAAGGTCAGCCGAGTCCATAACAGAGGAAAAGTTTTACTCCCCTGAGTGACAGGCTCCCTTTCTTCTCCGCTCCATTTTTCTCCTGTCTGGCGGTGGGAGTCCAAAGTGTCTGCTTTTGCTGAGTGGAGTTGTGCAGCTTTCTGTCCCTTGAGAACTTGGCTCTGTTTGTTTGTGAGCGAGGGGGAGACAAACATAAAGACAGGGAGACAATTTGTGTGTGTGAGTAAGAGTGACGGCGTGTATTCGGGGGCTGCTTGAATCGTTTCAGCAGAGCTCTACTGAATGGGAAGCCACCGCCTGTTGTGTTTGTACACAAAGAGGCTCTTTTGTTTTGAAAGGAACAATTGAGCTTTTCACAGAAAGCCAGAGAGCACAGACAAACCCCACCGATGCCTTGAAGGCTGCTCACACACAAACGCACACAGCATCCATCTTTACGCCTGAACCAGTGTCTGTCACCTTTGTGTAATACAAAAGTAGAAGAGGAGACAATATTGTTTTCAAGGTTGATTTTTTTTTTTTTTTTGGGTAAAGTTTTGTTCTCCTCTTAATCTTGGGCACAAACGCTTACAAACATTTCATCTGTGAGCAAAGCTTAGGCATTCATTCCTGAGAAAGAAAAGCACCACTTATTAATATTACATTTACAATAAGAACTACCTGGAGTGGGATCCAGTATCCAGTGACTCAACGATTGCTTTGCCAGGTGTTGAGGTTTCTGGCGCCTGAAGCTGAATTTCCAGTCAGTAATCTGTTTTGTAAGAAAAACTTTCCGGCCTTTAAGAACCTACGCACATTTTCAACACGTTCATCAGTGGAAGATGTGGTTAATAGACCCGGGAAGGATGTTTCCTTATGATATAGCAGATGCCTCTGTCGCATTTCCACTCTAATAAGCAAGCTCACTTCTATGGCAAGAGGTTGTAAATATTGCCGTTACCTGGCTACAGATGCTGGTGATTAGAGATGTCTTCCTTTAAGACTTTGTACTATATTATTTTGGCTCTTCCTGTTCATGCCGTGAAAAGTCTTTGTTTCCCCTCAGAGACGACTTTAATTAGACAAACGCTACAGTGGGTACGACTGCTGACTCAAACTGTGACTCTTTTGGATAATGAACAACACAAATGTGAGCGAGGAAACGTGCAAAGTCAACACACAAAGTGGGGAACTCGTGCAGAAACGCTGTGCAGCGAACTAGAAGTGCTTAAAATTTGTAGTCACGACTGAAATGGAAGCTGAGTGGCATTTTTATCGCTCTTTTTCTACTCATCCTGAGCACACACGAGGCTTTACAATACAATCCACATTCAGGCAGCGGCTTATTCAACGCACTGAAGCGCTCACATCCACACGACGGCCAATTTAGAATCGCTAATGAACCTAACATGCAAGTCTTTGGACTGTGGAAAGAAACTGGAGCGCCCAGAGAAAACCCACGCGTGTACTGGGAGATCACGCAAGCTCCACACAGAAAGGCCTCAGGGAGGTTCAAACCAAGAGTCTTTATGAGGTGACAGTGCTAACTACTGCACCACTGTTGCCCTTTCCCATAAGACAACAGCTTCTCTTTAAATAGATAAGAAATGACCAGATCAGTACTCGGTAAATGACATTTTAACACCTTAGTTTTTTAGCCAAAAAAGATGTGTGAAATATATTTGCAAGACAAAGAAAAGCAGATATACAGCCGTTTCTGTGCAGGGGAAGTCAGAGAAAAATCTAATGAAATGACAACAAAAGCAATTGGCTGTTAATTGGTGCAACTACGATACATCAAAGCATCAAATCAAATCGCTCGAGTGATACGACAAGTAAGCACGGTAAGTATGAAGTGAGTCAAATAGAGGCAGTAAGTGAGGCAGAATGCGCGGTGATGCTGTTTTCTGTGGCTCTATCGACAGGAGAGTACTTGAGTAAACACAACAAGTGCCGCCCGTGTGATCCTTCCTGTCTGCGGTGCAAGGGTCCGGAGAGAGATGACTGCACCAGCTGCCCTGCAACATGGTGACAGCCACTGACACACAAACATCTGTAGTCTATACTGAAAAGATGAAACTGGCATTACAATTGAGCTAACCCACCAAAGGAAGGAGCTAAAATAATGACACGAACCTAAAAAAAAAAAAGTTCCAGTGGGTTTGGATTAACCTGTTTTAATCTGTGAAATCTTCATCTTAAACTTATCAACTTGTCATGCAAGTGCAGCAACTTGTTACACTATAAATATGGATATTATATACAGTAGCTGGGCCTAATTTTGTTCCACCTGCAGGTTCTTTGATGAAGGACGCTGTGACACCCGCTGTCAGAAGGGCCGTTATGCCGTGGGAAGACAATGCCGCCTTTGTCACTACACCTGTCAGGAGTGTACTGATGAGGGAGCTGATAGCTGCACCACCTGTGACACAGGTATATTTAAAATATACATTAATGCCTCTAGAAAAGCATAAACATCAATCACAAGTGCATTGAGTGCTGTCAGGGAAACGCAGCACCAGTTAGTGCAGATAAAAACGTCCTTTATTTCTTTGCTGCCACATAAAAGCTGCACTCTTTGAACTGACACAGGTAGCTCTTTGCAAAGGTTTAGCTGCAAATCTATCCATCAGGCCCATCCATCTATCCAGTCGGGCCTCTTCATAGTATCCTTTGGTTCACACAAAGACTCATTTGTGCCAGACTCCATCAATAAATCCTCCAAAAGTGAGTGAACCTAATTAATGCAGCAGGTCACCCAAGGTCTGCTGATAGATGTGGATAAAATGCATATTAGTCAGTTGTGTGCTTTAGAGGTCACTGCACTTTGGTCAGCTTTTCAGATCAGTCAAAAAAAAAAAGGTCTGTATTTAATGACTACTTTTACTTCCTCTAAAACTGCATGTTTTCTGATCTTGTGCAGCCAATCAGTCTATCAAAAAGCCTTTTCCCTCCCCTCATAACAGCAGTTATAAAATCCGGACATCATTAGGCAACCACAGCTGAAGAAATATCAACCTGAGGTTGGTAGTAATAACTCTGTTTATCACACTATTTCAGGAGGTATTATGGCTGTTTGAATGAATGTATTTACACTGGGGAGATTGTGTTACTCACACACCTAGCCCCCACTCACACACTCACTTTGAGATACCAGACAGCCAAAAGAAGATTAACACCAGATTTTTCTTTCTCTCTTTCACACACACACACACACACACACACACACACACACACACACACACACACACACACACACACACACACACTCTCTGTCACCTTCACATGTGCATACACTCTCAATTAGCCGGCAAGCTTGTCAGACTGTGTTTGCAAATGTGGTTCCATTTAATTGCCGGTCTGTCTGAGGCTCAATGAGACATAACAATAATAGTTTGAACAGACCCTCTATCTGCCTCTGCCCTTGTCATTCCTCTCTCAGAACAACCTCTCTTATCTTGGCCAGTCACACTCACATGCGTACAGCTCCGTGCTGAGAGGACAGGTCTTTGAAAGTCATGTTTGACGCCCCTGCTGTTCGTCACTGCTACGAGGAGCGAAGACACATATGGATGAAACAAGCAAAATACTAAAGTGTCAGTTTAAAAATGCTGACACACACGCAGACAAGCCCAGACATGTATGAAATTACAGCCAGACACAGATTTTTTTTTAAATTTAATTACAGTGAAAGCAAATACAGAGTGGCAGGCTGAGGGTGTTTAGCTGACTAACTATGAAAAACCTTTTACTGGGCTAATGTTGACATTTAAATATCATTGCATTTACAGTTTAAAAAATATTTTACTTTGAAAAGCACGTGTCCTGATTTAAAGCCAATAAATTGTTTTCATTTGAATGTCCAGCGGGTTCGAAACACTTTTCAAGTATCAAACAAAATGTGTTAAATGTTGTAAAAAGCTTATTATTATTGTTTACATAAATATTTATGCCAGCAAAAAATGTAGATTTGCAAAGGGGTTGTTGACTGGTCTCTAAACCTGTGTGAATAAATAATTTGGCTGCCCTATGAATTTGGGTTATTTTATCATCTTTCCTGCCTTCCATACATTTTACAGGAGAAGCTGCCACATGTGACTGACTGTGCCAAATGTCCTTGCGGTATACCAAAACATCCATGTACCCTTCCTTTAAACGCCTGCAGTAAAACTGCTTTGCCCTAACCTGTGTATGACTCTGTGTCTGAGTATGTCCTCAAAGCTGTTTTCAGCACTCCTCTTTCTTCAGATTTCTTTTCCTAAAACTTTTGCTTTTCTTGCTCTTCCTCAGATATGTTTGGCGTGGCCAGGCACCTCTTTAAGGGTCAGTGCCTGGATGTCTGCCCAGAGGGGTTGTTCCAGTTTGAAGGCTCTGAAGGGAGACGGTGTGACGTGTGTCCGGCACACTGCATTATCTGCACTGAAACAGATCGCTGCCTCCAATGCAGCCCAGGACACAAGCTCAGAAATGGCCACTGCATCCCACTGCATTGCAGCACAGGTGAGATATGCCGGTACAGAATTTGCAGGAATATCGTCATAGGTCACCTTCTATAAAGGAAAAAATGCATTAATAATATATATTGTAATAAAACAATATATACAAGTCTGTGAGCACACGTGTAGCCGCATTTTAAAGAACACAGGAAACACAAGGAAAATGGTCTCCAAAAGACAACTTCAACAAGCTGCAACTCAGCTGAGCAGGTTTTTAAAGCGAGGATTTTACATTTGCAAGCAGCTTTGCAACCCCCCTCCTCCTTTTCATGCTGTGTTTGACTGAATCTGTCTCATATCTGTTGTAATTGAAGCCTTCTCTGTTCATAAATGAGCCTTAGTCTCTGGAACAAAGCTGCACTGCCAAATATAAATTAGAACAAATGTTGGTCCTGACTGTAGTATAGTAATAACAGAATAATAGATGGTATTGAAAGTTTATTCAGTGAAGCAGCTATTTTTGTAGCAAAAAGCTCTATAAAAACTGATCCCCTAGTAGAGTAATACAATCAGACTTGTCTTAACTTCGTTCATCTGTTGGCCGGCACAGAGCTGATGTGTTCTTACGTCTACTTTCTGTTCCCGATCTGTTCAGCCCAATAAACACTTGCCAAATGTTTTCTTAAAGTTGAAAAGATTGAGAAGGACGAACCCGTTGCACTTTATCTCATCGTGGGAGATCAAATGCGGATGCCAGCAAATCGAGTATTGAGTAAGAGCTGAAATTTTTGAGTGAGATGTTATATTTTTTGAGATACTGCGTTTGAGATAAGGAGGAGTGGTGGAGTTAGGTACTTAAAATTTCACAACATTGAATTTGAGACGGAGGAATGATGGCAGTGTGTAAGTGAGGAGATAAAGTTTGTGAGTTAGAGAATAAGGCGAGATGTTGATCTTATGTGGACGGCAGACCTGCACAGACAGGCTGAGGACCTTGCTGGGGTTTGTTAGCTCTGCTGTATGTGATATCTCTGCCTTTTTTGTCCTTATATATAATCTTATTAATTTGTATCCACTTGTGTTCATCAGGTGAGACCTCGGATGCAGAGGATGAAAAGTGTCTTCTTTGTGATGACGGCTGCGCACAGTGTAAACGCAGTAAGCATTTTTTCTTTCCATCGTCTGGCTGATCCAGCCTTCTCCATCAACCGACCTGCATAAACAAAACCAGACTCTAGAAAATAAGCGGCAGAGGCAGTCACAGGGCGCTGCACAAAATCATGAATTAATAATCATGAGCAAACCTGCATCGCTCATCGGTGAGATACATTTGTGAAAGCGCAAACATGACACCTACTAAAGAGGGATACTCTCTAAATGTGTTTGAAAGGATAGTTGTGAGGCATCGCCGCTGCATTTAATGATGTTGCCATTGATTTTAGTTGCACCTCACGCTCTGCTATAGGCTCTCCATTACTGCAGGTACATTAATTCACGTAGAGGAGCCCCCAACAACTGAGTCAATTTATGAAAAAGTCAGGCGCTCTTAAATCTCTGAGCACTTTCCCCTCACTGGGAAAACCATATAGACTTGGCGTGGATGAGATTTGTGGAGCACTATCGGTACAAGTCACGTTAAGGTGAAAGGGCTGAGGGGTAATTATCAACATACCGTGGAAAATTGTTATTGTGGAGCTGAACTAGTCTGAGGTGGAGGCTCACTGTTATTATGTCATTATGCACTCTGGGTGGAATACGTTTCTTCAGTTTCGCTTTTGCCACCCACCCAGTCGTAGCAATCACAATTGTGCAAGCCAAACAAGTCAGTCAGCACATTAGAGATTTGAGATGATTGGCTGTGTGAGGTGATGCCACAGGCCAGAGTAAAGACGAAACCGTGTCGTTTTCTGTCACTGACATCTGACACGTGTGTGTGTGTGTGTGTGTGCACTCATACTCCTGCCAGAGGTCATCCTCTGTGTGTCAGCGTAGGGAATGCAGCTTTATCTGAACGCTGCTTGTGGAGGACTTTTGGCTGTCAGGTTTGGGCGTATGATATTAAGCCTTAAATCATAATTATGAATAGATATACGAGGGGATTCAATCATGCACTATTATGTTTTATAAGAAACCAAATTCCTAACCGCTTGGCATTGGATTTTGTTTTCATTTGCCTGAGAGATTAAGAAACTGTAGGCTCGAGGTTTGTAACACTGAATGAGATCAGTCAATGAATTCAAAAGCCTGACAGTGTGTGATAAGGTGCAGCAGCTGTTTCTCACTCCTAGCTTCACCATCTTATAAATTCAACGCGTCTTTTTTGACTCGTCATCAGCTTTATGTCCTGTAATCCTCTTAGGATACTACGATTTGTAATCAGTGGCGAGAGGTTTGGAAATATTTTACAATTGGATTAGTCAAGCTTTTGGTTCTGGGTAATTTCAGGAATGGCACTGATGCGTGCTTCTTGCGTACCCGGGTGTGATCTGATGAAATCGCCGGATTTTGTCCTTTACCTGGGACTCAAGACCTTCATCTTGCTTATTTTAGCACATAGGGCTTGTACTGCAGTATTTTTCCAACATTAAATAAAAAAAAGGCCTTTCTGTCTGTCTGGGTCCCATCCTTATTTTCATTCCTCATAACATCTCTACATGGCTGTTCATGCCACACTCCATTTGATACAAGTGAGGATGCCTTAAATAGTTAATGGATTTCCATTTGTTTACTAATTTTTCAGGAATCGCCACTACCATTGATTCCCGTCTGTTATAAAAAGGAGTAATAAAGAGTTAAACCTCTTGCTCAGAGGCTGTTTGCATGCCAAAGCTCGGTTCACCCCCAGAGTTCAGCCCTTTTAATGCACTGCATCTCATTTCTATGCTTGTCTCTTTGTATCAGGAATATCAAGGAGTTTTTCATAAACACACTTTCTCGGTTTCTCTCGCCGAATTGATGATTTGTGTTTGTTGACGTTAAAAACGGGTTCACCCATTCTCCCTCCTGAGCATCTGGAACTTTGACCGAATCTTTTGCTTTAAAGTGTGATTTTTGCTTGCGTAATATGTAGCTTGTGGGTGCATGCATACCGTAAATGTGTGAGTGCATCCACATTCCACAAGTGAATAGTTCAGGATGTGCGTACAGGTTTTAAATTCTGTTGAAATCCCCCCTCCCCTGGCGTGCACAGTTAATATTTATGCGGGCGCTATTCTCTCTCTCTCCCTCTCTCACACACAGACACAGCCTGGAGGCATGATTTCCGGCTCCTCGCTCGCTGTCTCCTCTTCTATATACCTCTGTCCCTCCCACCTTTCCTTTCTCTCAGTCTCTCTCTGTATGAGTAATTGCTTTCGCAGGTAGTGGCTTGTCGACTGCATTGAAGTGCAAACCAGTGCAGTGCTAAGTTGCGGGTGCTGGAGAGAAACAGGGAGAGGAAAGGGGGTGTAGAGGGGGTCGGCAGAGGCTTTTTCTGGAGAGGATGAAGGTCCCAAGGGAAAGTCTGCAGATGCAGGGTTTTAAAAGCCCACCCCCATGCTCTCTCTGTCCTTCGAGATGTTTTGACATTGTTGGACTAAGGGATGACAGCGTGACTGTTTCCCACTTACCAGTTGGATGGTTTTGAGTGGCAGCAGGAATTAATTAGTTTGCAAGAAAACAAGTTTCTTCCTTTGCTGTGTGTAAAAAAAACAAACAGTCGCACGCTCACCTGAATTACTTATTAATATCCCCTCCATATGTTTCCTGGTCTAACGAAAACAGGAAAAAAATTCAGAACCCATCACTCACATTATGCATTTTTTTTTGTGTGTGTGTGTGTGTGTGTGTGTTTTAAGCAGAAGTACACCTGCAGTGCAAGCTTGACAAACAGAAAATCACACACTTGCACCCACACGCTTGCAATTATTGGGGATGAGAGAAACGCACTGATCTTAAAGATTGGTACCAAAGTGAGCACAGAGACTTGCTGACTTTTACATTTGCTTTGTGGATTAGGTCTCTTTCTTGCTTTAAAATTGATCACAGTCGGCTTATGATCGAGCTGAGCATGCCGTTCATTTCTGTGCTGAGCTGAACACATTTGATATGTGTTGTCAGAGTGCCTCCTGCTGCTGTCTAAAGAAACTGCATTCAAACAGTTACTACCTGCTTCACTGGTTCCTCACTTGTTTAAAAATCATCATATTTAAATTAGATTTAAACAAGAATTTCAGAAAAGCATACTAAGGCAGGTTTTTTTTGTTGTTTTTTTTTACCCTTTTTTCTTGTGTGGTTCAATTTCTGCTCTTCGCCACAGATGATTTGGGAGATCAGGAGCAGGAAACTGTTTGCCTCAAATGTGAAGAAAGTTACTACCAGTAAGTCTCCTCGGTTGAGTAAGTCGTTAAGGTCCTCCTCCACGGTCCCACAGTGTGTCTTCATCTTAAAACGACTCTTTTTGTCTGCCAGATTAGGAACCAAGTGCCATCGGTCATGTCCTTATCGGACCTACAGTGTGGAAGATGCCATGGTGTGCGCTCCGTGTGAAGATAAACAATGTGTAATCTGTGACCAGTCCCAGTGCTACTGGTGTGAAGATGGATTTTATGTCTCTGGTAACATTTGAAACATTTCTTATTTGGTGTGTAGCACAACTATCAGAAAAATATGTAACCACATTTGGTAGACAAAGTGAGGAATTGAAAACCAGAAATAATGTTTTATGTCTGTGTTTTAAGAATATACACTCACTGGCCACTTTATTAGATATAGCATGCTAGTAGTGGTTGGATTCTCCTTTTTCTTTCAGAACTAATTCTTAATGGCACAGAGTCATAATTTTTAATGGCTAAATTCTGACCTAACCATCTAATTGTTGCAACTCCAATCATCCAAGTTCGACTGAGATTTTGATGCACCGACAAGGAAAGCAGGCACTAAACATTTGTCTCCTGACAAGTCAGCACGACAAAGCAGTCAAGATTTACATAGAAAACTCACACTAATGGACAGAACAAATCCAATTCAAATTTTTTTTACTTCAGTTTTATTTATGTACCAAATACCAGGCAAAAAAAATACCAAAAGCATCAAAAACCTAGAGTCATCTGCACATGTGACATTTCTATTATATTAAATGCATTACACATTTTCTTTGTGTGTTTAGATGGCGAGTGTGTGGATCGTTGTGAAGAAGGTTCCTTTGTGAATGAAAAAAGCCGGCAGTGCGAGCCTTGTCACCGCGACTGTCGTAGCTGCCGAGGGCCACGATACAATGACTGTGACTCCTGCGAGGATGGGTTTACGCCGAGGAACGGAGAGTGTTTAGAGAGAAGGCAGCATGCCTCTTCCCTTGAGAAGCACTTCAAAAAAAGTACAGTAAATGTTAATTTGACCTCACTTATAACTGCCATCAGCACGATACATCTAGCATCCTGTGGACTGGTGATAGACTTTTATTGTTTTATATGTTTTGTGTAAAATTAGGAGTTCAACAGCACCGTATTTGTTTGTAATTGTACTAAATTCTGTAGTGTTCTTATACTAAAACATCAAACCTAAATGAAGCTGGAGAAACTGAAAGTCATATTTCTATTGTTTGTTCTATTGATATTGTTCTATTGTTTCTATTCTATTGTAACAGATCCTTCATTTTGGGGGCATTTACATATTTAAAAGTCTTTTTATTTTTTTCTGTCACTTTCATGTCATTCCTTTTTTTTCTTAACCACTTTGTGCCACTTCGTGTTTTCTTTTCTTCGACAGCTCAGTACAAACGTGAGACGTGCCACCCCTCCTGTAAGACTTGCCTTGGTGATGGGAAGGAGAACTGCACCACCTGCCCCCCAGGTAAGCAGGCTGTATGCTGTGTTAACCTGCCTGTGAAACTACAAAATACTTTAACTTGTTTTCTATCAGAACCCATGCTTTTCCATCAACAGGTGGTCTTTTAGGTGGTGATAAATCATTGCTTTAACCTTGATGTTTTTCATATATTCTATGGAACAATATCAAATACAGCAAATGCCAAAAGATGTTAATCACTGAAAATATCATTCGGTTTAAATGACTGATGTGGTTTGTGTTGTTTTTCTTTTAGAGCGTTTTTTGACTGCTCGACACACTTGCGTGGCTCACTGTCCTTCTGGCATGTTTGCCAACGTGGAGTCTGGCCAGTGTGAGGAGTGCTCAGAAGGCTGTGTCATGTGCCAGACTGCCAATTTGTGCCAGCAGTGTCACAGTGGACTTTATATGGAAAACGGGAAGTGTGTGGTGGAGTGTCAGAGGTGCTTCTTCAGTTTTATCTTCTTTTCTTGCTGAACTCTCACACAAATGTAAAACATCCATAACATCTTGTTCTTATCTCCCTGGCTTGCTTCTCAGAGGGATTCCTAAAGATCTCAAATGCCTGCCATGTAGCGCAGGGTGTGGATCCTGTGTGGAAAGTATCTTTCACTGTCTGAGCTGTGAGAGGCCGTACTTGCTGCTCAACAACTCCTGCGTGCTCCATTGTCCTGAGGGTTATTATGCCAATGATACAGAATGCTATCGCTGTCCAGCTCACTGCACTGAGTGTAATCAGTATGGCCTGTGCAAGAGTAAGTATGATCGGTGCTGTTTTGAAAGGCGATACTAGCCGAACAGATAAGGGAGATGAGGAAGGGGTGCAGAAGAGGGATAGACAGGAAATGCAGAGAGCTCTGTCTCTGCTGCCTTGACTGCTAATAATTCAGGCCTGAAACCTAAATTCAATAGCTGCAGAGGGTCAGGAAGTGAGGAAATGAAATAAAAACAAAGAGCTGAATCCTTTGCTTTTAATTATAAATACTTAGACTTTGGAAGTCACAAAAACTATTTTGGCATCTCCTTCTTCTTTCCAGACTGTGCACATTACTACTTTCTCCATAATGATCAGTGTGTGGGTGATTGTCCTGATGGCTACTTTGCCAGTATGAGCCAGCAGGAGTGTGTGCGTTGTCATGATGATTGTGCTTCGTGTGATGGACCCGACATAGATGACTGCACTGTATGTCAAAGTGAAAAAGATGTACGTTACAGTGGAGAATGTCTCTCTGAGTGTCCCAGCCAAACTTATTATGATGAGACCATCAAAGAATGCAAAGGTAGGAAGGTGGAAACTTCACATGACCACACAATGAGAATGAAAATGAATCTGTGGAGTTGTTACAGGACATTTAAACTCAGATTCTAGTTGGCTCTGTCTAATGGCTTCATATGTCCCCAGATTGCCACAGTTCATGTCTGACCTGCTCAGACTCTGAGCCTACATCCTGCCTCACCTGTGCTCCAAGCATGCAAAAGGATGCCACTGGACATTGTGTGTGGTACAGTGAATGCTCCCCGAGCTCATACAAGGACCAGAATGGGAAGTGTCAACAGTGCCATAAACACTGCCATGGTTGTAATGGGCCAGGCAAAGACCACTGCTTAAGCTGCAACAGCCCACACTTCTTACTAGGTAAGAAAAAAAACATGTACTGTAGCTCATATTATTTAATGTATGCTTGTCCTTTTCCTTTTGAAATGCTGACTCTGTGCCTGTGTCAATCAGACAACACATGTGTGCCGCAGTGTCCTGAGGGTTACTACATTAAGGACAAGGATGAGCGCGTGTGTGGGCGCTGCCACTTCAGCTGTAAGACGTGTACTGGCCACCACAGTGTGGAGTGTGTCATCTGTAAACCTGGATTCTTCAAGCAGGGAGACACCTGCGTCGAGACCTGCTCAGAGGGGTCAGGCAAACACGTGCTCGCAAATCTCAGTAGTAGTCTCACATCCTTTAATAAAAAAACACCATGAAGTAAGCTGATATCTTCTCTCTCTTTCTCAGTCACTTTGGCAACACAGCCACCATGGTGTGTGAGCGCTGTGACCCGTCTTGTAGCCAGTGTCAGGGAGGTGGTAGCAGAAACTGTCTGAGCTGCAGAGAGGGCTATGTCTACATGAAGCAGTGGGGGCAGTGCCTGCAGAGCTGCCCTCCAGGATACTACCAAGTCAGTCATTCCATGAGCTGTCACAAGTGTCACCCTACCTGCAAGACCTGCAACGGTAAGGGAAGCCTGTCATGTCTATTTATTTATTCTTATCTGCATTGTAGCTCATTTTCCCCCCTCAAAGTCGATGGGAAATTGTTGTTACCCCATTGGGCTGTGTGAACACGATAAGTTGAGAACCAGATGTAGGATTTTCAAATTGGTGAAAATTTTACATCTGCTAAAACTCTCAAGCTCGAATCTCGATGACCTTGATGACATCAAAGGTCACGAGTTTTCTGAAGCTCTTATGAAACTCTTATGAAAACAAGAATTTAAGAAAGCTGTGACCTATGATTTTAAAATTTAAACCATATGTGCCTCTATTAGGAGGCTGAGGGGTAGCTGAGATTAAAAAAAAAAATTATACTGAATTAAATAGAGAACTATTTTTCTGGAACATGGAATAAATGGATTTTCCCATTAAATCAAATCTTAAACTGTAGCAAAGACGAATGCCGATGTAACTGCTCTTCATTTATCGCCTCTCTCCTCCCAGAAAACAGCGCTTTAGCCTGTGAGTCCTGCTATTTTGGCTACAAGTTGATGGCTACCATGTGTAACGCCAAGTGTTCAATAGGCTACTACGCTGCATCAGAGGTGACAGATCTCTTGTGTTTTTTTTTTTAATTACAAAGTGTTTTTGTTTATGTTCAAATTACTCATTAATCTTATACTTAGCATATGCAGCAATTTGCCAGAGCTGACCAAATGTGTGAACCCGCAGATTTAGTCTGTTTTCTTCTTCAGGACTCAAAGTCAGAGAGCGAGAAACTCGAGTGCAGAGCGTGCCACCCGTCTTGTTTAGGCTGCCGAGGTCCCGGCATATGGAACTGCACCGTGTGCCACGCGGGCCAACTCCTCTCTGATGATGGTCGCTGCTTGACGTGTTGTGGAAATGAGATACGCCACAAAGAACAACAAATCCCCAGGGAGTGCTGCGACTGCAAGTCATCACAATGTAAATGAGGAGCCACACTGAAACACAAACTTCCTGCAAACACACCTCTACGACCAGCATGTGTGATCTTTTCAGTGAAAATCCCTCCCTTAGCTTTTTGAACACATACTCTCGCCATACTTGTTCATGGAAAACTGTGTTTAAGTGCATGTGAATCTTGCAATACATCTGGCCCCATTTAAATAATTTAATTCTCAAACAGCCCAAATCATCTTCTTGTTTTGCCTGAAATTTCTGCAGTGGATGGTAAAAAACAGGAAATTTTTTTCAAGTCCAAGAATTTATTCTCACCTTCATATTTTCCAAAGCGGTCCAGTGGGCCGGACTATGTTTAACACCCCTGATTTAACAGTTTTCAGTTGATAAACCAAACACACACTTTAGATTTGTGCACTTTAACCTCATGGTCTGCTCTCTCTTTTTTCTTAGTCGAGTGCGTCTTGGATGTCAACTTTGTGGTGCTGCAGGAGGACACTCAGGGCAGCGGAGCTACAGTCTTTGCCTTCGTTTGTGTTCTCATCATCCTCTCTGTGGGCGGAGTGCTCTTTCTCTTCTTCAATGCTCGGTCTAAATCCCATGCCGCGACACCTAAAACCAGAGCTGGAGGGTACCAGAAACTGAGCACCAAGGAAGACACTGCACCACAACCCGCCAGCTCTTCATTTGGGGAGTACAACGACAGAATTATTGACGGTGACGATGACGAAGAAGAGGAAGATGATGATATTGTGTACATGGCACAAGATGGAACGGTGTATAAGAAGTTCAAGTATGGGTTCTTGGATCAAGATGACATTGAACTAGAGTATGATGATGAGAGCTACTCATATAGATGAAAAGAGAGCCGACAGGGATGGTTCTCCGTTTGATGTTTATTTTGCAGCGTAAATTTGCTGTGCTGTCCTTTTTTTTTTTTAAAGTAGAAACTCATCAGCCATGTTAATTTAATCCTTTTTTAAAAAACAAGTTGTATTCCTTTAGAAAATATTTAATTTCTAACAGTTAATTAGCTGGTGGAGCAAAGCTATGTGTAATTGTAATAAAAGACAAGCCCGGGAAAGGAATTGTGGGTATAATCAACATTTTTTGCTACATATTGAAAATTTGAATCATCTTTGTTTCCCGTTTTCATCTCTACACAGACAGTCCTTTAATATTTTGGTGAAAATTATTTGGATCTTTCAAGTTTGATAAACTGTGAAATAATGTTGTGGTGAAACAAAATGTTATTCATCTTTTTATGCTGAGAAATGGCCTGTTTTGCATACATGTAAAAAATATAATAAACGTTTAGAAACCGATCAGTATAGGATTTTTAAAACAGATACCGATATTTGATGATTTAAAAATGAGATATCAGTCAATATTTTTTTTTCCTTTCAGACACATGAAACAAAAGCAGACTTCCCTAGCTAAGATAACATGCGCAGTTTAAAAATAATCTACTTTAGGCTCTACCCGACTCTGCTCGGATCAGCTGGTTGTTGAATTTAAAACACCTTTTGCCAACAGGGGAGTTGCAGAGTGCCCTCTGCTGTACAAACCATGAATTGAACTGACACTGGTGTTTCTCCCATCTCTTCTTCATTTTTACATTTTTAATTTATCAACCATTATAAATGCCAACACCGATCTATTGGCAAATGGCTAATATCAGCTGATAAATTGGCTCTGCTATTATAAAGATGCTCTGCAAACCTGCATGGGTCATCTAAATTAGATTTGCTTATTAAGTCATTATAAATGTGATTTGAGACAAATTTAGAATCAAAAGTTGGATTTCTTTGGGGGAGGTTAGTGTTGTCTTGTCAGTACTATTTAATACAAGTCACCTATATTAAATTTTAGGGGTTAATTTAATATTAATTTAATTGGAAAACAAATAGAGCAATGCATAAATTATGTGAATGTTTGCAGGATTCAGCTTTGTCAGCAAAAGCTAAAACTAAATGTCTTTGCATTTCACACACAACACTATATTTAATAGCACATGTAATATGCTTCTCTGCTTTGGCAACATGGGATTTTAAGCAGCCTTTAATTAGTGCTGAAATATCAGCATTTTCTTCAGTTGTGTCTTTGTGTGAATCACGTTAGAGGAATTCTTAGCAGACTAGTGTGATTTGTGACCCTGTGTGGGTCACTTTGGATCTTTTCGGACCGATTTACAGTTGTTGTTTCCTTGTTTAGGCTACATTAAAATCTACCATGTCTGTGCAGGTGTTCAGACTTCCACTCAACAGAGCAGAAAGTTTCATAAGTGATCTTCCCACACTTTTCCTTAAAATATATTTTTCTTACAGTTTGACTTTATTGTGACTTTAACGTAGCACTCCAGCTTGTTTGGTCTCCCTGAGATAACAAGTCTCGTTCAGTCACCGCATGTGTAGTGAGAAGAGTTGGCTTTTTTTTTCTTCTTTAAGTTAAATGTGCTGTGAATGGTTGTTTCATAATAAAGCTGGATTTTGATCTTTGTTTCGAGTGTAACTCATCCTGTGTACCTGTTGACCTCAACATTTTTAAACTGAATTTGACATGTGCTGAGAAGGGATATTTTACTGTTATTTTATCATTGCATTAAAGCATTTATTGAAGCTATTGACATTACATTAACGTTTGTATTACAGTGATTGTTATAACCTCATGTTAATCTTCTATTTACAGGTGTTGGTATAATCATATAATCTTTCATTGCAGGTGTAACCATGATCATCTTTATACATATTGCCGCTTGGTGCTTATTATGGAGTTGTGCTCACGTCAGTAAGGGTTAAAAGCTACAGTCAGCGGGATGTCTGGCTGATCTATTGAGGGAAGTGGCTCAGAGCATAAAAGGCCGCACATGCTTACAAGACACTTACATCATGTTATTTTATGATCCTTTATTTAGATATATCTTTTGTTAACCTTTTAAGTAGTGTGTATTGGCAATAATTACTCATTAGTTCATTTATGTATCATCATTAATTGTTACTTCATTAGAGAATTTCTTTAGGCTGTCGGCCTTATGTTACAACTTGTATTACAGGTATTGTCATGATCCCATATTAACATTTTTCTATTACAGGTGCAGTGATAATCCTTTTGTATATACATGCATTGTATTTTTTGTGCTTGCCAATGAGGGGGGCTCGGTCAACTAGTGGAGGGTCGGAAACTTTGTTCGGCGCGAGGACTGAACAAGCTATTGTGTTAAGGATCTTGAGCTATAGAAAGAACACGCTTACAAAACACATATATCATGTTATTCATCATTATCCTTTATTCATTTATATTCTTTTTATTAAGCTTTGAGTAGTGGCATTTGATTAGAACATTTATTCAACAGACTACATGTATGGTTTCAGTTAGGTTATTGCACACATGCAGAGTTGGCCTCTGTCCTTATAGACAGAGTGAATGCTGAGGTCGAGGCACACACACAAGCAGTAGTCAAACTCATGTGTAGGGGAGAGTTCAAATATTTAAATAACAATCTGCAAAGCCTTGTAGCTGTTTGATTATGCTTGCAGGAGAGACTGTTTGTTCCAGGGGATAAGCAGAGTTAGAAGATTACTGGGAAGGATCTGGCCTCGGGAAGAAGATGATGTTCTTTTAACGTGTTAAAAGTTGTCAACATTGATTGTATTGTACCGACTTTACGCATGAGGGGGCGTTCTAATACCCTGATTTTCATAAAATCTATTGTGTGGTTTTCGGAGAGAGATCTGGTGCTGTCTGCGTACAGTGTCCCATCTCCCGCACGTGTGTTCATTAAAATCATCGTTTGACTTGACCCGGCCGGACCAGTGTTGTTATTTTGGTTTTCCTCCTGTATCCATCCCCAATATTTTGAACCCGTGACAGTGCTCAAATTTTATGTTCACAGAAACCAATTTAAAATAAAAGCAGTTAATTTGACCCTATTTAAAAATTTGGTCTGAATTTAACAATTTCATCACTGACAGCTATAAATTTTACTATCTAATCATATAGTCTAATCCTGTAATGTCAAGTGTATCATATTTGATGAGTGATTTTTTTTCACCCCACAAAAAAAAAAAGAAAAAAAAAAAAGCCAAGCATAGCAAGTAACTTAAAATAAAACTAATTTAAGCAAATTCATATATTCATGTTAGAAAAAAAGACTAGTTTCAAAAAATGAGTTTCTTGCAATTATTTGAGAGTTCAGGGTTTCATGTGGTTAAAATATGGCGACAATGGAGGACGTCAAGATTGCATAAACTCACCAGCCACCTTATTAAGCCTTTTAATCTTGAAAATATGTTTAAGAACAGATTTAATCTGAATTAACATGTATATGTGTGCGTATTTGTAAAAGCTAATATGAGTTCAGTACAAAATTCAGGTTGTATCAGCCAAAGATGTAATGTGGCAAAAAGTATTAACAGGTCAGACAGCTACATATCGTTTAATGTGGGTTTCTCGTTTTCATCATGTAAAAAGTAGAAAAGAAAACTTTGATACAATTGAATTAAAATGATTGGATTTAATGAAACATGGATGAAAATAAAGGTGGATACGCTTTAATGAACTCTACATCAAGTATCTGTGGTCCCTGTGTAAACTAGACTAAATAACTGCAACATGTGAGACTAAAACACCAGACCGCCCTGCAGTGATTAGACTGGGGAGAAGAAAAAAAAAAAAAGAAAAAGAGTGTATCTACCGATATCACTATATCTTTGATAGGCTTGATAAAGCAGCACAATTAATTAGTTCAGTCCTTTACACGCATTACAAATGGATCAACTAAAAGGCATCTCACCAGCAAAAACAGCTGAGTGCACGACAAATGTCAGCATTCATTAAAATTCACTTTTTTTTTTTAACTCTCTAAATAACATTTTAATAAACTCATGTAACACAAGAGTTTATAAGAGCTGAAATCACATCAGCAGGCCTCCACATTTCTTCAACTAATCTTCAGAGCTTCGAATGAAAGTAAACACTTCATTGTAAAAGCTGAACAGGCGCGCGCACACGCACACACACGGCTAACACCAGCCAGGGCTTTGACAACAGTTTCTGAATATAAATATATTTTAAACTAACCGATGCAGATACTAAGAATAGTGTGTTTGTTTTAGTTTTATCTGTTCAAATTCTCATACATTTGTGTTATACACTTCCATTTGTACTAAAAAGATCTTTTAGCATCTTCATCTGCCAGTGTTTTTCTATCTGTAACAAAGCCATCGACACTGAAATGAAAAGGCTAAAGGGAACAACAAATTCCCAACGTGCTTAAAGCCTTTTTCAGCCTTAGTGTTCATCTATAATTCACTGCTGATTAAAAGGACTGGTCATTGACAAGACAGTTAAGCGATACCTAAATCCAGATAAAATAAAAATAAAGATTAATAAGAAGTCTTCGCTTAAAACATTTTAGGTAAACATATCTTTCAATAAATAAGCATCTTAACCATTTTCTTCCTGCGTCAAAACAAAACTGAATTTCTGGCCAAGTGTAAAAGTTTTAGGGCAGAGTCCTTTTACTTCCTCCTTTTCTGAAGAGGGACACGTAAGGAGAAAACAAGAAAAACTGAAGGCTTTCAAAAAGCCTCAGATTGCATAATGTGTTTTTGTTGCAGATAATAATGCCCAGACCTTCTCTTTAACCGTCGCTGAAGCAGGAAAAAAAGATAAGTCATGCATTTCCAACCAAAATAAATAGTGATCAGACACTTTATAGTCTATTTGTACCTTTTACACACAATATTTTACAACTGCCTCTGCAGTGGCTGCAATTACCTTAATCCCAAGGTCTGTTTTTTAGTGCCTTCTCTAGTAAACGATTCCAAATATACAGCAGGACCGTTGAGAGGCAGACATAATCAGTCTGTGTGACAAAACCAGGCAGGAAGCTTAACAGCTCTTTACAAAGAGACACTGACAACATAAAAGAAAAACAGAATTAAAAAAAAGGAAAAAGATTGCTTATGATTAGGTCCATGTGCATGCATTGTGACAGCGAGGCTGTGCATTTACATAAACCTTTGTCTAATTCTGGTCTGTGTGAGTGTATCCACAGCACTGCTGTTTTAGCCAGCTGTTAGTGACCGTTCATAATAGTCTGTGACGTGGACGGGCTGGGCGTGGCGGGCAGGACTGAAGAGGAGTTGGCTGTGCTGGTGAAGAAGTTGTCATCTTTCAACTTGTGATGCTCTGGCAGCTCCAGCTTCATCTTGGCCTCCTCGATATCACTGTTGATTGCCGCAATGAGGGCTTCTGTCAGGACAGAGGCGAAGGTGTGCAAAAAGGTGAGAAAAGTGTTATGAGAGTACAGGAAAAAGGATGATGGAAATGTATTCATTAATACTGAGCAAAACTTTAAAAGGGCATTACTGGCATCACACTACATCACTTCTGTGTTGAGATGAGCGTAACTAAAAGGCATACCGAGTGAGTTAAAGCTTCTTTCTGGGCGGATGTACCCCACAAGGACCACACTGAGAACTTCTCCATAAAAGTCTTCTTTGAATTTGTGAATCACATGAGTCTCCTATAACCAAAAATGCATAAAGTTAGATAAGAGCCATAATTTACTGAATTGCTTTTTTGTATTAGAAAAATGTTACAATGTTGCATTCGCTCCTACGACGCATCTGGGGGAAACAAGTGACTTGCAAAATAAAAAGCCAATCAATGCCAGTGTGTGGAGGACATGCGATATCCAGACTGCTTTGTTGGACATAATGATTTGAAGAATTTGAAGTTTTTAAATCAGTGCTGACAGAAACCAGTTTTTAGTCCAGATGTTGGGTTTTTTGGCATACCTCGGGGTTCTCTCAGTTTCCCATCCACCCTTCCATTGAAGCCATTTCTGTTGAGGCTTCAGTGAACAGTTGATGCATCAACTAAAGGTCCAAACTCAAGGTTCTGCATCAGGTCTTTGTTGATTTTTTTTCCTATTTTATTTATTTATTTATTTTCCCTATTTTAAATACGGTTCATCTGCTATTCTGTTTGTTCTCCATTTGTACAAAGATACAAAAAAATAAATAAAAATACCATTTTGTTTGTTAAACTGTTTTTGTTGGAATTATTTTATAGATTTTACAAAGAAAAGGGAACAAATATTAAAGTGTCCAAAGATACAATTTAAAACCGATTCTTTGCTAAACTGTGTGTTGTGTTTACACATCACACTGGTTAATTTTTTCAGTTGTGTCTTTTTTTAAATGCTTGGATGACTCATAAGTTAGTTGTAAGTGGCTTAAACAAAAACATTCCTCTGAAAGAGGTGAGGGCCTGACAATGAGTGAAAAAGCAACCAATGTTTGAAAGACCTCCAGAAAACTTAACAGAACATTTAGAAGATTATAAGAAAGTCTGAGTCCTTGAAAGCAAAAATACTGAGTGACAAATGATGGCAAAAGACTTTTGCACAGTACTATATACTAATACTACCAAAATTATTTATTTTATGCACAACATTATTAGAAATATTAAAAACAGACACAGGGGAAAAAAAGGCAAGTTCACAAAGAAACTAGAATGCATGGCACTTTTTAGATTCGAAACAACCTCACATTAAGTATGAAAATAGAGAGGATAACCCATATAATTGATCACAAAAAGCATTTTAACAGTTCAAGCCTTTAGGGCTTTCAGTCTGTAGTGCACAAAAGCTATATCTGTCCCTCTGTAACAATAATCGGTCTGAATCTACACCTCTTTTGAGAGGAGGTAACATTTCTACACATTGAAATGGAAGGGAACGCACAAGACAGACAGCCGCATTAAAATGTCTAAACACTGGAGCTCTCATGTCTATTTCTTACGCTGCTGTTATCTTCAGAAATCCTTATTTTTAAATCTGATTAGTTTTACCTGCATATGCTAGCCACATGGCCATTTTAACAAGTAGAATACAGTTTTCTTTTCTACAAGAGATTCTGTTTTTTAATTTAAACTTCTTCCCAGTGTGAGGATACAAAAAAGAATCCTTTTTTGATATACAATGGGCACGATTGAGACAGGGGAAATTCCCATCTGATAAACTAGACAAAAATTAAAGAAATAAATTGCTGAGGAGATCTGTGGAAATCCATCCTGACTAACACGTCTCAAATTGTTGACATGTTCATTAGCAAAAATAAGTATGTCGCTAGATGGAATAGACCAGTGTTCTTTAAAACCAGGCACATTGCACATGTACAAAGATTTGGTGTTGAGCGCAACATTATGTGTTTTGTGGAAAGGACATTTCCAGATTATTACACATGGTGATGGCTGGAAAACTCTCTATATATACACTGATGGGGAAAGAAAATAATCTATAGTTACCCACATCTTTAGTCAGATGACTTTTTAAAGAAGTTCACATATTCAGCTTAAATATGTTTGTGTGAAATCTAATTTTCCTGCCAAAGCTGTAGAGTCTATGGACGCTTGTAACTAGATTATCATTAGCTTCACCCTTTACTATCAAGGACATCTTTTATGGTCACAACACTACGGCATTTAAGTGCTTACCATGGATTTCTTGGTATTTTTGTAGTAAGGGTTCCAGCCGATGCTCATCACCATTTTGTAGACATCACCATTACCCACACAAGCCCAGCCATAGTAGATCCCTGTGTTGATATCTGCTGGAAGATTGTCCACCACGGAGTCTGGGAAGTTTGCTGTAGGTCAGAGGGAAACATCATATAATGGGAATAAAAAGGATGCTGTGGAAGAAGTTTGTGATTTTCTCAAAATCACTTCAAACTAGAAGAAGACTTTTTATTTAACTGAAGTGTTCAACTGCTTTTTATGATAATGAAGGCCAGAAATGTTTGCAGAAAGCATTTGATTAAACCGTTAACTTCTGTGTATTAAAAACTGGTACTGTGAAACGAGACAAACTGCTTGAGAAACTTCTGTGGAGGACGAAAAAATATATGAAAAACATTTATTACAAAAACCCCCCCCAACGCATCCAATATCCTATGCAAGTTTGATTTTAAGCCAAAAATCTTGCAAAATGCTCAAGGCCATTTAGGGCTGCCACGATTAGTCGACTAGTCACGATTACGTCGACTATTAAAATCGTCGACGACTAATTTAATAGTCGACGCGTCGTTTGAAGCTTTGTAAGATCCCAAAAGACGCAGGAATAAGTAGTAGTATTTAAGAGTGTAATAACGGACTGAAACAGAAGATGGCAGTACTGCATGTACAAGGATGCCAGCTGCCGTTAAACCCCGAAGAAGAAGAAACTGTGTCCCAGAATTCGTAGCGCGGCCCAGCGCAGTTGTCAACAATGGCGGCAGCTAGTTAGTTTTAATATTACTCTTATTATTCTTTCTGGGTCACAAAATAAACGTTTAACATATTTTCAGGTGAGAATGTAGCTGTGTAAACCTCAAATATCTGCTCAGTCTATCAAGACACCACGTATTTTCAAAAGCGCTCCGACGTTTTCGGAGATGTCTGTTACCCACCAGCTCGATAGCGAGCCGAGGTTCTAGGCTCATTAGAGTCGGTGAGAACACCGGACTCCCGGCAAATCGTTTTCAAACTCACCGCCGTCTTTCGCTACTCAGGTTAAACATGTAATATAAGTCACTTAGATAACTTAAAAATGTTATTGTTTGGCTTTTTTTTAGTATTTTATTTGTTCCTGAGTAAATTGGTTTGGCTGAGAAATAAAGTTATAGTTTTTGCACAGATGAATAAACGTCAAGCAGACAACTGATTATCAGAAGTGTGAGATGCTCGAGAATATACTCCGGTGTCCTGTTATATTTTAGATAGCAAGGAGCAGACGGCTGAGTTTATTAAACTTCACTGAAACAATCTGCAAATTTCATTAAAAGTGTAATAAACTATCATCTTGTCTTTATTTTTAGTTAGCACATACCTTAAACACTTCAAGCTGTAAGCTAATGATAGTTATATAAGAGCAGACGCATGCTGGTGCAATAAGCTGTACATTTTACGTCCAATGGATGCATGATCTGATTAGTCGACTAATCGCAAAAATAATCGGTGACTAGTCGACTATCAAAATAATCGTTTGTGGCAGCCCTAGGCCATATAAACTCATGTGTTCTGGTTTTGTCCGTGACTGCATGCTGCCCATGGCTCCATTCTGATCTCTTAGAGTAAAGCCCACAGTTTATTAATTTGGCCATTTCTGGCAGCAAAAAAAAAAAAAAGCTGAACGCTGCCTGGTCAACAGATGTTTAAAATGCAGTCCCCTTTAGTTGTTTGAAAGCTATTGGTCTGATACTGGTTAAGTGTAAAGATCTTAAACCTTAAACTCATAGGTGGTGTAAAAACCAAAACTGAGCTTGTTTTGAAAAGTACACGTGAGGATAAATGAAGTAATTAAAAACTGTGAATCATCGTGACATTGCGGTAAAAAACGGTGCGTTATTTACGTAAAAGGTGCAGAGCAGTTCACTCGTGTGTAAAGGGGCAGGTAGCCAGTACAAAGAACAGCTGGACTAACAGAGTAACTGATCACACGTGCTATAACGTACATGTATTATATAAAATCAGACCACTAATGTTAACTTTGTCTACGGTTGTTTCCAACTTTGTAATTCCAACTACGTTATTTGCGTAAATCGGCGTTTAGGTAAGCTTAATTAAAAGCCCTGCATACAAATGGTAAAATAGTCAACTCACCTGTGGGAATACCGAGTTCTTTGCTTCCCCTTCCAAATCCTCGAACGACCTCTCCCCGACAGAAGTACGGCAGGCTCTTCATGACTAGAGTCTGGGATAGAAGCGGTCTCTTGAATGAGCGCTACAGAATGACCTCGAACGACACACGGAAGTCCGGCTAGCTAAACAGACAAGACTACACGGTTACCTAACGCACTCTTTTTGCCGAAATTTTTCCCCTGTGGAGTTCAAAGTTCACATTAGTCTTTAGCTATAATGCTGTCCTCCTCGAGTAGGTTAAGGTTGAACCGTGAAAGTTCACTTACTATGCTATCAGCGCTAATAACTGTTAGCTTTACTGGAAGCGAATAATTTCTTAAGCGGTTTTCTCCAAAAGTGCTGCTTACACCAGATCTAACAGACAGAAGTCTCCGCTTCAGACAGATCCACTCTGCGTATGACTGAGAAAACGAAGTCCAGATCCTCACAGGTAGCCGGTTATATTACATGTGTTGCACCATCACATATCTGCGTCACCAACGCTTTGTCTGATGTCACCGACCGCGTGACCAAAGACGGACGAGTAGCCATGTGCTGCGTTCAGGTGCTGTAGGAAATATAGCGATTACAGATACTCTGACAAAGGAGTTAAGGAGATGTACGGACAGCTCGATTAGTTTTTAATCAGGAGGGTTGACTTGGCAGTCTTTTTTTTTATACTAATGCCACTAGTCAAAACTACATGAATTTGAGTTTGCTGGTTTGGGATGCCAGGTAATGAGCAACCACATGTTTATACATAAAAGCTGTACTATGGTTCTCCATGTCCATTTTTTATACTCCTGTTAGTATTAGTATCAAAATAAACTTCTCAAATATATCCACTGCTGCTATTTTTCTGTCACAAGTCCCTCCTGACCAGTGACTTTAGAAATATGCTATATTTCATACAGTCATTGTCCCTGCCACTTATCTCCAACCGCTTCAGTCTGCCTTCTTAACCTCGTGTACTGTCTGTTGCTTTGGATGGTTGACCCCAGGTATTAATACTTATCCCCCCCAAAAAACCCCACCTGATTTGTGAATATTATACAAGTGACATATTTCATTATTTACAGGCATATTTCTTGTAATACTTGGGAAAGATCAGCTCAAAGTGTTGAAAGTGTTGCCATATGTCCTGCTCCACCCTCACGTACGTCTCTGTCCCTCCTGACTTCCTCCTGCAATATCACAATTCTTCGCTTGGCACCCAGTAGCGGTTTTAGATACGGGCGACACGGGCGGTTGCCCGGGGCGGCATCGTGGTGGGGGGCGGCATCACGGGCATCGGCAAAAAAAAAATAAAAAAAAATGCTCGTACTCATGCTGCCCCGACGTCATGCCAGCGCATATTGGGAATGGCATAGGCACCGATCGGTTTTCTATCGCCCATTTGCTGGGGGTAAGGGCGCCCTCCGTTTGCGAGGTGCGCCTGCTGCTTGAGGCGCAGAGAGGAGAGGGCGGGGCGGCGGGGGATTCTCTGACCGGCTGGAGCAGCATCTAATAACCAACTCGCAAAATAAAACAAAATAAAAACAAACCAACAAACCAACAAACACGAAAACACCAGACATCATGATACAGACTTATAATTTACACCGATGTTTTTTCGAAATTCTATACGCAAAAACTGAGCGCGAGAGCCCTCGGTGCGCCTGCTTGCTGCTGAAGTCAAAGTAAACTTTATCGTCATCTCCGCTACATACAGTCCAGTATATAGAGAGACGAGACGACGAGGCTCCAGTTACAGCAGTGCAAGTAAACAAACAATAAATATAAGAAGAGTAAGAAAATAAATATACACTTTAGGACTCGGGGTAAAGGGATCAATAACAATTTAAAATTTACAGTTTGATGATTTAAAGTCTCACACACAACCCGTCGAAAGGGGAGGGGTCGGCTGCTTCCAAATGGAGCACATTTCATTCATAATGATGTAAATCCAAGCCCATTATGTTTTCATGATTTGAATCCTGGGTTGTGTGAAATCTCAGAAATAACCCCTAGACAAAGTGAATCTGTGAACTAAGGTGTAGGTGTGTTAGATCATGTTGTGGTGATCCTCTGGTTGAGGGGTGGGTGTTCATACTGGAGTGCAAAATTAAAACCAATGGAAGATGGACAAGAAAAGGTCAAAGCCATCAGGTGCTCAGTTTAGAAAAAAGAGAAAAGAAGAGGAGGAGAAACGAGCAAAAGATACAGGTAAACAGATGTGTCATTGGATAATGGCAGGTCATCCTGAAACAATCTGAATCAGAATACTTTATTAATCCCTAAGGAAATTGTGTGGATTACAGTTGCTCCAAGAAGAAATGGTAAAAATAGTAACAGTAACAGACTAAACTCCAAACAATACATTATGTTACAGATTTTAATATTAATTAGTCATTGTTAATTGTTGATTTGTCCAGTTCTCATTGTATGACGAATTATGATGGCTGTTTGGTAGCCGTTTGCATACTATGCATACTCTCTCTCTCTTCATATGTGTGTGTGTGTACAACAGCTTTATGTTAATGTACAATCCTTAATATGTTTTGTGTGTGTGTGTGTGTGTGTGTGTGGGGGGGGGGGGGGGGGGGGGGGGGGGCGCCAGAGGGAGTGTTCGCCCAGGGCGCCAAACAGGCTAGGACCGCCACTGTTGGCACCCATCATATGCTATCTCTCGATCGACAATGACACAGTTCGAGTTTCTTCTCTAACCTTCTCTGCACTTCTCCATTAACACTCTAAAAGCAAACATCACATCTGTAGCACTCTTTCTCTGCATGAAGCCATACTATCACTCACTGTTCATCACCTCTCGTCTTAGCCTAGCTTCAGGAACTCTTTCCCACAGCTTGATGGTATTGCTTATGAACTTTATTCCTCTGTAGTTATTACAGCTCTGCAGATTATCCCAGTTCTTCAAAAATCAGTACCAGCAAGCATTTTCTCCACTCCTCAGGCATCTTCTGATAGTCTGGATAAAGAGTCCACTACCTTCTCTCCAAGGTTATTATAGTTACTATATATAACTAAACTAAAACCTGAAACTGGTGTGGAAAAACATTTTATTTAACTAAACTAAAAATAAAAATGGTCAGGTTAGTCTTTTAAAATTTTAAACCAATTGTCTTTAAGGTCTGAGTTTTGTCACCATCCTTTGCTGAATGAAACAGACCACAAGAGGGCAGCTCGAGGCCTATCCATTACCAAACTAGGGCCCTTGTAGACCTAACAGTTTTGTAATCTGAAATTTACAATCTAGCAGTATGCTGCTGGGTAATTAATTTTGTTTAAAGAAAAATCTGATTAAATATTTCAATATGAAAATACATTTAAATTCCAAAATGTAAGCAATGGATAGATCCTATAACCAATACAGACCCGTGTGTATCTTTAAGCAAAACAAATGCAAATACACGACAAATAAGGAAAGAGTAAAATTTTGGGAAGATGATATAAAACATTTAAAACATCTTTACACCTTTGAAATGGGGAGATGATGGTGGTGGTCTAATCGGAAATGTATTTATTTTTTGTGATAAAATGTTAAAAGGACCCCCCCCCCCAACAGTTTTTAGAGTCATGCCGTGAAATAATTCCAAAGTAATCAATGAAATCCTAAAATGGATTCTGGCAAATGGGAAGACAGTGTAATTGTGCCATTAATGAGGTGATGACAGACAGGAAACTACTGTGGTAACCTACTAAGGTTTTTAGACATGTACAGTGAAGGTGAGAAAAAGGTCTCCCCTGTATGATTTTGATCAGTCTCTCCCATCGCGGTGGAGAATTTTTTCTTCAGTTAGATGCCCAGGTCCTGTGGCTATTAGACCAAACATGAACTTGAATTGAATTTGTCTGCCATGACTTTTTCCAGAAGTCTTGTGGTTTATTCAGAAGCAGCTGTTCAAATCTAAGCTGTGCTGCTTAGTTCTTTTTAGAGACAGGAGGCTTTCTCAAGCCATGCTTTTCCAATCTTTTGCTAATTGTACCGTCTCAGGGTGAAATTGCTGGGATACTTTTGTCCTGTTTTCAGGTGTATTTACTGTGTCAAGATAGTGTCATTTTTATGTATGGACAGGGGAACTATCTGGCTGTAAAGGTTATTTTTTCAGAATAAAAGCATGTCATTTCTATTAATATTTGTATACTTATTCCTGCTGGCTAGATAAGTTAAACTCTTGGTGTCAAGTCTCTGGGAAAATAATACTGCATTTGTCTGTTCTATATTAAAATGTTTCTGTTATAAGATTTTTTTTAGTATGCTTAACTCTTTTGATCGCTGCACATCCTGAAGTGTGTTTTGTCTGTTAAAAACATTTTTTACTCTGAAAACTGCTTACAGGAAGTCTCCAGTTGGCAGGTGTCTCACCTGTACTGAAAGACTAAAAGGTGCCAGGAAGGTTTGAGACATCAGAAAACTTAGAAGGAGTGCTAGGGCAAACTAAGATAACAGAAAAAGAATTTGTTGCGTAAAATTCCAGGTAGGAAGTATTCTCTTTTTTATTTTTCCTTTTAAGTCAGCTAAAGTTCAAAATGACAGCCATCATTTCATAATTTGTGTCTGTTTGTAGTGTAACTAAATTTAATGATTTAGTTACACTACAGACAATGTAATGATTTTTACCTCACAGAATGTTTCATTTAAAAGCAGAGACTTTAGCTTTATTTTCAGGCAACAAAAATTCTTGCTGTCATTCGTATGTGTCCTAAAACTACTGAATTTAAACTTTTATGTTGGTTCTTGTTCTAAAATCAAAGATTTTTATATTTTGCAGCAGTGGCAGCTTCAAGTTTGCATATTAAATACACTTCTATCAAACTTTTAATATGGAAGTGCTGAATATCAGTTCAGATTTACATTGGGAAATAAACTTAAAGAATATTTTAGATTTTAGATATTTTAGATTTTACATAAGGTCAAAGTTAATTTCTATAGCACAATTTAAACAACGTTAAACAACCTTATTAACCAAAGTGCTGTATGGGATGTACAAAAAAGTACACTATATACAGCAATGACTAAATCAACAAGTAATATACACTAAAAATGATCAGGTGTAGTTGAACCTTGCTCAACTAGACCTGAAAGCAAGAAAAAATCTGTAGATTTTTAACAATGTTTTAAAATCATTGAGCAACTGGGCAGCTCCTATGTGAACAGATCATGCCAAAGAGCATGTTTTTTAATCCGTGATTTAGGAATATTCAAAAGCAGATGCTTCATAGACCTAAGTCCTCTGGCAGGAGTCTAGGGTTTCAAAAGTTAAGTATTGTGGCACCAAATCATTGAGACTCTTTAAATCAAGTAATAACAGTTTTTAATTATGGGTACAATGTAGTCACTCCTTTTCTTTCCTGTCAAAAGTTGAGCTGCTGCATTTGTACAACCTGCAGCCAATGACTGTTGACAGTTCAGACTGAGGAAGTTTATCTCTAATCATGATTGTAGATCTCTAAGGCAGTTCACCAGTGCCTCAACAGAAGCATAGCTGTAGGTTTGCATAGGCAGACCATCTACAAAGCAATGAAAGGCGATATTACGCCTTTTAGAAATGGACCAAAAGGGAAGCATATAAAGAGAAGAGAATGGGGGGAAATATTTCACAGGCTTTTACTAAGAGAAGGAAAAAAGGGAAGAAATGATGAACGCTCATGTATAACTAATGGAAACATTAGTTATACATGAGCATCAAAAAAGATATTTTGAAAGGGATGACCAGGCAAATCTTTCAAGCAGGAATCATTTCTGTTGGCATGGAGAAGTAGAAGCATTTCCTAAAATAGTGAATAAAATGTGGTTGCACAATAGCCACTCATTTTAAATACTCCAAAGGTTGGTGTCTTTGCTATTTTATGTTCAAAAATTCAAAGAGATACAATAAAATAAAATAAAATGTGTAACTCTATTACTTCACAAACATTCAAGCAGGCAAATAAAGCTGCTGACTTTCAGCAATAAAAATTAATTTTCTTTCTTAAAAAATAAACAAGATAAAAAAGAAAAAAAAACTGCAAAGATAATGTACAGATACCAAATGAAGAATTTGGTCATATTTGTCTGTTTTTCTGTACATTGATAGGAAAATGAGTCCAGTCAGTTTTACGATGTTAAAAGCACTGAGATTACCAAACATATAAAGTGTTGCTTGACAGGTTAGTCAAAGTTGCTGGGTTGGTAGAAATGGATTTCAGGTGAAATTTCTCAAGACAATCTGAACTCGCAGAAAGTTTGGTATAATATGTGGCATTAGAGGTACTCTTTTACATCTTTGAGCTTGTTTTTTGTTCTCAAACAAAACACGAGCATTTTTTTAAAAAGGTAAAATATTTATTTATTGCTTTAAGTTGAATTGTACTTGATTAGGATATTATAGTTAAAACAGAAATTGGTAATTTCTAGCTCTAAGTGGACTTGATAAAAAATTACAGCTATATTAAAATAAGAACAACACATGTATGTGTTTTTCCTCATTTTACTTCCTGGTTTCAGGTGCTGTAACAGATGGACTGATCAGGATACCTTCATGAAAGGAACTTGTCTACACATTATCAAACATTAATCACTATTATTTTAGGGTTCCAGAGGTGTCTGTCAGACATTTTTAGCAGCTCTCACATGCTTTAATATTACTGTATTTGAGATTGAGATTTGAGATTTACCTCTTACTGTAAATAATGCGGTACTTAACACGTGGCTGGCTGCTACGATTTTTGCAGTTCAGCACTGTACTGGGATCACTATTGATTCTTTCCCGATTTAGTCAACTGAAAACAGGCAGACGTCCTGGCTACATCCGCAAGTATCAATGGCTAGAGTACACTGACGATGATGAGCTCCCAGAGAAAGTTTGCAACTGCTCAGCAATCCTGAAGGGAGAGAAGGAAGAATTGCAGAAAGCCAAACTACTGACCATCACCAAAGACTTCCAGAAGAATATTCATATTCCTGATGAGTATTATATCCATGCAGCCCAAGACTGCAGGTTTGTTGTTTTAAATCACAGGTTTCAGTAATTATTTAACTCTTAATCATGATTTAAATACATGACCTTTAAAAGCAACATTGCTCCTTCAAAACTGTGAATTTACAGGAAATTCAAATTAACCAGGAAATACATAACATTCCCATTAAGCAAGGAAGAAGAGGAGTTTCCTTTGGCTTACTCTATGGTTGTACATCACAAGGTATGCATGTTCTATATGTATGTTCTATAACTTTGCAGTGGAATTGATCAAATGTACAGTGCTTAACAAGTTTTAGATCACCTTTTTAATAACAAACAAAAAGAAAAGTCTTTTATATCCCAAGAACCAAGGAAAACAACATATCTTTTAGTTTTTTTTTAAAAGAGAAAAGGTCAGAATGTCCTCTATTGAGCACATCGGGACTTAGTAAGGTAGCTCAAATAAGTCAAGTAGAGCAAAAACAAATGTCCATTAGAAGACATGCATGAAGAGGCTAGGTCTCAGGAGGATATACAACCCAAATTCCAGAAAAGTTGGGACGTTCTTTTCATTTCAACAGAATGAAAACTACGACTTTCAAATCACATGAGCCAATATTTTATTTGCAACAGAACACAAAGAACATAACAAATATTTAAACTTAGAAATTGTAGAATTTTATGCAGAAATGAGCTCATTTCAAATTTGATGCTTGCTACAGATCACAAAATAGTTGGGACAGGGGCATGTTTACCATAGTGTAGTGTCTCTTCTTCTTTTCGAAAGGAGTTTTAGTTTTGGAATTCAGTCCCATTCTTGCCTGATAGGTTCACAGCTGTGGTCATCTTTGACCAATGTTGGGAAGGTTACTTTTAAAATGTATTCCACTACAGATTCCAGAATACATGGCTCAAAATGTAACCTATTCCATTAAGTTACTCAATGTGAGTAACCTATTCTGAATACTTTGGATTACTTAGGATATTATCATGCTTTTTACAACTACATGAATGTACTATTGCTGTGTGATTTATAACTGCTACTAAAGGCTACTTGCCACCGAGCTAACATTGCTAGCTGGCGTTAGCTGAGGTTAGTTCATAGACCGCAGACTGTTAGACTTGATAGATAGCATTAACAGCCTGATAGCTGCAAATAATCATGTGCAGTTCTGAAAGCAATACCAACTAGATTTTTATATCTTAATATAAAATGAGTAACAGTAGGGTGGACACTAGGTAAGGCTGCACTTTTTGCAGTGATCTTGTATAGAAAGTGTTTCTGTATCAGTAATATGTTTTCTTCCTGTCTGCCTTTAGAACTGCACATGATTATTTGCACCTTGCAGGTTGTAATGCAGCCTTCATTAATAGTAAGAAATCACAAAGCAATAGTACATCGAAGATACTAAAGTGGCACATCCCTTTTTTCTTTAAATGTGAAGTGGTGTCAGAATTTTAAAGTAAGAAATGCACTCCTCCTTGTGCACTGCTGGCTGTGTTGTGCTGGCTCCAGGACCATTGTGTGACTGATGCCATCAACATTAACAGGATGCTTACATTCAAGCCTCTTATTGCATGTGTTTTTTGGGTTCCCGGCAATGCGTGGAATTGCCAGAAATAGAGAGGGGATAGCCTAAAATATGAAACAGGAAAAGAGCGCTGTGTAATCCATTTAACATTAACATTTACGCAGACATAACAAGGGAAAAAAGGAAAAACGGAAAAAAGAAAAGTGAAAAGTGAACAACTAAATAAAAAAAATGGAAGGGGGGGGGGAGATTCATCCAGGGCTATGTGAAGTTACTAAAATTTTTCCACTTAGAGATACACAGTGCATCTTGCGCGTTTATATATACACCTACACCCACGTCTATATACTCACACACACACTTTCAAGTATCTACATGCATATCTATATATACATACAAAATCAATATCTACACATGCATGCATGCATACTCATGCATGTATATCCTTTCGCGTATTTTTGTGCATGTCTACACAAATGTCCATTCACTTGTCCATTCAGCATCAAAATGAATTAAGATCAGTTGAGCACCAGAAAAGAGAATGGGAAGGGAATGAATAAGATCATTTTCCCACATTATTCACAATCCTTTTGCATACTCGAAAACCATTTCGACCAATATCTTTGAAATTTGTCTTTACAGAGTCTTAGAGAAAAGGTCATCTTTTTTGTTTCACAAATATCTTTTACTATGGCTGACCATTCTGTAGCCGTTGGTGGGTCCTTGTCCAGCCATCTTCTAGTTATTGCTTTTTTACTTAGTGCCAGGAATATTTTAAAAAGGTATTTATCTTTCGTACTTATCTCAACTGGTACATTTCCCAAATATATTGTAGCAAAGCAAACTCAATCTCGAAACCATTACCTTTTTAATCCTCATTAGTACTTTGGCTCAATAAGATTTAATAGCTGGACAGTCCCAGAATATATGGTAGTGGTCAGCCATAGTCTTGCCACATTGCCTCCAGCAGTTACCAGATTCAGGTTTGCTATTCTGAAATGATTTATACTTAGGTGTAATGAAAAATCTAATACTATTCTTCCAGGAAAATTCCCTCCAAAGAGGGGAGCTAGAGGTACTTCTGTTTGTTTTACAAATATTTAACCAATCTTCATACATGAGTGTGATATCTGCTTCTTTCTCCCATCTGTTCTTTACATACTGGGTTGAGTGCGTCCTGTATGATTGTAAACATGAGTACAGTTTCGAGATCAGCCTTTTATGTACTTTACTTTTATAGGTGTCGACAAACATGTCAATGAGGCCCCCATCCTCAGAATCCTCCCTTGCAACTTTAATATTTCTATTAAAATGGTGTCTCAATTTTAAGTATCTGTAAAAGTCTGTTTTATTTAACCCGTAAGTTTCACTGAGTTGTAGGAAGCTGTCCATTTCTGTTTTGGTTGAGATTTTACAGTATGCTGTAACACCCTTCCAAGTCCATTCTCTAAACACCCCATCCAAATGTGCCGGTGTGAAACCTGTATCATATCCTACCCACCTTAGTATTCACATTTTCCTTTCCAAATGGAATTTTTTACTTTGTTACATCCATATATTTAAAGCTACTTTGGTGCACTCCTGCAATTTAGACATATGTTTTTTTTTCTGTAGACTTATATCACCCAGTAAAGACTGTAGAGGTATATCTAACTGAGTAAGTTCCAAATCTTCCATTTTGCTTCATATCTGTTATCACATCTAACCAAATACAGAATCTGTGCTGCATTGTAATAGTCCTCCAGGCTGGGTAAGGCTAATCCACCTTGGTCCTTTGGTAACTGTAGAGTCTTAAGTCGTACCCTGGGTCTTTTACCTTGCCAAATAAATTGTGAGATCATTCTTTTCCACTCATTGAATTGTTTTGGGGGAATTTTAATTGGCAGGGATTGAAAAAGAAACAACAGACGGGGTAAAACATTCCTTTTCACAATTTCTATTCTACCATACAGACCAACTGTCAAAGGTTCCTATCTTCCTAAGTCCACTTTTATATTTTGTGTGATGGCATTATAATTTAAGTTATACATTTCTGTGAAATCCTTTGGTATGGTGACTCCAAGATATGTCAGTTTGTTAGTATTCCATTTGAAATTATACATTTTACCTATCTTTTCTTTTGGTACATAGTTGTAAGTTAGAGTTTGGGTTTTGTGTATATTTAATTTGTAACTCGAGAATTGGCTAAACTGTTCAAGGCGCACCATCAGTTTGGGAAGACTAGAGTCTGGATTTGACAAGGTCAAAAGTATGTCATCTGCGTATAAGCATATTTTGTACTCCACTCGTTTAACAGGAATCCAATAACGGTCTTTGGCCTTGTCCGTTATGACAGAGACATCTCCAGTTTCTCTGAATCTTTTGATGATGTTAGTATTCCACGATTTTTTTTTTTTTTTACATACTCTTTCAGATGGGAGAGCCTCTGTCCATCTTTACTTCTGAGAGACTTTGCCTCTCTAGGACATCCATTTTATAGCTAATCATGTTATAGATCTGATATGAGTCAACTTAACTACTTGCTAAATGTTCTACCAGCTGAATATTTTTTAACTTGCTTGCATTTTCAGTCATTTGTTGCCCCTGTGCCAACTATTTTGGGACTTCTAGCACACATCAAATTTAAAATGAGCTTTAGTGGATGAAAGTGGATGAAATATAAATTCTCAGTTTAAACATTTGTTATGTTTGTTCTGTTTTGAATAAAATATTGGCTCATTTGATTTGAAAGTCTTATTTTTGATTTAGTTCAAATTTAAAGAAAGTCCCAACTTTTCTGGAACTTTCTGAAAAAAACAAAACAAACTACCATTAGTGTTCATTTAAACAGTTCCAGCAAAAACATTTTACAAAGAGAACTAAATTCTTTTTATCTGTAGGTTCACAGCTTTGAGCGACTACTGCGAGCTATCTACGCACCTCAAAATATTTATTGTGTCCATGTGGACAAAAAAGCACCGGCCTCAGTCTTTGCTGCCATCAACGCCATTACTTCCTGTTTCCCAAATGTGTTCATGGTCAGCAAGGCTGTGAATGTGGTCTATGCTGGCTGGACACGTGTACAGGCTGATCTTAACTGTATGGCTGATCTCTATAACACCAATACACCATGGAAATACTTCATCAACCTCTGTGGTCAGGATTTCCCTCTAAAAACTAACTTGGAAATTGTGCAAGCTTTGCGTTCACTAAAAGGAGGTAACAGTTTGGAGTCGGAGGAAATGCCTCAAGAAAAGAAGAAACGAGTAACTAATGCTTACGAAGTAGTTGATGGAAAAATCCAGGTACATCTTTTGGGTATTTTTTAAAATAATGTATCATGTAGTTATTATCAATTTACTTTGCTATTGTAAAAAAACATTATTTCAGACTTACGATCATATTAACTTTTCAATTGTCCCAGCGAACAGGAAAAACAAAGGATCCCGCTCCCTTCAATCTGCCCATACTATCAGGAAATGCCTACATTGTGGTCAACCGAGGTTACGTTCGCAGTGTTTTGGAAGACAAGCGAATACAGGCCCTCATTGAGTGGGCCAAAGACACCTACAGTCCTGATGAGTTTCTGTGGGCAACAATACAGCGAATACCTGGTGTTCCTGGCTCAACATGGCCCAACCGTAAATTTGACATGACAGACATCAATGCAATTGCACGGATGGTGAAGTGGCAGGGGCACGAGGGGTCAGAGGGTTCTCTGCAAGCAGTATACCCAGAATGTAAAGGCCACCATGTCAGATCAATATGTGTGTATGGTGCTGGAGACCTGCAGTGGTTGATTGAACAGCATCACCTTTTTGCTAATAAGTTTGATGCAGACAGAGATCCCATTGCTATCTACTGCTTGGAGAAATATCTGAGACACAGGGCACTGATAGAGTTAGTTTAGGTGGAGAGTTAATTAGCTATTATAAAAGACAATTCTAATAACTGATAGTCAAAACCTGACGAAATGGAATTCTAAAAATATTTTTCCCAGTTGAGTAAAAATCTATAAGAAACAGTCAAAAAATCCTGTGCAATTTTTTGATTGGAGACCTGTGTAATCATATATATATATATTTTATTTCATCTCAAGGTTATGCAAGCTTACAATTATCCTGAACTGGCAATGTGAACTTCAAAACACTGATTATGCAGCAACACGAACTTGAGCCTTGAGACATTCAACCATGCCTCATCTCATGCAATGACAAATCTTTGGTGTCTAAATTCACACATTCCATACTTTTTATGTAGAATAAAAGCACTCGGGCCATGTAATTACATGAGAAAAGTGACAGCATCCATGTGCTTGCAGCACCACATTTGTGATTTTAGTGGCATTAGCATAGTTGTTATAGTACTATTAGTTTTACTTATTTATGTTTTAAAAAACAATCTTAATTCCAAATTAATGTGCCATCTGTTTTTAAAAGACGCTATATGAATTCTGATTTTTATTACATATCATGGTATCATGGTCCTTCAGCATCTAGCTAGTGCTACAGAAGAGGAGGGAGCATGAAGCGAGTGTCTTTTTTCCAATGGCAGCTAATTTCAAATGTTTCTATCAGCTCAACAAACATCAGCAAACACACAAACTGTTTGTGTGCAGTTTGTCGTATAGTGTATCTGCTAGCTAAAAGGCTCAGCTGCTGTGTTTCACAGGGAGAGAAAAGAAAGAAAGCTAACCTTACTCTGAGATGGAGATAGACATAGGAAGAAAGACGGGAAAAAGAGAAAGAAGAGAGGTTATAGTTTAAGGTAAGGACTGCTCGGTGACGCTTGATTAACTGTAAATTTAAAGCTTATTTTAATCACATATTAGATTTTCAGAAACCTGCAAAACAAACAGAGCTGTACTAACGTTGTGTTATTCAAATGTTTCATGAAAGTACTGGGTAGTTTTGTGCGGAATAAACAGGTTAGCTTGCATTAATGTGGCTGAATTCCCAGTAAAGCACTATGTTGGACTGCTCTTGACATGATTTTGAATGTAAAAAATGTTGTAATGGTTAAACACTGAATTATTATTATGTTTAGAGCTGATTGGAATATAATCAGGTATATTAAATACAAGTATGTTTAAGTTTTAACTGGAATAAGGAAATATGAGATAGAAAAATGATTCTAATGATGGGCCTAACTGAGAAATCCAAATTTGATATAATTTCTATGTTAGGAATAGAAAATGTAATGAAGTGATTTTAAAGTTTAAACACTGTTCTAAATCATGTATGGAAAAGTCAGGGAAGATGATAAGTGTATGGTACATTGAATAATCTTGTATAAACAATACGATTGGATGACTAGATACCAGAGAGAGGGAGGTGGGGCAAATAAGAGAGTAAATGGGAGCATGCAGACATTCATTCTTTTTGGGTTGTTCCCTGCATCCTGCAAGATGAGCAGTTCAGAAGATTGGATACCAGAAGTTCACCGTTGAAAATTCCAGCAGAAACGACAGAGGGATCAAGTGCTGCCCAGACAGTGGACTTACAAATTGGACTTGGCTTTGGCTCCATCTCTGCTCATCATTATCATTGCCTTGTTAGAGAGTTTGGTGTGAAAGGAGGCTCTGTGTGACGACAGCGCGCTGCAGCGCTGCGAGCTATTTTTAGACTGTGTGTGAACATGCAAATGAGGTGGCTGCTGTGAACCGCACAGAGGGCTTGTACTTCCTGTTTAGCGTATTACTGAGTTTTATAATCATGATTTGCAAATATTGTTAAAAGCCTGTAAATAAGATGCTGGTTCTGTTCACCATAATAGCATGAATGAGTTTTGATTTATTGTTGTGAATATATGATTAATGGCTGTGGTTGGCATATTTCTCTTGTGATGCAAAGCTGGATGTTTTAGAGTTTGAAAATGCTTTTGATTCAAGCAATGTATACGTGATGCTATAAGAGTTTAAGTTTCTTTTTCTTTCAGCTTGAAAACGCATAGATAGATATGTTTGAAAACAGGAAAGTGATGAACACAACACACACAAACACACACAGCTACATACACTGACTCAGAATGAAGAGAAATACACACATGAACAGATGTGCACTCGTTGATTGAGTGAGAAATGACACACACACATACACAACCACGCACACAAATCGAAATGCTGATTCACTGAGAAGTGATCCACACACATACACATGCACACGCTTGTGCAATGAAGAATGCTTTGCTAACAAATGCTTATGCTGATACACAAAATGCTGCACACAAACATCTAAATACATAATTTTTATAAGAAGCCATTGATTGTTTATTGGTTAAATGCGTTTCATGTCACCCAGAGGGCATTTGTGTAGATTTAGGGGACAAGGTCTAAAGCAGGTTGGTTATGAAAACAATGTCTGTGCGTGATGTCTGTTTATGGCTCAAGGCCTTGAATGAATTGTTTACTGTGCTTGACACAGCCTGATGAGGAGCCTGATGTGGTACAGAATGAAAAGGATGAATTAACAGTGTGAATTTATTTCGGAGCGCCACATTTTCTGTGATTGAGATTTGATTGAAGGAGGAACAAAAGTTGCTATAGCTATAGCACCTGAGGTTCTCATTCCCACACCATGTTGTTCCGGGAGGAAGAAAAACTTTTTGGTGAAGTTTTGGTTGATTTTTGGGTTTTGCTTAACACTAGGTTGATTTTATCAGTGATGTTTGGGTTGTTTTCTTTCTCTAAGAGAGAGAGATGGTTTTATGCTTGAACATGTCGGCAACGGGCCCCAGTATTTGGTATTTTATTAGTATTTTGTTGGTTACGTTTGTTTTTGCTTTTGTTACAGTGCACTGAGATAAGAAAATCGGAGAGGTGTGATCCACCGGTGGTGATATTTTGATATTTTGTGAGTTCATGATTTAACAATCAGCTCTTTAAACCAGGCCTAAAAGATTGAAATTTAAAGTGCTATGAAATATTCTTACCGAAAACAGTTGCAGAGTGTGCTTCTCCATGATTATAATGGACTTGGGAGAAATTCACTTATATGGGACACTGATCACGTGGTAAGTCCTGAGTCTAAAAGGATTGCGCGAGTCAATCCAGTCCAAAAACCAAGGAATTGTTTCCTTTAAAATGATGACGTCATCTTGCTGGTGATGGATACTCGAATAGGTTGCGCGTGAGACTCCATTATCAGCAACATCTGGTATGAATGTGTGTGAAGGTATGCATGTGACTGGACTGTGATAGACTGACGACTAAGAGTTTTGACTGACTCGATACTGAGACAAAACGACACAGACTTTAGGATTAGTAAATGTGGAGCAACAATTCACCCAGCCTGCAACAGATGGGTGGATACTTTGTTTTGTTTTGTTTTTGCAGGAGCAGGAGGATAAGAGAGAGCAGAGGGGGAGACTGTAGCTTCACATGAGAGTGTGGAACTGCAGACTTAACCCTTCGGTGGCTAATTTTGAGTTACTGATGTTTGCATTAAGAAAATTGTGTTGTATTAGCTGTGTTTCGATTAAAGGCATTACATTATATCCACCTTAAAAATGTTGGGGAATGTCAAAGGCTACAGTGAAGGAAAGGTTTTTTACTAATGACTGAACATGTTATTATTAACCATAGCAGGCCACTGTAAAAAGTCAATTAAGTTTTATAGAGAAAAAGCCAAAACTTTAATAATATGTATGAATAACAGGGAAATGGAAAACTTCACATTCAGAATAGAGATATGTAATAACAAACACTGGTCCATGTGATTTAGGTTCACCCTTGAAATAGTCAGTAATTTAAAAAGTAGAATATAACCGACAGGGGCATGTGATAGGAGGTGGTGCTGCATAAGAACAAGAGCAAGCTAAAGAAAGAGAAAACTATTGTGTTTAGTTTTGATAAATTCGAATTAAAATGTACCATTACACTCAGAGGATCAATATGAAATCAAAATATATGCAAATTCTGTATGAAGTACATGACTGGTGACTGTTCTGTCCTGAGCTTTTGTTTCCTATAGCGCCCACTTGACCACACCAACAGCTTTTTGCCACCAAAGGAGGGAAATTGCGAATATTTGAGGGAGAAATATTATGAAAGGTGAGAAAGGTAAGCCCCGATGGGGGTGATAAAACCATAGATTTGAATTGAATTCTTATAATTTGACACCAAACATAAAATTTCTCAAAAACTGTGTTGTTGTTGTAAATTTAGTTTGTGTTACATCTGATATGTGCTAACATAGAAGTCATTATACATGGGCTCCACTCGTTAAAGGGGGACAGAGGGCCTTAGGACTAGGAAGAAGCAATGGACCTCGCTAAATTGGATTATGAGGTGTAGGTGATCTCTTTTTTAAAAAAAGAGATCAAAGGGGGAATTGTAAGATTATTATATCATTTAATGCCACATTATACCCCTAATTAAAGATTGTGAAACTATTATGTAGTTTTAGTTTGCATTATTCTTATGAATTAGAAGAAGGTGATAACTATTACATTTGTTAAACTGATTTGTATCACATTGGACTGCTGATTTATTGTGAATGAATGATATTGTTTTATGATGCATTATACGGCTGAGTTATAAGAAATACTGTTTTCAGAGAGTTATGACCTTATTTGGCTGATTAGAAGAGAGCAGAATATACCGGAGAGGTCTTCTGCCCCATCTCATCAGGAGGAGATAAAACGGGAGCCGAGGCCGCTACTTAGGCGCCGTGTGAGAGAAAGAATGTGAACGTTTAGGCTTTAACGTTTATGCTTAAAAGTGTTGAATTGTAGGGAATAAAATAATGGTCGATCGAGCATTTATACACCGAGCATTGTCCTTCCTTTAGCCCAAAGACCGGAAGAATTGGGAGAACTTAACAACTAAAGATTATTCAAATCTTGACAACAAGCATAAAATTCTCCAAAATTTAGAGACAGAGTGGAATTCTAGATAAACATAATTTAGAGAACCACAGAAGGATGGCGTTGGACATCCTCAGGGTGGAGAAGGGTTGGTGTGACCAAGGTATGGTTTGGCTTGTTGTGTGTATATTTCAAAATGATACAGCTCTGGATAGCCCAGTTACCAGGGCATGGACGAATGACAGACATTATTAAAGGAAGAGAAGAAATTTTTTGGGGTTTAGAACCCTCTGGGTAAGTGGTTGACTTAAACATGCATAAAATAAAAGCTATCATTTTGTTATTGACTGTTAATTGATTGATAATTGGCCACGCTTACAGCTGTATTGACTTGTTATAGACACAGTCTACTTCATGTTCAAGAACTGTAATTAACAGATTGAAAATAGTGACACTAAGGGAAGAATATGCAGTGCCACACTATCAGATGCCAGTGGCGGTGGGGCTCAGTGATGAATCAGGTGAGCTGGATTCATGGCTGAATCAAGACATAGATTCCCCTGCTGTGGTCAGTGAGGGAAAACCAGGGGGAAATAAAAATTTAGAAAGGCGTTTTTATATGTGAAGTTCATATTAATACAGGTTTTGTTTCTAGGCAATTCTGCAGACGCAGGCTCTGGGCGGACCCCGGAGTGTAACAGATCTAACATGATAACTAAATTGATTTCATTCCCTAGCACAGGATGACAAGGCTGGAGCAACGATACGGGAGAGGAGAATTTCTGATATTTTCTGAGATATGATGTCACTAACCTTTTCTTTTAATTTTCTAGCTTGGATGAGTTGACACAAGGGAGTGTGTCAAAAAGGGGGAAGTTGAGTTTTAACATCAAACAATGGGTTTATGAACATTTTTATGACTTTACTTGTGTGTTTAATAATTTAGGTATGGTAAAACTTAAGCTTATAATGACATTAAAGTTCCCAGAGCTTTGTAGAGAACAAGTGAGAAGAATATATGATTATTTCCATGTTTAAGCGTTATTGATTGAAATAATCTGAATAGCGTTTAGAAGGTAAACTGCCTGTGTTCACGAGATGCTGAGTACCACACTGGAGAGGAAACCGTGGGACGGTAGGCTGAATGAAACACATGATTTTTGTGAAAAGGGGGGGGGCAAATGTTAGAAGTAAAAATGGTTAATTTGTTTTTGATGTCTTTGATTAAAATGAGTGGTTCTAATAATTTTCATACACACATTGCAAATGTGCTCATAATGAGTTGGCGCTCGGTCTTTTGAAGGTCATAAGCTTCGTTCGGCGTGAGGTCCAGACTGATAAAGTGTAGGAAATGACCTTGAGTGCAGAGGGCTAAATGCAAACACGCTTACACATACATAGATTATGGTTAGAATAAGTCACTGGGTCAGAGAGCCCTGAACATGATATTCTAAACCAAATTTGCAGTACTGGAAGAACAATGAACAATAAAATTAGATTATGAAGATTAGGCAGGGCGGTGTTTTGATTTTCTGTCTCTTACAGAGAAAGGAACGGACACCAGACGACGTGTCTGACGAGTGCAAGGGGGATTTCACCGGGGTAAGGGGGTGAGAACGCCTCTTCGAACACCTGAGGTTGTTGACTCATTCCTGAGCCAGAGGACGGCTTGAGAGGGTCAGAGCGAGGGCAGTGGACCTGGGAACGGTGGTTCCGGGGCCCATGATGCCATTAATGGACATGGAAGTGGCTGTGTAGGTTGAGGAGTGACACAACATTAAGTGTGGTGACCTCTGGAGGTTATCCAGAGGTCATGGGAGGGAATGAGAAGAGATATTTTACTGTTATTTTATCATTGCATCAAAATCATACAACAAGCATTTATTGAAGCTAGTGATATTACATTAAAGTTTGGATGACAGTGATTGTTATAACCTCATGTTAATCTTCTATTTACAGGTGTTAGTATAATCATATAATCTTTCATTGCAGGTGTAACCATGATCATCTTTATACATATTGCCGCTTGGTGCTTATTATGGAGTTGTGCTCAAGTCAGTAAGGGTTAAAAGCTACAGTCAGTGGGATGTCTGGCTGATCTATTGAGTGAAGTGGCTCAGAGCATAAAAGGCCGCACATGCTTACGAAACACTTATGGCATGTTATTCTTTATGATCTTTTATTCAGTTGTATCTTTTGTTACACTTTAAGGAGTGTGCATTTGCAATAGTTAATCATTATTTTATTTAGTCATACCATCATCATTAATCATTGTTTCAGTGAAGAATTTCTTTAGGCTGTCGGCCTTATGTTACAACTTGTATTACAGGTATTGCCATGATCCCATATTAACATTTTCTATTACAGGTGCAGTGATAATCATTTTGATATACATGCATTGTATTTTTGTGCTTGCTAAAGAGCAGGCTTGGTCAACTAGCGGAGGATCGGAAGCTTTGTTCGGCGCGAGGTCCGAACAATCTATTGTGTTAAGGATCTTGAGCTATGGAAAGAACACGCTTACAAAACACATCTACTATGTGATTTATCATTATCCTTTATTCATTTATATTCTTTGATTAAGCTTTGAGTAGTGGCATTTGATTAGAACATTTATTCAACATATTACATATATGGTTTCAGTTAGGTTATTGCACACATGCAGAGTTGGCCTCTGTCCTTATAGACAGAGTGAATGCTGAGGTCGAGGCACACACGCACACACACACACAAACAGTAGTTAAACTCATGTGTAGGTGAGAGTTCAAATATTTAAATAATAGTTTGCAAAGCCTTGTAGCTGTTTGATTATGTTTGCAGGAGAGACTGTTTGTTCCAGGGGATAAGCAGAGTTAGAAGATTACTGGGAAGGATCTGGCCTCGGGAAGAAGAAGATGTTCTTTTAATGTGTTAAAAGTTGTCAACATTGATTGTATTGTACCGACTTTACGCATGAGGGGGCGTTCCAATACCCTGATTTTCATAAAAACTATTGTGTGGTTTTCGGAGAGAGATCTGGTGCTGTCTGTGTGCAGTGTTCATCTCCCACACGTGTGTTCATTAAAATCATTGTTTGACTTGACCCGGCCGGACCAGTGTTGTTATTTTGGTTTTCCTCTTGTATCCATCCCCAATATTTTGAACTCGTGACACTATACAGCCCGATGCTCTGATGCGACCTGAGTGCTCACACTGTGCGCATGTGCAAAAGAAGACGTCACAAACAACGCGCTCTGTTTAGACCCAGACCAAGCAGTATTGTTTGACTGATGTCCCTTAATATAAAGACTTGTTTCAGACTTTACGTTTCCCAATTATGTTGTAAGTTATAAAGTTATTTTGTTATTTACATATGGCCTAATAAGTATCCTTATTGCTGTTTTAGAGTGGAGCGGTGCTTCAAAGGATAGTTGCAGATTTCTGTCAGAATCTGCAGATTATACAGTACAAATAAAATGTTCACATTTCTAGAACGTAGTCTTCCCATCAGTTTCACTAACAGTTACACTGGATGGCCAGGAAGCGTTCGCGATGTCTTCTCGGGCGCTTCTATGACGCTGATAATTACCGTCTGTCTTGTGTCAGTGACGTAAAAGACGGATTTAATGCGACATGACCATTCAAACAGCAGTCGCTTTCTAAAACATCAGATATGTATCGGATTCAGTACCACATGCGAAAACGACCTAGATCGGTTTTGAAAATTTCGGATTTGTGCTGTTCAAACTGTCATACCATGATCGGATATGGGTTGCATAGGGTCAAAAAAGTTGGATTTGATGCGCTTTCGCCTGCAGTGTGAACGTAGCCAAATTGGTTGCACGACTGAAAAATTGTCCCAAAATGTGCCAAAAATCACACAGTGTATGCCCAGCTTTAAGGGTGTAGACACACACACACACACACACGCACACACACACAATGGATGTTGACATTGTTCTTTTGGTGTTGTGTAATTTGTTGTTTGTTTTCAAATTTTCAAAATGTTTTAAAAATGTTAAAAAAGTGAAAAATACAAAATATTTCAAACATCAAGTCATTTTCTGTGGAACAAAATATAATACAAATATTGATCCTTAACCACAATGACAAAAGTGGCATAAAAACACATGATTCTAACAAGGTGTGTGTGTCAGAGTAATTTCAAACTAGAATATACAATTTTCAGAGAAGTAACAGTAAACAAAAACAAGAAAATAGAAACATGAAACTCAAACCAAAAACCTAAGAATCCAGGGAACTACACTGGAAACAAAGGCTGTATCCCAATTCAGGGTCTGCAGCCTTAAAGGTCGCATTTTAAGGGCGATTACGTCACAGTGACGCGCCGAAGGCTGTCCCAATTCAAAGGCTGCTCGAAATGCGGCCCTCAAATGCGTCCTTCATTTCCCTGAATTTTAAGGACGTGGCGGTGTAGACTTCGTGGCCCAACATATCCCACAATTCATAGCGCGGCAGTCGGTGTGGATAATTTTGCCGCAGATGGCAGAAGCGGAGTGGCCGAAGAGTAAACTGTTAAAAGTAAGTACTGAATAATATTGTAACTGACTGGGTTACAAGTTAGTTGACTTTTGTGTTATCAGTATTTTGTGTTCAGAATTGCCAGTTACTTATGGCAATTTAAAGTTCTCCCTTTCGGCCTCTGCAATGCCCCTGCCACATTTGAGAGACTCATGGATAAGGTGCTCACTCGAATTCCCCGCGGAGAATGCGTGGTGTACCTGGATGACATCTTGGTCCATGGTGCTTCTTTCCACGCTGCCCTTGGGGCCCTCAGACGGGTCCTGGAGAGGGTATTGGCAGCAGGGTTAAAACTCAACCCAAGGAAATGCTGCTTGGGTTGACTGGGGGCCGGGGGGGTCGGCACCATGCATGATAAGATCCAAGCTGTGAAGGACTGGCCCACCCCAAGATCTGTGCAGGAGTTAAAGAGCTTCCTAGGCTTGGCGTCGTACTACAGACGGTTTGTAAGGGGTTTCTCCTGCATAGCCGCGCCACTGTTCCACCTGCTCCAAAAGGGTGTGACCTTCCAGTGGACAGCAGGCTGCCAGGTAGCTTTCACCTCACTGCAGGAAGCCCTGGTTGGGGCCCCAGTGCTCTCTCCGCCTGACCCCACTCTGCCCTTTGTCCTTGACACAGACGCCAGCAGTGTCGGATCTGGTGCAGTGCTAGCCCAGGTGACACCCGGCGGGGAGAAAGTGGTGGCATACCATAGTCGGGCCTTCAACAAAGCTGAACGCCGCTATTGTGTCACAAGGCGGGAGCTGCTCGCAGTGGTATGTGCCATACGCCACTTTAAGTACTACCTCGGGGGCCTCCACTTTACGGTCAGAACGGACCATGCTGCCTTGCAGTGGCTCATGTCTTTTAAGGAGCCAGAGGGGGAGCTAGCATGCTGGATTGAGGAGCTGCAGGCTTATGATTTCAAGGTTGTGCATAGACCTGGGGCTCAACACAGGAACGCAGATGCGCTTTCCCGCAGACCCTGTGCCCAGGACGGATGCCACTACTGTGAGAGGAAGGAAGCTCAGGAAGAGGACCAATTGGTGCCCGATGTAAAGTGTGCTGTGACGGGGGTGGAGGAACGGCCATCCTGTCAGAGGCTGGTTGCTGTGGATCCAACGGAGTGGAGACATCAACAGGAGGAGGATGCTGACATCAAGCCAGTGCTTGAGTGGATTGAGGAACAGCGACAACCCCAATGGGAGGAAATCGCCATGTTGTCACGGGCCACAAAGGGACTCTGGTCCATGTTTAATGCCTTGCGGCGGCACGATGGAGTGCTGCAAAGGGGCTGGAAGGAACCGGCTACGGGCGAGATAAGGTGGCAGTTGGTTGTCCCGCGGGCCCTGCAGGAGATGGTGCTTCGCACAGTGCATGGGGCCCCAGGGTCTGGCCACTTTGGTGTCACCAAAACACTCCGCCGCCTCCAGCAGGGGTTCTATTGGGCCCAACATAGACGGACGTAGAGGACTTTTGCCGCCGCTGTGACAGCTGTACAGCACGGAAGGGACCCACAGCCAGATCCCATGCCCAACTGCAACAGTTTCCGGCAGGGTACCCTATGGAGAGGGTGGGGATGGACATCCTGGGTCCTTTTCCCCGCACAGAAAGGGGAAACCGCTATATCCTCACAGCTATGGATTATTTCACAAAGTGGCCAGAGGCATACGGTTTACCTGACCAAGAGGCCGAGACAATTGTGGATGCTGTGGTGGAGGGGATGTTCAGCAGATTTGGGGTGCCTGAACAGGGCTCTAGAGTGCGACTAATTTGGTCGCAAATGCGACCAAATTTTTCAGTGGTGCGACTAAAAAAAAATATTTGGTCGCACCGGTGCGATCAAATATTTTCGGGTAACAACAACAAAAAAAAATCTCTGCAACTCTCCGTGTGGTCAACAACAGACACACATTATTCCCCTATCGTGGACTGAACCAATCAGAGATAGCCAGGGGCGGGACCTCTCTGATTGGCCGTGGTCCAGTTGAAAGTGCAGGTGGAAGAGAGAGGTGAGTAGCTTGAATAAAGCGATATCAGTTCATTAACGGATTCCACACAAAGACGTAAACACAGAGCGGACCCGACGCATCAGAATCAGCTTTGTCTTTCTCGGCTTTCTCACCCCACGGCCCGAACACGGACACCCTGTCGGAGCTTAGCGATTCTGATGCGTCGGGTCCGCGCTTTGTTTCCGTCTTTTTTGTGCTAGATTCTGAGCTGCAGGTTTTGTCTCTCCAACCAAAATTCGCCGAGCCAGCAGCAAAAGAAGCAGCAAACTATGCTTCACATTTGACCAATGTCGTCATGAATTCCCTCTTACTTTTGCTGTTTTACTTCCACCACGATAAAAATCACACTTCATGCACAGCTCTCTCTCTCTCTCTGTACTTCAAGAACAGTTTCCCGTCTCAAATCTGTTTTCTGCATTATTCATTCGCTTATTACCCACCAGTCTACCGTTGTTTACAGCGCTGTCGGCCGCTGTCTTTTTCTTTTCTTTTTCTTTTTTCACTTAAATGACCTCGGACAAGAAAGCCTAATTTCTGCTGTTCAATACTGAAGAAATTTAAACTTCTTAAAATTATGCAAAATTGCAGAATATTGCAGAATATTTTTAAGGTTATCTGCTATAAAACGCCAGACCAGGAAAATCTCCTTCATGTTTTTCTGTGTTTTATTCTCAGTTACTTTGACACAAAGGCATCTGCTGTGATGTTCACAATTCTGATGAAGTCTCGTGTATCAGTACTGATAAATGATCAGAATTATAATATTTCTGACTGTCTGAGGCTAAATTGAATCGAATCAGGACTTTGAGAACCGGAATCGAATGGATTATAGAAATCAGTGATGATACCCAGCCCTAGTGAGCAGCCTAGGCCTGACAGAAGTGGATGTAGCTGTGGGTAATAAGAAAAGATGAAAAGAACTATTGATAACTTTTGTGTTAAGTTAAGGCCTGATCCGTCTGAAATTCATAGCCAGCTCTGACACGGTGCCATCAATCTTTGAATGCTGAAAAAACAGCAGTGTATCCAGAAAACACATTATATGCTTCAATAAATGCACTGCCCAAGTGTCCCCTCTCCCCACTACCTTTCAGCAGCAGGCAGCAGCAAACAGGTCGTCAGAGGAGCCAACATGATGATTAAGTTTAACATTTTCTACAATATTGACAAAGCAATTTAAGCACAAGTTTGTTAGTTAATAATTTAGAAATGAATATTGTCTGTATGGACTTCCCCCCAAAGAAAGTGCACATGTAAAACTGCGGTGTTAAGCGATGCGGTTGAAAAATTTGAGTGCGCCCAACTTTTGTGCCGGTACGCCTAAATTTGTAAAGTTAGGCGTACCGGTGCGCCCATGTCAAAAAGTTAGTCTAGAGCCCTGCTGAAGTAATCCACACGGACCAGGGCAGGAACTTTGAGTCTCGTGTGTTCGCGGCCATGTGCGAGAAACTAGGCTCCCATAAGACCCGTACAACACCCCTCCACCCACAGAGTGATGGACTCGTTGAGAGATTTAACCGTACACTGGCAGAGCAACTGGCGCTAGTGACGGCTAAACACCAACGTGACTGGGACAGTCATGTTCCCCTGGTCCTCATGGCATATCGTTCGGTGGTCCAAGACTCCACTTCGTGCTCCCCTGCCCTCTTGATGTTGGCCAGGGAGATCAGGACTCCAGCGGAGATGATGATGGGCCGACCCCCCGATGCTGATGGGGACCAACCAGGTCCTGACTATGCGAGGAAGCTCCAGGATCGCATGGAGTCTGCTCATGACTTTGCTAGGAGGAAACTGATAAGTGCGGGGGCGCGGCAGAAGAGGAACTACGACGTCCATTCCAGAGGCCGACATTTTAACGTGGGGGAACTGGTCTGGGTGTACAACCCCCAGAGGAAAAAGGGCATATGCCCTAAGCTGAGCAGTGACTGGGTTGGACCCTGTAAGGTTCTGGAACGTCTGGGGGAAGTGGTGTATAGGGTACAACTGCCCCCAAGGGGACGGAGGGTCGCCCTGCACCGGGACAGACTGGCCCCCTATCGGGGTGCGGCCACTGCACTGACACAACAGGGTGGGCCGCAGAGAGACCTGGACTCCACCCCTGCAGACGCTGCCACCACCATTGTGACAGACCCTACTGTGAGCCCTGTGAGCCCTGGGCCCACAGCCACTTCGGCCGTGGCCCCTCCCCCACCTCCATCCGGGCGCCTTCGCCCAAGGAGGCACCATAGACCACCAGGCCATCTGAGAGACTTTATCCGCCCTCGTGGGCGAGGGACTTTGAGGGGTCGGGGTAGTGTAACGGACTGGGTTACAAGTTAGTTGACTTTTGTGTGAATGTGCAGTAGTCTAGAGGCCAGTTGGCCTGTCAATCAGATCAGCTACCAATGACAGAGAGTCTGGAGGAGAGCATGTGTGTGGTTGGCTGAGAGTGTTCGGGGGGCGGGGGTTAGAGAATGGTGTGTGTGGCGGAAGAAAGGAGGAGAGAGGGGGATTGTTTATGTTGCTGGAGAGCGCGCTTTTTTCCCCCTGTTGTTTTGGGCTACGGCCCACAGTAGCCTGTGTTACTTTCTGAATAAACACCAGTAACCGGAACGCCGATCGTCTGTGTCTTCTGTTGGAGGGACGCTACAATATGTCACTTATTTATGTGCAAATGTTTAATAATGAGGAACATTAAAACATTACTGTTGGCCACATGTCGGCAAAGTTATGTGACATTAGCGATGTTTGAACTTTCAGCGTTTACTTGGTTTTAAAGCCTTTCAAATATACGCCGTTCAATAGTTGACCTTAATCTTACAGAGAATGTGATGATTTTATGGATAATTAAAGTCAGTCATATATCCACAAACACAACAAGCTGAGAGTCAGTGATGCTGCTCGGTTTGCAGTCCTGAATATGACGGCACAAGCAGGATTCAATGCACTGTTAATGTTAGCTATGTTATATTGCTGCCTCTGTTCGGTGGTGTCGAGCCAAACGGACTTTAACGTGTATTTGAACGAGCTGACGGTTCACTCGTTAAGCTGAAAGAAAGATGCTTTAATCACAGGAGTCACACATGTGTCCACTGTACCATCTGGGAACTCTTCTTGTTTAGCACTCGTAATAACACAAACACTAAATCCTCCTTCTCTTGTGCTTTTTTGTAGCAGTGTGTACACCTGAGACTGTCACCTGTCTGTCTGTCCTGCACTCTCTCTCTCTCTTTCTTTCTCTCTGATTGTGGAATAAAAGTATGAACATGTATTTATAAGTTACACTTGTGTTTGAATCCTGCAGCTTATCACACATTTGATTTCCATGTGTGACAACTGCAAGTGTCCAGAATGAGGACAGACTGAGGGACCCACTGCTGCACATCATCTGTGAGGCTTTGCACTCCTGATGATCCACCAGGACAAAGTCAGCAGTGTGTGAGGAAGAGGAGGAGGAAGAGCCAGCAGCAGCTGACAGATGGAGAGAATAGACAGACTGTTCCCTGTTTGTGAAGGACTGCTAGAAAAGTTTAACATAACTAATTGTCTGTCCTGAATCAGTCTTATTAGGTAATGTTCAAATAATGTTATCATTCCAGTGTTTTCAGTGTGGGAGAAAGTACTCAGGGCCTTCAAGTTACACACTATGAAAGGCAGCAACAAGTTTAATATTCAGAAACCTAAAGTATGTATCAGCAGCAGAATGGAGCTAAAATAAATGTTTGTTTCAGTTCTATGAAGCTTTGAGTATTTTGGATTAGTAGTACTGCTGTGTTTGTTGCATCATATTGCTGTAATTGTTTATATGCTTTATATATTCTGAGGTAAGTTGATCTATAGTGTTACATCATATTCTATAAGGATCTTATGTGTTTGTATTCTTTCTGCCCAGTTTGACCCATTTAGCAGAAGTCAGCCTGTTTAAGGCTCTGATATCTATTCTGTATGACTTAAAGCAGTTATGACATGGTCTGATTTTCTCACCCAATAAAGGAATATTTCATATATCAGTCTACTCTTCATTCTATCAGAAACAGTTATCACAGCTCATACATTTGCTTTTTACACATATATGTAAGCATTGAGCCAAATTTAGTAATGCCAACATACTGAAGGAACAATATTTGTCTCTTATATATAATACACCTATATATACACTGTCAAAGATACTTGTCTTTGAGTGAAGATTTAAGGTGATAGGAAATATAAACAACTGCAACTTGAATCTTTACTGAAGCTCAGTATTTGACACAGTTCACTCACATGAATTTCACTCACATGTGCTGTACCAGTGTACCTGCACATGTGATGTGACAATAAAAGTGATTTGATTTGAGACTTCAAACTCACTGCTGTAATAACTAATAATGATTAATATAATAACTATAATATTGGTCATATCATATTTACACTGACTTTAGTCTCATGAACAACATTAACTAATTCTTATTTACTAGCTAATCTTAAAATGACTGTTCAGTACAGATACGAAGCCCAACAATCATGTTTTACAGTCCTGTGGTCTCAGCCTCAGATACTTATTAAATCACACAAAGCTCGTGTAGAAACAAACAAACAAATGAACAAAATATGTTCTCCTTCATTTCTGTCAACCACACGTTTCCAGCTATCATGGTTGCTAGGCAACCTGGGCAGCGCGACAGAGGCTAGACCGTCCCATTTCACAAGCCTCGCACTTCCGGCCTTAGCGGTCTTTGAGTACGCGGCCCTTGAGGACCGTTGAGGCTGCGTACTTTAAGGCTGCAGACCCTGAATTGGGATACAGCCAAAGAACTAGGACGCATGGAGGAAAACACACAGCAGAGAGGCCACATGAAAGTTAACGATGCAACAACAAGCAGGGAAGACTGAGGACTAAAATACACAGGCAGGATAACGAGAGGATGGGGAACAGGTGGAAACACAGCTGGGATAAATCAGACATAACGAGAATAGGGGAAGCAAAACTGATGTAGGACAAGGACTATCAAAATAAAACAGGAAGCATGACATTCATAAAGACTTAAACTTGACACTAAGATGTAAAGACAAAAGTAACTAGATGTGGAACACACTATACATGGAAGACAAGGGAACAAAACCTAAGAACCCGGAATCACAAATACAATACAAACAGAAAACAATAATTCAAAGAACATAACATAAACCAAAAACACAAACACTGGGTCACCAGACCCAGTGACCTGACAGTGGGATTGTTGCCACTGGCGGATTTGGACAGTGGCAGCAAAGTGGCACGCATATTTAGCTATGTGTTTGTGTTACAGACAATCTCACCAATAAGAAACAACAAAAACTGTGGGCTTAGTAACACTGAAGAAATCAGTATGCATTTTTAAGCAGGATTTTTCTTTATTAACAATGACTGAAAAAGAGTCAAAAGAGTGAAATGTACCATCAGAAAATTTTAAAATATTTTACATGGGAAGAGAAAGAACATCTAACAGTTTATCACTTTATCAAAAATATAAATATATGTTGACCCAGAAAGCAAGAAAACACACAAAACCTATAAAAACAGAACAAACATTTGGTAGAGGGATGTCATACCAGTGTACAGTACCAGTTTGGACAACCCATGAATTGTGTCACTGGGTATAAAAGTGGAAGGAAATCAATAACTATAAAGGTACAAGTTGGCTTTAATGGCTCTTTCAGGAAGACAATTGTTTCTTATTTGAAAAAAGAAAAGAAAACAGCAGATAAAAGTATTAGTTCATATAATGTACAGTACATGATGGATTTTTTTAGGACTGAAGGTTGAAAGTACATATGACCAATCTCAAGGTTGATTCTGTTCATCTGGACGTAGCGTTTTCAGTGGGAGAAACGTTTCGTCACTCATCCAAGTGACTTCTTCAGTCTCAGCTGACTGCAGGTTTCTCCAATCTTATAAACAGTACATTTGCATAATGACTGAAACCAGCCCGCTGAAGGAACAATGGGAGGTCAGTTCCTTCATCATGATTATGCAAATTCTCATGGCCATTGATCAAAGACCACTGATCAATGGCCATGAGTACCAACAACAGAGATTTGGGGAATGGCTGCAATCACAACATTGTAAGATGGCGAAAGATGTACCCTTAGGCCCCCTCCACATATGACAAAAAAAACAAAACAAAAAACACTACACTTTGAAACTTACAGACAGAGTCCAGTTTAAAAGGGACAGGCTGCCATGCTGAATCTGATCTGTCCTTTCACTTGGTCCATGGTTGATGTCAGATTTGTTGGACAGTCTTGTAGTCTGATGGAGAACACAGAAAACAGAACAGATGCAGCCACATGGATCTCACAGTCAACACACTCTCTGGATGTGTGAAACTAGTTTAAAAATAGTTTTAAAGGACCACGGAACAAAAGATTTGAGAAATCTGAAGATAGGAAAAGGGAAAAGATAGAAAGGTACAAAGGTCTTCACTTCCTGTTAAACAACATATCATGGTCCTGAGTTTGACGACTCAGTGTTTTGTGTTTCTTTATAATATTTTATGTTCATGTTTATTCTGGTTATGTCTTTTGTTAGGATTTGCTATTTGTTAGGTTTCTGTTCTGTGCCTGCCCTGGTCCCACTTCTGTGTTCCCTCTGTCTGTCCATGATTTCATAGTGTCTGCTCATGAGTCTGTGTCTGTAAAGTTCAGTGTCTTATCTGGTTCTCTGTGTCTCTCGTGTACTTCCTGTTTCACTTTGACAGTCTCTCGTCTGTGTGCGTCATGTTGTGTTTGCTCTTTTCCCTGTCTCATTATTATTATTAGTATCTGCTGTTTTTCCTTTGTGCTCCTACTTCCCTCGTTAGTCTTCTGTGTATTTATTTCAGAGTCTCCCTTAGTTCCGTGTTGCGTTGTCGCTCATTCCCTACTGTGTTCCGTCTACCTAGTTTAGTTATTTTACCAGTTTTGCCAGTTTTCTGTTTTGCTCGCTGTCCAGCAATAAAGCTGAGATGTTTAAGTTCACTTTTGCCTCTGCAAGTCCTGCTCTTGGGTCCACCATTCGTGCCTGCCTGCACACAGTCATGACAAATAGTGCACAAAATAAGGAGACAAGGAGTTACATACAACACCATGACATTTTCACAGAATTTTAGAGTCACTGATTGGCGAGATAAATGAGTGCATAAGTCTTTTTATGCAGTTACACAGTGCCTGGATTCATCTCAGCTAATACTGAGTCCATGCAGACTCAATATGTGCTCCACTTCAGACGACACTACACTGTGTAGCTTTAATTCCTGGAATCAAACATTTCTGTTTCACAGAAGTCTACAGTGGAGCGAGAGTAAACATGCATAATGCAAATATATATGTTTTACATCAAATGGTGAAAAATATTATATTATTGGCATGTTTATAAAACCTTGAAATCCAAAATGAGGAAAAATAATCACGGCAGTGGAGTTAAAAGAGAAAAGTATGAAAACTTGCACATAATAAATGTTTCACGATCTAACACAGAATTTAACAGTGTGGCACACTGCTCATTTTATTCTTTTACCTACCTGGAGATGGAGTGCAGGTCTAAAGGTTGAAGTGGTCGCACCGTCTTGGGTTTCTGCTTCCTGTTCTCTCTCTGTCACTGTTCTATGTGCAGGTTCTCAGCTGCTGGAGAGGAAAAGGTCTAATACAGAAATTGTGCATATGGTCAAGTGCGGCAGGTCACTATAAATTAAATAAATGTGTAATTAAAAAAAGATAAGACACATACTTCTAAACGTTCTTCTTTGGAAGAAAAGTTTAAGCTGTGCTTTTGTCCCATTTGGCAGTCTAGCAATCAGAATTATTGTCTGAAGGCCAAGAAAAATGGCCAACAGATTTACTTTCTCAAGTAGATCATTACGGCTTTGCCATACTGGTTCACTTGATTGATCTTTATTATTTATTTATTTATTTTAACCTTAAAGTCATTACAATCAGAACAGATACGACCAGGCGATAGGAACATAGTAAAGGGAAAGACGTAGACAGGAGAAGGTCAAAAAAGGGGAGGGAAAGAAAAACAGAGGGCAAGAAGGAAGTGGGAAAAGACACTAAAAATCCACTAGATCACCTGCTGGAAAAAAAGGAAACAAGAAAAAACAGAAAAACACAGTAGGGAAACCACAGCAACAACCTAGATAAGCATAAGTAATGGTAAATAATAAATATTGAATGTTAATGAGCAGCACACAAGACCGACAACGCATGGTATACGCAGCAGCCACACTGAGAAGCCACAGGGGGCTGCGGCGACGTGCCCATAGGCTCCTCTGCCAGCCGGCTATGCCAGAGCGGACCCAGCCCCGGGGGAAGGTCACCTTTCGCGTTCCTCAGGAATGCCTTGGGACTTGACAAATCGTCACTATATTACGCCTCGGGAGTGAGAACGGGCTAGGGGGGCCTGAGATGTTCCCAGAGAGGTGGAGTCTAGACCCGACCTGACACATAAACATAGACAAACAGGTACACACAGGCACAAACATGCATTCCCACCCTTATGCACACATATACAAATACTCAGCACTCGCCCAAAATGGAGACAAACAGAAATGACCACTGTACATGCAATCACTCAGCATAATCGTTTCTTAAGCTTCACTTTCTTGACTTGAGATTGATTTTTCAGTCTGGGTAATGCATTCACTGTTTCTTGTACTTCAGAGGGCACACAGACAACATTGCCATGAACAGCTCTTTGCTGGCCTTTTGGAAGAGGCATCTCATTGCCAAATGCTATGCATTTGGCAATGAGATGCCTCTCTAGTATGTTCAGGTCACATGGTTCAGTTGGAATATCTCGAAGCTATAAATTATTACCTATTGCTATAGGAGGCATATTAGCATTTTTAAAGTGACTGTGACAAGTGTGACAGATCCACTCTCTTTTTCTGTCATTTGGTACCATGCATTGTTCTGAATGTTGGCATTCATCATCCCAAACGTGAACAAACTTTTGTGTAAGGAGAGTTTCAGCAAGATATGCATCTGTACCATGATTTGATCTATTGCAGGGTTATACTTGATTACGAAACACTGCCCGATGGCCAACTGTGCAAATATATGTAAGCCCACTTTTTATTTGTGATTGAAAAACTTCTATAGCTTCTCTAATCAACCTGTCATTTCGCTGTCCATATTGTATAGACCTCTGCCTTTACCATCTGTACTTCTGACCAATGCTTATTGTAGCCCGCATGGAGTTACTCAGTCATTTGCGTTTGTTACATTATATTTCCGTAATTCTTAGCTGTTGTTTAAATCTAAATGCAGAATCCCTTACATAACAAGAGGTATATAAGTTATTTGAGTGTGACTAAACTTAGAGCTCAAATCATTGCTCGTGTTCATATGTAACCTCTGCTTCTGCAGATACCCTGCTGGTATCGATATGTCATGTATGACTTTTTTCTTTGCTAGAAGCTTTTGTGTTGATGATAGCAAGGTTGTTCATATGATTTTTTAACAGTTTGAACAGTAGGTTTTGTAAGGAAGAGGACTCCCTTACTACAATTACTTACATTATAATTTGTATAGCACTTTAGGAGCACCTTTCACTTTATTAAAAGAACCTTATCTAGCACTTCTTTTAGCATTGCACTTTAAGCATAGATTTGCACATGAAGAACATTTGCACAGAAGAAGTTTCATTATTAACTGAATACTTATCATGTATTTTAAAATCCGTTGGTAGCCTTTATTCCAAGTCCTGCACAGCTGCTCCTCATTGAGAAATGTGGTTGTTGTCTGTGAAGAGGAAAGGTTATGACTGAGAGCAAATAAGGTTTACCAGTACGGTGAACTAATGCAAATGTGTGCAAGGTCTAGAAGTAAAGGTGGTGCAAAGAAGTGACTGTAAGATGTGATTACTCACCTTTCTTTCCTGTGTCCTCTTCAGGGTGTTTGGCTAAATGTTTCCCCAGGGGTCCAGACACCTTTTAAAGGCTCCAGGAGAGGCCATGGGTTAAGCGAGTGTGGGGAATCTTTTGTGCTTGGGGTTTTGGTTTTTTATAATAATGGATATGGTGTAAGGAAAGTGTAAAATATTTATTATTATGAAAATGTGAAATGTATGGTTATATTTATATATTGAAATTGATGTACTGTATACTGTGGTGGAAGGCTGGGATTTGAGATTTGAGTTAATAAAATAATGGTTTAGCCTGTGAAAGCTGAAAGTACTTAAGGCTGCCAGTTGTCATTAGATGCAGTGATTGCTGTTTCGTGAGGAGAGCTGTATTGTGAATAAATGCCTCGTTTATTCCACTACACTTGTCCGGGTCTGCCTCACTGTAAATCCAGCCGCAAAAAGCCGCCCTGTTACAGTTATATTTTTTATTTTTATTTTGTGCTCGTCAACAATAATATTTAACTATTAATCAGTTTTGCTAAATAAAAGGATCTGGCTTGCATCAGTCACATGACTATCATTAACCAGTGATCGCCCTTGACGGCACTGGTTATGAGCCGGGAACGTGCTCGCAAAGAGCATGCACATTTTTTGCTGTCTAAGCGGTGCTGTAGGAGAAACACGTTAATTGGGATACGCAGACTGATGCAAGAAAAACCAGTAAGTAGAGTGTACAGCGTACATTGTAGTCTATAGCACACAGGTGTATTAGCTTATTACGTACACGTTGGTAAGTTGTCTTGTGACAACTGACGAACTGAAACAAATGAGCGTGCTGTGTGCAACAGCGCGACAAATATTACCTGTCCTTTTATTAACTGCACAACTAGTGCTGGTCATTAGCTGCTAGTTAACTGGGTAATGATATCATGGGTCTGTAGCTCTGTCCACCGTTTTAGTGAACATATTTAGTTTTAAAGTAAGTTACAGGGCTTTTCCTGTATTTCAAATATGACACAAATGCTGATTTTACAGCAACAAAATTTTTGTATCTCTACAATTTAAAAATTCAATAAGCGTTCTGCCTGCACAGAGTGGACAATCAAACAAAGTGAATCATCATAAATACATTATTTTATATTTATTACTTATTTTTTTTATTTTAATTACTTTATTGTTATAGCACTAGGAATAAATAATAAGGGAAGCATTCTGGATCAGCACCATGATGGAAACAGTTGGCCATAGTATATACAGTGTTCTGGAGAAGGTATAAAATGTCACTGTATGTGTGCATGTGCATAGATTTTTAAAATTATTACTCATGATATCACATTGTCCGGACATGCCCTGTAAGGACATGAGAAGGAAACAGTGACAAAAGGAGCTGCTAAAGGCAGTGGATCCCTCACCAGCTGGATTAAAAAGAGCACAGGTAACAATAACACATGTAACATGTGACTTACAAGCAGGAGCAGCAGCAACCCCTCAATAGCAAAACTGTACCCCATCAGGTAAAACATGGGCTACATTTGCTTTGCTTTTTCCCCACCTGATGACAATGATATAGTATAATGCGATCCCATATTAGATTCTTGATGAATGTGGGTTGTTGTTTTCAGCCTCGTTCTATGTGCCCCTTTTTAACTTTGAACATCTCTACATGGCCCTGAGTTAGAGTCATATGATTCTTTTCTCCTCTTATCAGGTGTACTTACTGTGTGATGACAGTTTTTCTTCTCCACGAACCATCTGGCCAGAGGTGTGGAATTGAGTCATTAATTTTATGACTTTAGACCTGACTTGAAAAAGTGTTTTAAGACTTGACTTGACTTGGACTTTTACACCAATGGCTTGAATTGGACTTGGACCTGTTTACTTGAAAAGACTTGATATTTTACCCCAAACCTAAAATTTAACACACATTTTATATAAAAAAGTGTGCACCATTAATTCATTTCATTAATTCAATCATTCTTGCCACACTCCGTGTGTATGCGCACTTGAGCTGTAGCACAGCCAATCAACTTGACCAGATTTAAAAAACCCCCTCAAAACTCAAGCCAAAAATGCTCCCAAGCAGTGTTGCTCAAGTTACTTGAAAAAAAAAGTAATTAGTTACTTGTTACTGATCACTTCTCCAAAAAAGTAATCCTGTTAATTACTGATTACTTATTTTCAAATGTAATTAGTTACTTATTACTTAGTTACTTTTTAAAAAACATGATACACAACCTGAATACTTAATAAAGCCATAGACATTTCAGCCCGGTTCTATTTTTTTCTGCATAATCCATCATTTAAAATTTAAACAAATGAAAAAGTCTCTTTTTAAAACTTCTTTTTATTAGTTTCAATCTTTTAACTTTATGCACATTGCATGAAGCAAAAATTAAATTATATGCAACATTCTTTGACTTGAAGCAATTTGTTTAACATTTAAACCTATTTCCAGCATATAAAATAAAATGAAGCTTTGTGTTTACACTCACTCTTTCAAATAGATGCAAGTAAAACACAGGAAAGAATAAATAAAATCAAAGATTCAGCGGCAGTGAGTCCTTAAATCTATTTTTCACCTCTTTAGCAGGAGTGGAGCAGTCGGAGCTTTGCCCGGTGCCGCAGCTGTCATGTCAGTGGGGGATCGGGGGGGGGGGTTCTCTGCAAATTTCACGTTCCCGTGGCAGCTTGCTACACTCTAAAAAATATTTTGTTGCCTCAACTTAAAAAATTGAGGCAGCAATTTCCACTCAGCTTTTTAAGTTACAAATTTTGCATATTATTAAGTAAATCCAGCAAGTAATTTTTAGGTTTGGCTAACTCAACTTGTTTAACAAACCAACATGATTTACTTTGACCTCCAAAAGCATAATTAAGTTTATACAACCTAATATTTTAAGTTTATACAACCTAATATTTTAAGTTTATACAACCTTAAAATTTCTGGTAATATTAAGTTGAGAAATTACATTAGTTGAGTTACACCAACTAACTTTTTTACAAATATCATACTCACAATTATCCATGCCAATTAGTTTAGGTTTCTATAGTAACTTTTCTAAAATCACACAAAGCCATTTCACTTATTCCAATTTATTATTTTATTACAAAACTTTTTCAAAGTAATACACTTCTGTGTCAATACAACATAAATGAAACATTACGCAGCCCTTTAATTATAAATGACTAAGCAAAAAAAATGTACTTCATGTACATTAACATTAACTTAAATTGGTATCAACTTAGTCAACTTGTCGCAGAATCAAGGAAATGAAAAAAGATTTTAATGTTCAACAACGGAACAATCCAAAGCTAAGGTTATATGTAATGCGAACTTCTCTCAGAACTACATTCATGTAGGACTGCATACAAAAACGTAAGAGGCACATCGGAATGCTACACTCCAATTCACATTCGTTTCACAACAGAAGTTTGCACTTAAGAGACATTACCCGTGGACTGGCTTTAAGCCCATCAAGTTCCAGAAATACCTTCTGGAATACCTCTAGAGTGTTCTTTACTTGTTTTGGGTAGCTCAGATTGAGAGCGTATATAAGCCCCATCATTAAGGCACACGCTCTGGGCACATCAAGGTCTTCCAGGACTGCTGTTCCTTCAATCACAATTTTAGCGATGGCTGGGAGAGACACTGCTGCACGTCTGGTGACTACAATCTTTACCACTTCTTCTGGGAACTGTTCTTCACCATCCTGGCAAGTAAGTAGGTTAAATGGAAACATGTCAGTATTTTATGTGCCATTTAAAAATAAAACACAAAAGAATGTGAGATTCACCTACCAGCTGTTCTCTGAAGAGATCCTCTTCTTTCTCTTTCAGATACACCATCAGGCAACGGATTGCGACCTCTCTCTTTATTTCCACCGAACTCTGGAGAATAAAAAAAGCAAAACAAAACTTAAACTTACAGTTTATTAGGTGAAAAGTCAAAACTGTTACATTTATGTGACTTGCATTGTGCCAAATATTGATTTTAAATATGTTTTTAAAAGAATTAAAGATTTCATCTTTGTAACTACAATTTAAACTGTTTTAAATGCTGCTTTAAATGCACCCTTTGCTAGCAGTAGGATAAGGTGAGTAAAGTAAATGTAACCTAAATGTAGAGACTATTTTAAACTGTTTTTGTTGAGTTGTGTTCTAAGGATTAAACTATAATTGTTAGATGTAAAATATGTGCAAAAGTACCTGTGGACGAGTCTTGCAATGATGTGATAAACCAATAAAAGCTCCTATCCACCCTCTTTAATGTGTTTGTGTAACTTGTCTTCCTCATAAACATTCATTGTGCAGTTGATGAAGATACTTGTAACACTCCAAATTATTAACTCAGGTTAGTCTCCTCAGGTTATCTGCAACATGACCAATACTTACATTAATGTATTCTCAAGTTACCAAGTCACCTTACATGAAAAGTACCTATTTAAATTTACCAACCTCAGTTTGCAATAATGTGACCAAAAGTTATATTAAAGGCCTTTTAACACACTTATGAGGTGCAAGTTTTATTTTTTCTCTCGAAGCTCAGTTAACCATTAAGTTACAAGTACATCACTGTAATCTTGACTTGGACAACCCAAAAAAACAACAAAAATAAAAAATAAAAAACATGTTTTGAGTGATGTGCATTTTAGCAAATTTTTACTCTGTCCACCTCCGATTTTCACTTATTCACTTTTCAATAAAAGATAGCCAACAATGCTCCTAAGATAATGAATTAGATAATTAACTTTTGTTGTGTAAGATTATCAGTTATATTCACTTTTTTGATTCTTACCTCTTGCAGCATGTTCCTGATGCGCTCGATCTTAATTTTTGCAGCACCTGCTTTTGAAGAGACCAGGGACATTATTCTTGCGGAATACTGGTCCAGTTTTGCCATGAATGTTGTTTCCAAGTTAACAGTGGTGATCCTTTGGAACTCGTCATTTATCTAAAAAAAAAAAGACAATCAGTACAACATGATAATGTAATACACAATTTCCCAATTACAAGTTATACTCTAAATTATTTAATAAAATCACCTGTGTTGCATCAAAAAGTGCAGGCCATCTACTTTTGAAGTCACTGACAGGTGGTGCCAGATTAACAACTTCCTGTCTGTGACTCGAGAATGTTTTGGCCATTTTTTCACTGATGATCCGATAGTTGTTCCTCTTCTTCACTTCATCAAGAAGTTGCAATCTTTCCTTTTCCAAACTTTCCTCTGTTTCTCCTTGTGGGTTAGGTGGCAAATAGTTCACCTCAGCCTTTCTTGGCTTTTTAAGATTCTTTGAAGGTGTCTTCTCATGTGCTTGCTTTCTTTTGAGAGAGTTCACATCCAGCTCAGGGCACCCAAGCCCTCTGAGTTTACTTCTGTAATTGCCCATTTTATATTTTAGTCTTTGTTGCCATCCATAGCATCCATTATAGGATCCTGGTTCTTTAAGGCATGGATGCTGTCGAACAAGTGCTTCAGCTACATCTGCTAACTGTGCAGATGTTGGGTAGGCAACATACTGAAAGATCGTTTCAGCCAATTTCTCAAGGATATCTGGAAGAACTGGAATAAAGTTGAGTTTAGTTCCATCCTTTTTGAAAGCTTCATTTCCTGAAGCAAGTAAAAGCTCAGTGTCATAAGCAAAGCGAGGAACAGAAAAACTGGTAGGCCAGCGCTGTAAACGCTGACTCAGATGTTCAGGTGAGGAAAGAATTACTGTATCCTGAGATCCAGATGAGCAACTGGTGCCACAGGACACACTGGAAGTCTCTGACATTGCTGAAGCATTGACCAAGGTCTCTGATGCAGATATAAAGGAACTGTCTACATCACTAAATGTCAGAGTAACTGTGGGGGGTTCAATAATCTGAACCACCTTGAGTGTGTCCTTGTCCTTGATATCACCTGTTGATGTCAGAGAAAAATATTCTTCTCCAAAGTCAGCATCCTTATAGTGCAAAGTAAACTTTCCATCAACCTCAAAAGTGTCTTTCACAATAGATTCAAGTTCCTCCACTGTTCCAGGGATTCCATGTGGTAAGTCCAATTTTCGAATGTTATGGTCTTTGAGTATCAGGGCTCGCAAAATCGCTAGCCCGACGTCCCGGGGCTAGCGATTTTTCCAGTCAGGCTACCAAAATCTATCTCAGCCCTGTCCGTCGGGCTATCATAGGAAGGAAAAATATGTGTCAATGCTTTTGGATTTTCTTTCGCAAATGTAGCTGAGTAATTATGTCATTGGCATTGATGAGCCTCTGTCAATATACGACATATTGAAATCGCGTTTGAATTTGTGCTTGTTTTTTTGCTTTCACTTTCACTTTGCGATCGCGCGAACGGTGTGTAGAGAGCGGCAGCACTGATTGGTGAGTGACGATTAATTGCGCACCAATTCCTCTGACATCGTCTTATCACTCATTAGCTTAGGTACTATTCAAACGTGACAAGTGAAATCTCCCACAGCAAGCTTAAACATGTGAGAGGTTGATTGCGCAGAGAATCGCTGACCGTTATGTGAGTACCTGTGTAAAAGCAGCAGGATTTACGCCGGTATTTTAGTTCTGCTGAGCCAAATAAGACAGGTCAGGGTGAAGAAGGGGCAGCCAATGAAAAGCCTACCACAAAACGGAAAAGTTATGACAAAT